>NC_133388.1:128896418-129207721 GCF_047511655.1 Castor canadensis | reverse complement strand
GGTGATCTCCACATAAGGAATATCGTGGAGGCGTATGGAGGATGAGGCTCGCGCTTAGGATTGGAGTTGGAGTATCGTGCTGGTGTTGGAGGAGAACGATCTTTTCAGGAGGAGCAGCATGGTCATCTTTGCACATTGAGTTCCTGGAGTTGCTTGGCAAGAGGAGCAGAATTGGAGTTTCCCGTTTGGAGATCCTGGTGATGATTCAAAGGCGAGTATCTTGGTGAAGGCTCAAAGCAAAAGACAGTGGGGACCTGTGGAGGACAGGATGATAGTAATTGCAGAACGATGAGGAACATGAGGACTGCTTCAGAAGTATCCCGGTGATGCTCGAGTGAGGGAGAACTTGGTAAATGTTTGAAGAGGAGGACCGTGGTGATTACTGGAAGAAGAGGATTCTGTTGAACACCGGAGGGTGAAACTCTTGGTCGCCAGAGGAAGGCCCTGCTTGATGACTGGCACAGGTATGTGTTGCTGCTTGCACGTGGCTTATGGTGGTGGTGGCTGAAACGGGGAGGATCTTCATGAGCCCCGACGGAGAAGATTTTTCATTGGCTTTGCAGGCTGAATACCTTGGTGTGTGTGGCAGCAAGACGATCATGACCCTGTTCACTTGGAGGATCCCGAAGCGCTCGGGAGAATGCAGATGGGGATGGTACTGGAGGACGAGGATCACAGTGTCGTCCAAATGGAGCATGTCGTTGAGTGCTCCAGGAGGATGGTAATTGAGATGAACGGATTGTGACGTCCATAGTGATTGCTGGAAGAAGGGGACAAGGTGATCTCTGGAGGACAGCGATGATTGCTGGCCTTTACAGAGGATGCCCCGGCTATTGTTGGAAGTGGATGATCATGGTGTTTCTGCCGAATGAGGATGGTGGTGATGGTTGAAGGAGACACCTGGAATCCTTGCAGGATGAGGTTCATGCATGGCCCTTATCACAGGAGGAGCAACGTGGCAATGACTGGAGGAGAAGGAAGTTGTTGGTGATGGCCAGTTGAGGGCGATCGTGTTGATCACTTGCTGTTGGTCTAGTCGTCCTTGGAAGAGCAGCACGAGCATGGAAGTGATCGCTGGTAGACGTATCCACGTGGTGATGCTGGAGGAGGTATATGTGGGAGACCCTCAGTGGCTTATCATCTTGCTGATGTGTGAAAGAGTTGACTGGTGGAGATATTGGGAGGAGGAAGATCTTGGGGATGTCGGAAGGCCAGAGATCATGGCGATGCAGCGCGTTTTCTGATCGTGGTGCCATTGGAGGCGGATCCTTGGAGAAGAGGATCACGGTGTTCTGGAGGAGGAGTATCACTGGAGAGTATTGGTAGGAGGACTTGTGCACTGAAGGTTTGAGAAGGAGGGACTTCTGGATCACTGGAAGATAAAGAGCTGAGACATGGCTGCAAGCGGAGGACTGTTTGGATGCTGGAGGCTGAGAAAGCGGTGGATCCCTGGAGAAGGAGAACGGTGGTGGTACTTTTAAGAGGATGATTACGGTGGTGGCTCAAAGAGGAGGATCATGGTAAACTTGAGGAGGTGGATGGTGGCGTTCATGGAAGAAGGAAGATGGCGGTGCTGACTTGTGCAGAAATCTGTGGGCCTCACTGGAGATGCAGGATCGTGGTGAATGTTATTTCTGGAAGAACTCCTGACCCCTGAAGTAGGAGGATCTTGCTGATTGCCAGGAGAGGATCGTGGTGATTGCTTGAGGAGATGCGTGTTGATCACCGGAGGAGGAGGAGGAGGAATGTGGTCCATTTTGGGGTATGAGAATCGTCATGTTCCATGGAGTGTCAAGATCACGATTCTTGTCTTTGGAATATCGTGGTGTTCCCTGGGAACGTAAAACAGCGGTCCTTGGATCTGCGGATCTTGTTGACCTGCGCAGAGAGGCTATTGTGGAGATACGTGGTAAGCATGGGAGGAGGAGTATCATGCTGGTCCTTGGAGGAGAATGATCACAGTTTTGCCTTCAGTAGGAGGATCGTGCCGATCGGGGGAGGATCAGGATCTTGCCGTTTACTGCAGGAGGAGTAGGATCGGCGTTTCTGTGTGGAGATGCTGGTGATGGGTACGAGCGGAAGATCTCGGTGGTCTCTGTAGGATCGGGATCGTGGTGATTGCATAAGTATGAGGATCATGGTGCATGCTTGAGAGGAGTATCGCTGTGGTTCCAGGAAGGACACCTTGGTGATTCTTTCAGTGACTGAACAGTTCAGTAGTTATGAGTGGAGGAAGAGGAACATGTTCAAATGTGGAGGAGGAAGTTTTGGTGATCGCTGGAAGAAGATATCTGTGATGGCTGGCACAGGTACATGGTGCTGGTTACAGCTGAATTGTGGAGCGGGGGGATCCCTGGAGTGGGGTGGAGGGGGACCATGAGGAGCCCTGCTGGAGGAGAAGCACGATGATCATGGCAGAATGAATATCTTAGTGTTTCTTTCAGGAGGAGTACACTTGGAGCTCGTTGGTTGCAGGATCCCAGGGATTTCTGAAAGAGGAACATGGTGGTGTTATGGGAAGACGAGGATCTGACTGAACGTCAGACCAGGAGTATCTTGGTGACTGTTCCAGGAGGAGGATGGTGCATATTTTCGGATTAGGAGGATCATAGTGATTGCTGGAAGAAGGGGATCATGTAATGGCTGGAGAAGGAGGAGGAAGATGCTGACCTTTGTAGCAGGGTGATCCTGGTAACTGATGGAAGTGGAAGATCCTTGTGTCCCAGCAGATGGAGGGTCATGGTGACTGCTGTAGGAGATACTTGGGAATCCTGGCAGGAGCAGGACCGTGGCCACTGTTGGAGGAGGAGCATCATGCTGATCACTGGAGAAGGAGTCTGTCGGTGTTGCTAGTCTCCGGGTGAGAGCGGTCCTGTCCACCACTTGAGGTGGATCTCGGGGATCCGGGGATTGGAAAGTCGTGGGGATCCTTGGAACACTGGACCATCCGGATTGGTGGAGGAGACAGGTCCTGGCTACCGCTAGCAGAGCATCATCGTGCCAAGGTGTGGAGGAATAGATTCGGGGTTGATCACCGGAGGTGGATGACCTTGGGTATCACAGGAGGGAGAGGATCGTGGTCCGGTGACAGGATTCTGGTTGCGTGTCCATTGGAGGAGGAGTATCGTTGGGGATCTTAAAGAGGAGGATCGCGGTCACTTTGCAGAGGAGTATCGTGGGAGCTTATTTTTGGGAGAGTCGTGTTGGTTGCTTGAGAAGGAGGATGTTGTTGATCGCGGGAGCATGCAGTGCGTGGGATGGCTGCAGGAGGAGGATCATTGAGATGCTGGAGTGCGAATAATTTGGTGATCCCTGGCGATGGAGGATCGTGGTGGCAATTTGAAGACGATGATCATGGTGGTCGATCAAAGAGGAGGATCGTATGGAAGCTTGAGGGTGTGCAACAAGTTTTCAAAGGAGGAGGAAGATTTTGGAGATCCCTTGTGGAGAAGTATCCTGGTGAGTGTGGAGACGTGGCATCGTGGTAAATGCCGTAGTTGGAAGATCTTCTTACACAAGAAGGAGGGGGATGTCGGTAAGTGCTGGTGGAGAATCCCAGTGATTGCTGGAAGAGACGAGTGGTGATCGTCAGAAGAGGAGGTTCGCGGTGAGTTTGAGAGGATGAAAACCTCTGTGATCGTTGCCGCAGCACGGTCATGTTTGCTGCCTTGGACTATGTTGGTGTTCCCTCAAAAAGGAATATGGTACCCATCGCAGCAGGAGATCTTGGTGATCTCCACATAAGGAATATCGTGGAGGCGTATGGAGGATGAGGCTCGCGCTTAGGATTGGAGTTGGAGTATCGTGCTGGTGTTGGAGGAGAACGATCTTTTCAGGAGGAGCAGCATGGTCATCTTTGCACATTGAGTTCCTGGAGTTGCTTGGCAAGAGGAGCAGAATTGGAGTTTCCCGTTTGGAGATCCTGGTGATGATTCAAAGGCGAGTATCTTGGTGAAGGCTCAAAGCAAAAGACAGTGGGGACCTGTGGAGGACAGGATGATAGTAATTGCAGAACGATGAGGAACATGAGGACTGCTTCAGAAGTATCCCGGTGATGCTCGAGTGAGGGAGAACTTGGTAAATGTTTGAAGAGGAGGACCGTGGTGATTACTGGAAGAAGAGGATTCTGTTGAACACCGGAGGGTGAAACTCTTGGTCGCCAGAGGAAGGCCCTGCTTGATGACTGGCACAGGTATGTGTTGCTGCTTGCACGTGGCTTATGGTGGTGGTGGCTGAAACGGGGAGGATCTTCATGAGCCCCGACGGAGAAGATTTTTCATTGGCTTTGCAGGCTGAATACCTTGGTGTGTGTGGCAGCAAGACGATCATGACCCTGTTCACTTGGAGGATCCCGAAGCGCTCGGGAGAATGCAGATGGGGATGGTACTGGAGGACGAGGATCACAGTGTCGTCCAAATGGAGCATGTCGTTGAGTGCTCCAGGAGGATGGTAATTGAGATGAACGGATTGTGACGTCCATAGTGATTGCTGGAAGAAGGGGACAAGGTGATCTCTGGAGGACAGCGATGATTGCTGGCCTTTACAGAGGATGCCCCCGGCTATTGTTGGAAGTGGATGATCATGG
Organism: Castor canadensis; assembly: GCF_047511655.1. Lineage (NCBI taxonomy): Eukaryota > Metazoa > Chordata > Mammalia > Rodentia > Castoridae > Castor > Castor canadensis. Next base: position 129,203,136 of record NC_133388.1, on the reverse strand, counting down.
TGTTTCTGCCGAATGAGGATGGTGGTGATGGTTGAAGGAGACACCTGGAATCCTTGCAGGATGAGGTTCATGCATGGCCCTTATCACAGGAGGAGCAACGTGGCAATGACTGGAGGAGAAGGAAGTTGTTGGTGATGGCCAGTTGAGGGCGATCGTGTTGATCACTTGCTGTTGGTCTAGTCGTCCTTGGAAGAGCAGCACGAGCATGGAAGTGATCGCTGGTAGACGTATCCACGTGGTGATGCTGGAGGAGGTATATGTGGGAGACCCTCAGTGGCTTATCATCTTGCTGATGTGTGAAAGAGTTGACTGGTGGAGATATTGGGAGGAGGAAGATCTTGGGGATGTCGGAAGGCCAGAGATCATGGCGATGCAGCGCGTTTTCTGATCGTGGTGCCATTGGAGGCGGATCCTTGGAGAAGAGGATCACGGTGTTCTGGAGGAGGAGTATCACTGGAGAGTATTGGTAGGAGGACTTGTGCACTGAAGGTTTGAGAAGGAGGGACTTCTGGATCACTGGAAGATAAAGAGCTGAGACATGGCTGCAAGCGGAGGACTGTTTGGATGCTGGAGGCTGAGAAAGCGGTGGATCCCTGGAGAAGGAGAACGGTGGTGGTACTTTTAAGAGGATGATTACGGTGGTGGCTCAAAGAGGAGGATCATGGTAAACTTGAGGAGGTGGATGGTGGCGTTCATGGAAGAAGGAAGATGGCGGTGCTGACTTGTGCAGAAATCTGTGGGCCTCACTGGAGATGCAGGATCGTGGTGAATGTTATTTCTGGAAGAACTCCTGACCCCTGAAGTAGGAGGATCTTGCTGATTGCCAGGAGAGGATCGTGGTGATTGCTTGAGGAGATGCGTGTTGATCACCGGAGGAGGAGGAGGAGGAATGTGGTCCATTTTGGGGTATGAGAATCGTCATGTTCCATGGAGTGTCAAGATCACGATTCTTGTCTTTGGAATATCGTGGTGTTCCCTGGGAACGTAAAACAGCGGTCCTTGGATCTGCGGATCTTGTTGACCTGCGCAGAGAGGCTATTGTGGAGATACGTGGTAAGCATGGGAGGAGGAGTATCATGCTGGTCCTTGGAGGAGAATGATCACAGTTTTGCCTTCAGTAGGAGGATCGTGCCGATCGGGGGAGGATCAGGATCTTGCCGTTTACTGCAGGAGGAGTAGGATCGGCGTTTCTGTGTGGAGATGCTGGTGATGGGTACGAGCGGAAGATCTCGGTGGTCTCTGTAGGATCGGGATCGTGGTGATTGCATAAGTATGAGGATCATGGTGCATGCTTGAGAGGAGTATCGCTGTGGTTCCAGGAAGGACACCTTGGTGATTCTTTCAGTGACTGAACAGTTCAGTAGTTATGAGTGGAGGAAGAGGAACATGTTCAAATGTGGAGGAGGAAGTTTTGGTGATCGCTGGAAGAAGATATCTGTGATGGCTGGCACAGGTACATGGTGCTGGTTACAGCTGAATTGTGGAGCGGGGGGATCCCTGGAGTGGGGTGGAGGGGGACCATGAGGAGCCCTGCTGGAGGAGAAGCATGATGATCATGGCAGAATGAATATCTTAGTGTTTCTTTCAGGAGGAGTACACTTGGAGCTCGTTGGTTGCAGGATCCCAGGGATTTCTGAAAGAGGAACATGGTGGTGTTATGGGAAGACGAGGATCTGACTGAACGTCAGACCAGGAGTATCTTGGTGACTGTTCCAGGAGGAGGATGGTGCATATTTTCGGATTAGGAGGATCATAGTGATTGCTGGAAGAAGGGGATCATGTAATGGCTGGAGAAGGAGGAGGAAGATGCTGACCTTTGTAGCAGGGTGATCCTGGTAACTGATGGAAGTGGAAGATCCTTGTGTCCCAGCAGATGGAGGGTCATGGTGACTGCTGTAGGAGATACTTGGGAATCCTGGCAGGAGCAGGACCGTGGCCACTGTTGGAGGAGGAGCATCATGCTGATCACTGGAGAAGGAGTCTGTCGGTGTTGCTAGTCTCCGGGTGAGAGCGGTCCTGTCCACCACTTGAGGTGGATCTCGGGGATCCGGGGATTGGAAAGTCGTGGGGATCCTTGGAACACTGGACCATCCGGATTGGTGGAGGAGACAGGTCCTGGCTACCGCTAGCAGAGCATCATCGTGCCAAGGTGTGGAGGAATAGATTCGGGGTTGATCACCGGAGGTGGATGACCTTGGGTATCACAGGAGGGAGAGGATCGTGGTCCGGTGACAGGATTCTGGTTGCGTGTCCATTGGAGGAGGAGTATCGTTGGGGATCTTAAAGAGGAGGATCGCGGTCACTTTGCAGAGGAGTATCGTGGGAGCTTATTTTTGGGAGAGTCGTGTTGGTTGCTTGAGAAGGAGGATGTTGTTGATCGCGGGAGCATGCAGTGCGTGGGATGGCTGCAGGAGGAGGATCATTGAGATGCTGGAGTGCGAATAATTTGGTGATCCCTGGCGATGGAGGATCGTGGTGGCAATTTGAAGACGATGATCATGGTGGTCGATCAAAGAGGAGGATCGTATGGAAGCTTGAGGGTGTGCAACAAGTTTTCAAAGGAGGAGGAAGATTTTGGAGATCCCTTGTGGAGAAGTATCCTGGTGAGTGTGGAGACGTGGCATCGTGGTAAATGCCGTAGTTGGAAGATCTTCTTACACAAGAAGGAGGGGGATGTCGGTAAGTGCTGGTGGAGAATCCCAGTGATTGCTGGAAGAGACGAGTGGTGATCGTCAGAAGAGGAGGTTCGCGGTGAGTTTGAGAGGATGAAAACCTCTGTGATCGTTGCCGCAGCACGGTCATGTTTGCTGCCTTGGACTATGTTGGTGTTCCCTCAAAAAGGAATATGGTACCCATCGCAGCAGGAGATCTTGGTGATCTCCACATAAGGAATATCGTGGAGGCGTATGGAGGATGAGGCTCGCGCTTAGGATTGGAGTTGGAGTATCGTGCTGGTGTTGGAGGAGAACGATCTTTTCAGGAGGAGCAGCATGGTCATCTTTGCACATTGAGTTCCTGGAGTTGCTTGGCAAGAGGAGCAGAATTGGAGTTTCCCGTTTGGAGATCCTGGTGATGATTCAAAGGCGAGTATCTTGGTGAAGGCTCAAAGCAAAAGACAGTGGGGACCTGTGGAGGACAGGATGATAGTAATTGCAGAACGATGAGGAACATGAGGACTGCTTCAGAAGTATCCCGGTGATGCTCGAGTGAGGGAGAACTTGGTAAATGTTTGAAGAGGAGGACCGTGGTGATTACTGGAAGAAGAGGATTCTGTTGAACACCGGAGGGTGAAACTCTTGGTCGCCAGAGGAAGGCCCTGCTTGATGACTGGCACAGGTATGTGTTGCTGCTTGCACGTGGCTTATGGTGGTGGTGGCTGAAACGGGGAGGATCTTCATGAGCCCCGACGGAGAAGATTTTTCATTGGCTTTGCAGGCTGAATACCTTGGTGTGTGTGGCAGCAAGACGATCATGACCCTGTTCACTTGGAGGATCCCGAAGCGCTCGGGAGAATGCAGATGGGGATGGTACTGGAGGACGAGGATCACAGTGTCGTCCAAATGGAGCATGTCGTTGAGTGCTCCAGGAGGATGGTAATTGAGATGAACGGATTGTGACGTCCATAGTGATTGCTGGAAGAAGGGGACAAGGTGATCTCTGGAGGACAGCGATGATTGCTGGCCTTTACAGAGGATGCCCCCGGCTATTGTTGGAAGTGGATGATCATGGTGTTTCTGCCGAATGAGGATGGTGGTGATGGTTGAAGGAGACACCTGGAATCCTTGCAGGATGAGGTTCATGCATGGCCCTTATCACAGGAGGAGCAACGTGGCAATGACTGGAGGAGAAGGAAGTTGTTGGTGATGGCCAGTTGAGGGCGATCGTGTTGATCACTTGCTGTTGGTCTAGTCGTCCTTGGAAGAGCAGCACGAGCATGGAAGTGATCGCTGGTAGACGTATCCACGTGGTGATGCTGGAGGAGGTATATGTGGGAGACCCTCAGTGGCTTATCATCTTGCTGATGTGTGAAAGAGTTGACTGGTGGAGATATTGGGAGGAGGAAGATCTTGGGGATGTCGGAAGGCCAGAGATCATGGCGATGCAGCGCGTTTTCTGATCGTGGTGCCATTGGAGGCGGATCCTTGGAGAAGAGGATCACGGTGTTCTGGAGGAGGAGTATCACTGGAGAGTATTGGTAGGAGGACTTGTGCACTGAAGGTTTGAGAAGGAGGGACTTCTGGATCACTGGAAGATAAAGAGCTGAGACATGGCTGCAAGCGGAGGACTGTTTGGATGCTGGAGGCTGAGAAAGCGGTGGATCCCTGGAGAAGGAGAACGGTGGTGGTACTTTTAAGAGGATGATTACGGTGGTGGCTCAAAGAGGAGGATCATGGTAAACTTGAGGAGGTGGATGGTGGCGTTCATGGAAGAAGGAAGATGGCGGTGCTGACTTGTGCAGAAATCTGTGGGCCTCACTGGAGATGCAGGATCGTGGTGAATGTTATTTCTGGAAGAACTCCTGACCCCTGAAGTAGGAGGATCTTGCTGATTGCCAGGAGAGGATCGTGGTGATTGCTTGAGGAGATGCGTGTTGATCACCGGAGGAGGAGGAGGAGGAATGTGGTCCATTTTGGGGTATGAGAATCGTCATGTTCCATGGAGTGTCAAGATCACGATTCTTGTCTTTGGAATATCGTGGTGTTCCCTGGGAACGTAAAACAGCGGTCCTTGGATCTGCGGATCTTGTTGACCTGCGCAGAGAGGCTATTGTGGAGATACGTGGTAAGCATGGGAGGAGGAGTATCATGCTGGTCCTTGGAGGAGAATGATCACAGTTTTGCCTTCAGTAGGAGGATCGTGCCGATCGGGGGAGGATCAGGATCTTGCCGTTTACTGCAGGAGGAGTAGGATCGGCGTTTCTGTGTGGAGATGCTGGTGATGGGTACGAGCGGAAGATCTCGGTGGTCTCTGTAGGATCGGGATCGTGGTGATTGCATAAGTATGAGGATCATGGTGCATGCTTGAGAGGAGTATCGCTGTGGTTCCAGGAAGGACACCTTGGTGATTCTTTCAGTGACTGAACAGTTCAGTAGTTATGAGTGGAGGAAGAGGAACATGTTCAAATGTGGAGGAGGAAGTTTTGGTGATCGCTGGAAGAAGATATCTGTGATGGCTGGCACAGGTACATGGTGCTGGTTACAGCTGAATTGTGGAGCGGGGGGATCCCTGGAGTGGGGTGGAGGGGGACCATGAGGAGCCCTGCTGGAGGAGAAGCACGATGATCATGGCAGAATGAATATCTTAGTGTTTCTTTCAGGAGGAGTACACTTGGAGCTCGTTGGTTGCAGGATCCCAGGGATTTCTGAAAGAGGAACATGGTGGTGTTATGGGAAGACGAGGATCTGACTGAACGTCAGACCAGGAGTATCTTGGTGACTGTTCCAGGAGGAGGATGGTGCATATTTTCGGATTAGGAGGATCATAGTGATTGCTGGAAGAAGGGGATCATGTAATGGCTGGAGAAGGAGGAGGAAGATGCTGACCTTTGTAGCAGGGTGATCCTGGTAACTGATGGAAGTGGAAGATCCTTGTGTCCCAGCAGATGGAGGGTCATGGTGACTGCTGTAGGAGATACTTGGGAATCCTGGCAGGAGCAGGACCGTGGCCACTGTTGGAGGAGGAGCATCATGCTGATCACTGGAGAAGGAGTCTGTCGGTGTTGCTAGTCTCCGGGTGAGAGCGGTCCTGTCCACCACTTGAGGTGGATCTCGGGGATCCGGGGATTGGAAAGTCGTGGGGATCCTTGGAACACTGGACCATCCGGATTGGTGGAGGAGACAGGTCCTGGCTACCGCTAGCAGAGCATCATCGTGCCAAGGTGTGGAGGAATAGATTCGGGGTTGATCACCGGAGGTGGATGACCTTGGGTATCACAGGAGGGAGAGGATCGTGGTCCGGTGACAGGATTCTGGTTGCGTGTCCATTGGAGGAGGAGTATCGTTGGGGATCTTAAAGAGGAGGATCGCGGTCACTTTGCAGAGGAGTATCGTGGGAGCTTATTTTTGGGAGAGTCGTGTTGGTTGCTTGAGAAGGAGGATGTTGTTGATCGCGGGAGCATGCAGTGCGTGGGATGGCTGCAGGAGGAGGATCATTGAGATGCTGGAGTGCGAATAATTTGGTGATCCCTGGCGATGGAGGATCGTGGTGGCAATTTGAAGACGATGATCATGGTGGTCGATCAAAGAGGAGGATCGTATGGAAGCTTGAGGGTGTGCAACAAGTTTTCAAAGGAGGAGGAAGATTTTGGAGATCCCTTGTGGAGAAGTATCCTGGTGAGTGTGGAGACGTGGCATCGTGGTAAATGCCGTAGTTGGAAGATCTTCTTACACAAGAAGGAGGGGGATGTCGGTAAGTGCTGGTGGAGAATCCCAGTGATTGCTGGAAGAGACGAGTGGTGATCGTCAGAAGAGGAGGTTCGCGGTGAGTTTGAGAGGATGAAAACCTCTGTGATCGTTGCCGCAGCACGGTCATGTTTGCTGCCTTGGACTATGTTGGTGTTCCCTCAAAAAGGAATATGGTACCCATCGCAGCAGGAGATCTTGGTGATCTCCACATAAGGAATATCGTGGAGGCGTATGGAGGATGAGGCTCGCGCTTAGGATTGGAGTTGGAGTATCGTGCTGGTGTTGGAGGAGAACGATCTTTTCAGGAGGAGCAGCATGGTCATCTTTGCACATTGAGTTCCTGGAGTTGCTTGGCAAGAGGAGCAGAATTGGAGTTTCCCGTTTGGAGATCCTGGTGATGATTCAAAGGCGAGTATCTTGGTGAAGGCTCAAAGCAAAAGACAGTGGGGACCTGTGGAGGACAGGATGATAGTAATTGCAGAACGATGAGGAACATGAGGACTGCTTCAGAAGTATCCCGGTGATGCTCGAGTGAGGGAGAACTTGGTAAATGTTTGAAGAGGAGGACCGTGGTGATTACTGGAAGAAGAGGATTCTGTTGAACACCGGAGGGTGAAACTCTTGGTCGCCAGAGGAAGGCCCTGCTTGATGACTGGCACAGGTATGTGTTGCTGCTTGCACGTGGCTTATGGTGGTGGTGGCTGAAACGGGGAGGATCTTCATGAGCCCCGACGGAGAAGATTTTTCATTGGCTTTGCAGGCTGAATACCTTGGTGTGTGTGGCAGCAAGACGATCATGACCCTGTTCACTTGGAGGATCCCGAAGCGCTCGGGAGAATGCAGATGGGGATGGTACTGGAGGACGAGGATCACAGTGTCGTCCAAATGGAGCATGTCGTTGAGTGCTCCAGGAGGATGGTAATTGAGATGAACGGATTGTGACGTCCATAGTGATTGCTGGAAGAAGGGGACAAGGTGATCTCTGGAGGACAGCGATGATTGCTGGCCTTTACAGAGGATGCCCCCGGCTATTGTTGGAAGTGGATGATCATGGTGTTTCTGCCGAATGAGGATGGTGGTGATGGTTGAAGGAGACACCTGGAATCCTTGCAGGATGAGGTTCATGCATGGCCCTTATCACAGGAGGAGCAACGTGGCAATGACTGGAGGAGAAGGAAGTTGTTGGTGATGGCCAGTTGAGGGCGATCGTGTTGATCACTTGCTGTTGGTCTAGTCGTCCTTGGAAGAGCAGCACGAGCATGGAAGTGATCGCTGGTAGACGTATCCACGTGGTGATGCTGGAGGAGGTATATGTGGGAGACCCTCAGTGGCTTATCATCTTGCTGATGTGTGAAAGAGTTGACTGGTGGAGATATTGGGAGGAGGAAGATCTTGGGGATGTCGGAAGGCCAGAGATCATGGCGATGCAGCGCGTTTTCTGATCGTGGTGCCATTGGAGGCGGATCCTTGGAGAAGAGGATCACGGTGTTCTGGAGGAGGAGTATCACTGGAGAGTATTGGTAGGAGGACTTGTGCACTGAAGGTTTGAGAAGGAGGGACTTCTGGATCACTGGAAGATAAAGAGCTGAGACATGGCTGCAAGCGGAGGACTGTTTGGATGCTGGAGGCTGAGAAAGCGGTGGATCCCTGGAGAAGGAGAACGGTGGTGGTACTTTTAAGAGGATGATTACGGTGGTGGCTCAAAGAGGAGGATCATGGTAAACTTGAGGAGGTGGATGGTGGCGTTCATGGAAGAAGGAAGATGGCGGTGCTGACTTGTGCAGAAATCTGTGGGCCTCACTGGAGATGCAGGATCGTGGTGAATGTTATTTCTGGAAGAACTCCTGACCCCTGAAGTAGGAGGATCTTGCTGATTGCCAGGAGAGGATCGTGGTGATTGCTTGAGGAGATGCGTGTTGATCACCGGAGGAGGAGGAGGAGGAATGTGGTCCATTTTGGGGTATGAGAATCGTCATGTTCCATGGAGTGTCAAGATCACGATTCTTGTCTTTGGAATATCGTGGTGTTCCCTGGGAACGTAAAACAGCGGTCCTTGGATCTGCGGATCTTGTTGACCTGCGCAGAGAGGCTATTGTGGAGATACGTGGTAAGCATGGGAGGAGGAGTATCATGCTGGTCCTTGGAGGAGAATGATCACAGTTTTGCCTTCAGTAGGAGGATCGTGCCGATCGGGGGAGGATCAGGATCTTGCCGTTTACTGCAGGAGGAGTAGGATCGGCGTTTCTGTGTGGAGATGCTGGTGATGGGTACGAGCGGAAGATCTCGGTGGTCTCTGTAGGATCGGGATCGTGGTGATTGCATAAGTATGAGGATCATGGTGCATGCTTGAGAGGAGTATCGCTGTGGTTCCAGGAAGGACACCTTGGTGATTCTTTCAGTGACTGAACAGTTCAGTAGTTATGAGTGGAGGAAGAGGAACATGTTCAAATGTGGAGGAGGAAGTTTTGGTGATCGCTGGAAGAAGATATCTGTGATGGCTGGCACAGGTACATGGTGCTGGTTACAGCTGAATTGTGGAGCGGGGGGATCCCTGGAGTGGGGTGGAGGGGGACCATGAGGAGCCCTGCTGGAGGAGAAGCACGATGATCATGGCAGAATGAATATCTTAGTGTTTCTTTCAGGAGGAGTACACTTGGAGCTCGTTGGTTGCAGGATCCCAGGGATTTCTGAAAGAGGAACATGGTGGTGTTATGGGAAGACGAGGATCTGACTGAACGTCAGACCAGGAGTATCTTGGTGACTGTTCCAGGAGGAGGATGGTGCATATTTTCGGATTAGGAGGATCATAGTGATTGCTGGAAGAAGGGGATCATGTAATGGCTGGAGAAGGAGGAGGAAGATGCTGACCTTTGTAGCAGGGTGATCCTGGTAACTGATGGAAGTGGAAGATCCTTGTGTCCCAGCAGATGGAGGGTCATGGTGACTGCTGTAGGAGATACTTGGGAATCCTGGCAGGAGCAGGACCGTGGCCACTGTTGGAGGAGGAGCATCATGCTGATCACTGGAGAAGGAGTCTGTCGGTGTTGCTAGTCTCCGGGTGAGAGCGGTCCTGTCCACCACTTGAGGTGGATCTCGGGGATCCGGGGATTGGAAAGTCGTGGGGATCCTTGGAACACTGGACCATCCGGATTGGTGGAGGAGACAGGTCCTGGCTACCGCTAGCAGAGCATCATCGTGCCAAGGTGTGGAGGAATAGATTCGGGGTTGATCACCGGAGGTGGATGACCTTGGGTATCACAGGAGGGAGAGGATCGTGGTCCGGTGACAGGATTCTGGTTGCGTGTCCATTGGAGGAGGAGTATCGTTGGGGATCTTAAAGAGGAGGATCGCGGTCACTTTGCAGAGGAGTATCTTGGGAGCTTATTTTTGGGAGAGTCGTGTTGGTTGCTTGAGAAGGAGGATGTTGTTGATCGCGGGAGCATGCAGTGCGTGGGATGGCTGCAGGAGGAGGATCATTGAGATGCTGGAGTGCGAATAATTTGGTGATCCCTGGCGATGGAGGATCGTGGTGGCAATTTGAAGACGATGATCATGGTGGTCGATCAAAGAGGAGGATCGTATGGAAGCTTGAGGGTGTGCAACAAGTTTTCAAAGGAGGAGGAAGATTTTGGAGATCCCTTGTGGAGAAGTATCCTGGTGAGTGTGGAGACGTGGCATCGTGGTAAATGCCGTAGTTGGAAGATCTTCTTACACAAGAAGGAGGGGGATGTCGGTAAGTGCTGGTGGAGAATCCCAGTGATTGCTGGAAGAGACGAGTGGTGATCGTCAGAAGAGGAGGTTCGCGGTGAGTTTGAGAGGATGAAAACCTCTGTGATCGTTGCCGCAGCACGGTCATGTTTGCTGCCTTGGACTATGTTGGTGTTCCCTCAAAAAGGAATATGGTACCCATCGCAGCAGGAGATCTTGGTGATCTCCACATAAGGAATATCGTGGAGGCGTATGGAGGATGAGGCTCGCGCTTAGGATTGGAGTTGGAGTATCGTGCTGGTGTTGGAGGAGAACGATCTTTTCAGGAGGAGCAGCATGGTCATCTTTGCACATTGAGTTCCTGGAGTTGCTTGGCAAGAGGAGCAGAATTGGAGTTTCCCGTTTGGAGATCCTGGTGATGATTCAAAGGCGAGTATCTTGGTGAAGGCTCAAAGCAACAGACAGTGGGGACCTGTGGAGGACAGGATGATAGTAATTGCAGAACGATGAGGAACATGAGGACTGCTTCAGAAGTATCCCGGTGATGCTCGAGTGAGGGAGAACTTGGTAAATGTTTGAAGAGGAGGACCGTGGTGATTACTGGAAGAAGAGGATTCTGTTGAACACCGGAGGGTGAAACTCTTGGTCGCCAGAGGAAGGCCCTGCTTGATGACTGGCACAGGTATGTGTTGCTGCTTGCACGTGGCTTATGGTGGTGGTGGCTGAAACGGGGAGGATCTTCATGAGCCCCGACGGAGAAGATTTTTCATTGGCTTTGCAGGCTGAATACCTTGGTGTGTGTGGCAGCAAGACGATCATGACCCTGTTCACTTGGAGGATCCCGAAGCGCTCGGGAGAATGCAGATGGGGATGGTACTGGAGGACGAGGATCACAGTGTCGTCCAAATGGAGCATGTCGTTGAGTGCTCCAGGAGGATGGTAATTGAGATGAACGGATTGTGACGTCCATAGTGATTGCTGGAAGAAGGGGACAAGGTGATCTCTGGAGGACAGCGATGATTGCTGGCCTTTACAGAGGATGCCCCCGGCTATTGTTGGAAGTGGATGATCATGGTGTTTCTGCCGAATGAGGATGGTGGTGATGGTTGAAGGAGACACCTGGAATCCTTGCAGGATGAGGTTCATGCATGGCCCTTATCACAGGAGGAGCAACGTGGCAATGACTGGAGGAGAAGGAAGTTGTTGGTGATGGCCAGTTGAGGGCGATCGTGTTGATCACTTGCTGTTGGTCTAGTCGTCCTTGGAAGAGCAGCACGAGCATGGAAGTGATCGCTGGTAGACGTATCCACGTGGTGATGCTGGAGGAGGTATATGTGGGAGACCCTCAGTGGCTTATCATCTTGCTGATGTGTGAAAGAGTTGACTGGTGGAGATATTGGGAGGAGGAAGATCTTGGGGATGTCGGAAGGCCAGAGATCATGGCGATGCAGCGCGTTTTCTGATCGTGGTGCCATTGGAGGCGGATCCTTGGAGAAGAGGATCACGGTGTTCTGGAGGAGGAGTATCACTGGAGAGTATTGGTAGGAGGACTTGTGCACTGAAGGTTTGAGAAGGAGGGACTTCTGGATCACTGGAAGATAAAGAGCTGAGACATGGCTGCAAGCGGAGGACTGTTTGGATGCTGGAGGCTGAGAAAGCGGTGGATCCCTGGAGAAGGAGAACGGTGGTGGTACTTTTAAGAGGATGATTACGGTGGTGGCTCAAAGAGGAGGATCATGGTAAACTTGAGGAGGTGGATGGTGGCGTTCATGGAAGAAGGAAGATGGCGGTGCTGACTTGTGCAGAAATCTGTGGGCCTCACTGGAGATGCAGGATCGTGGTGAATGTTATTTCTGGAAGAACTCCTGACCCCTGAAGTAGGAGGATCTTGCTGATTGCCAGGAGAGGATCGTGGTGATTGCTTGAGGAGATGCGTGTTGATCACCGGAGGAGGAGGAGGAGGAATGTGGTCCATTTTGGGGTATGAGAATCGTCATGTTCCATGGAGTGTCAAGATCACGATTCTTGTCTTTGGAATATCGTGGTGTTCCCTGGGAACGTAAAACAGCGGTCCTTGGATCTGCGGATCTTGTTGACCTGCGCAGAGAGGCTATTGTGGAGATACGTGGTAAGCATGGGAGGAGGAGTATCATGCTGGTCCTTGGAGGAGAATGATCACAGTTTTGCCTTCAGTAGGAGGATCGTGCCGATCGGGGGAGGATCAGGATCTTGCCGTTTACTGCAGGAGGAGTAGGATCGGCGTTTCTGTGTGGAGATGCTGGTGATGGGTACGAGCGGAAGATCTCGGTGGTCTCTGTAGGATCGGGATCGTGGTGATTGCATAAGTATGAGGATCATGGTGCATGCTTGAGAGGAGTATCGCTGTGGTTCCAGGAAGGACACCTTGGTGATTCTTTCAGTGACTGAACAGTTCAGTAGTTATGAGTGGAGGAAGAGGAACATGTTCAAATGTGGAGGAGGAAGTTTTGGTGATCGCTGGAAGAAGATATCTGTGATGGCTGGCACAGGTACATGGTGCTGGTTACAGCTGAATTGTGGAGCGGGGGGATCCCTGGAGTGGGGTGGAGGGGGACCATGAGGAGCCCTGCTGGAGGAGAAGCACGATGATCATGGCAGAATGAATATCTTAGTGTTTCTTTCAGGAGGAGTACACTTGGAGCTCGTTGGTTGCAGGATCCCAGGGATTTCTGAAAGAGGAACATGGTGGTGTTATGGGAAGACGAGGATCTGACTGAACGTCAGACCAGGAGTATCTTGGTGACTGTTCCAGGAGGAGGATGGTGCATATTTTCGGATTAGGAGGATCATAGTGATTGCTGGAAGAAGGGGATCATGTAATGGCTGGAGAAGGAGGAGGAAGATGCTGACCTTTGTAGCAGGGTGATCCTGGTAACTGATGGAAGTGGAAGATCCTTGTGTCCCAGCAGATGGAGGGTCATGGTGACTGCTGTAGGAGATACTTGGGAATCCTGGCAGGAGCAGGACCGTGGCCACTGTTGGAGGAGGAGCATCATGCTGATCACTGGAGAAGGAGTCTGTCGGTGTTGCTAGTCTCCGGGTGAGAGCGGTCCTGTCCACCACTTGAGGTGGATCTCGGGGATCCGGGGATTGGAAAGTCGTGGGGATCCTTGGAACACTGGACCATCCGGATTGGTGGAGGAGACAGGTCCTGGCTACCGCTAGCAGAGCATCATCGTGCCAAGGTGTGGAGGAATAGATTCGGGGTTGATCACCGGAGGTGGATGACCTTGGGTATCACAGGAGGGAGAGGATCGTGGTCCGGTGACAGGATTCTGGTTGCGTGTCCATTGGAGGAGGAGTATCGTTGGGGATCTTAAAGAGGAGGATCGCGGTCACTTTGCAGAGGAGTATCGTGGGAGCTTATTTTTGGGAGAGTCGTGTTGGTTGCTTGAGAAGGAGGATGTTGTTGATCGCGGGAGCATGCAGTGCGTGGGATGGCTGCAGGAGGAGGATCATTGAGATGCTGGAGTGCGAATAATTTGGTGATCCCTGGCGATGGAGGATCGTGGTGGCAATTTGAAGACGATGATCATGGTGGTCGATCAAAGAGGAGGATCGTATGGAAGCTTGAGGGTGTGCAACAAGTTTTCAAAGGAGGAGGAAGATTTTGGAGATCCCTTGTGGAGAAGTATCCTGGTGAGTGTGGAGACGTGGCATCGTGGTAAATGCCGTAGTTGGAAGATCTTCTTACACAAGAAGGAGGGGGATGTCGGTAAGTGCTGGTGGAGAATCCCAGTGATTGCTGGAAGAGACGAGTGGTGATCGTCAGAAGAGGAGGTTCGCGGTGAGTTTGAGAGGATGAAAACCTCTGTGATCGTTGCCGCAGCACGGTCATGTTTGCTGCCTTGGACTATGTTGGTGTTCCCTCAAAAAGGAATATGGTACCCATCGCAGCAGGAGATCTTGGTGATCTCCACATAAGGAATATCGTGGAGGCGTATGGAGGATGAGGCTCGCGCTTAGGATTGGAGTTGGAGTATCGTGCTGGTGTTGGAGGAGAACGATCTTTTCAGGAGGAGCAGCATGGTCATCTTTGCACATTGAGTTCCTGGAGTTGCTTGGCAAGAGGAGCAGAATTGGAGTTTCCCGTTTGGAGATCCTGGTGATGATTCAAAGGCGAGTATCTTGGTGAAGGCTCAAAGCAAAAGACAGTGGGGACCTGTGGAGGACAGGATGATAGTAATTGCAGAACGATGAGGAACATGAGGACTGCTTCAGAAGTATCCCGGTGATGCTCGAGTGAGGGAGAACTTGGTAAATGTTTGAAGAGGAGGACCGTGGTGATTACTGGAAGAAGAGGATTCTGTTGAACACCGGAGGGTGAAACTCTTGGTCGCCAGAGGAAGGCCCTGCTTGATGACTGGCACAGGTATGTGTTGCTGCTTGCACGTGGCTTATGGTGGTGGTGGCTGAAACGGGGAGGATCTTCATGAGCCCCGACGGAGAAGATTTTTCATTGGCTTTGCAGGCTGAATACCTTGGTGTGTGTGGCAGCAAGACGATCATGACCCTGTTCACTTGGAGGATCCCGAAGCGCTCGGGAGAATGCAGATGGGGATGGTACTGGAGGACGAGGATCACAGTGTCGTCCAAATGGAGCATGTCGTTGAGTGCTCCAGGAGGATGGTAATTGAGATGAACGGATTGTGACGTCCATAGTGATTGCTGGAAGAAGGGGACAAGGTGATCTCTGGAGGACAGCGATGATTGCTGGCCTTTACAGAGGATGCCCCCGGCTATTGTTGGAAGTGGATGATCATGGTGTTTCTGCCGAATGAGGATGGTGGTGATGGTTGAAGGAGACACCTGGAATCCTTGCAGGATGAGGTTCATGCATGGCCCTTATCACAGGAGGAGCAACGTGGCAATGACTGGAGGAGAAGGAAGTTGTTGGTGATGGCCAGTTGAGGGCGATCGTGTTGATCACTTGCTGTTGGTCTAGTCGTCCTTGGAAGAGCAGCACGAGCATGGAAGTGATCGCTGGTAGACGTATCCACGTGGTGATGCTGGAGGAGGTATATGTGGGAGACCCTCAGTGGCTTATCATCTTGCTGATGTGTGAAAGAGTTGACTGGTGGAGATATTGGGAGGAGGAAGATCTTGGGGATGTCGGAAGGCCAGAGATCATGGCGATGCAGCGCGTTTTCTGATCGTGGTGCCATTGGAGGCGGATCCTTGGAGAAGAGGATCACGGTGTTCTGGAGGAGGAGTATCACTGGAGAGTATTGGTAGGAGGACTTGTGCACTGAAGGTTTGAGAAGGAGGGACTTCTGGATCACTGGAAGATAAAGAGCTGAGACATGGCTGCAAGCGGAGGACTGTTTGGATGCTGGAGGCTGAGAAAGCGGTGGATCCCTGGAGAAGGAGAACGGTGGTGGTACTTTTAAGAGGATGATTACGGTGGTGGCTCAAAGAGGAGGATCATGGTAAACTTGAGGAGGTGGATGGTGGCGTTCATGGAAGAAGGAAGATGGCGGTGCTGACTTGTGCAGAAATCTGTGGGCCTCACTGGAGATGCAGGATCGTGGTGAATGTTATTTCTGGAAGAACTCCTGACCCCTGAAGTAGGAGGATCTTGCTGATTGCCAGGAGAGGATCGTGGTGATTGCTTGAGGAGATGCGTGTTGATCACCGGAGGAGGAGGAGGAGGAATGTGGTCCATTTTGGGGTATGAGAATCGTCATGTTCCATGGAGTGTCAAGATCACGATTCTTGTCTTTGGAATATCGTGGTGTTCCCTGGGAACGTAAAACAGCGGTCCTTGGATCTGCGGATCTTGTTGACCTGCGCAGAGAGGCTATTGTGGAGATACGTGGTAAGCATGGGAGGAGGAGTATCATGCTGGTCCTTGGAGGAGAATGATCACAGTTTTGCCTTCAGTAGGAGGATCGTGCCGATCGGGGGAGGATCAGGATCTTGCCGTTTACTGCAGGAGGAGTAGGATCGGCGTTTCTGTGTGGAGATGCTGGTGATGGGTACGAGCGGAAGATCTCGGTGGTCTCTGTAGGATCGGGATCGTGGTGATTGCATAAGTATGAGGATCATGGTGCATGCTTGAGAGGAGTATCGCTGTGGTTCCAGGAAGGACACCTTGGTGATTCTTTCAGTGACTGAACAGTTCAGTAGTTATGAGTGGAGGAAGAGGAACATGTTCAAATGTGGAGGAGGAAGTTTTGGTGATCGCTGGAAGAAGATATCTGTGATGGCTGGCACAGGTACATGGTGCTGGTTACAGCTGAATTGTGGAGCGGGGGGATCCCTGGAGTGGGGTGGAGGGGGACCATGAGGAGCCCTGCTGGAGGAGAAGCACGATGATCATGGCAGAATGAATATCTTAGTGTTTCTTTCAGGAGGAGTACACTTGGAGCTCGTTGGTTGCAGGATCCCAGGGATTTCTGAAAGAGGAACATGGTGGTGTTATGGGAAGACGAGGATCTGACTGAACGTCAGACCAGGAGTATCTTGGTGACTGTTCCAGGAGGAGGATGGTGCATATTTTCGGATTAGGAGGATCATAGTGATTGCTGGAAGAAGGGGATCATGTAATGGCTGG
The DNA here is from genome assembly GCF_047511655.1 of Castor canadensis. Lineage (NCBI taxonomy): Eukaryota > Metazoa > Chordata > Mammalia > Rodentia > Castoridae > Castor > Castor canadensis. The sequence goes on along the minus strand of NC_133388.1, from coordinate 129,186,429 downwards.
AGAAGGAGGAGGAAGATGCTGACCTTTGTAGCAGGGTGATCCTGGTAACTGATGGAAGTGGAAGATCCTTGTGTCCCAGCAGATGGAGGGTCATGGTGACTGCTGTAGGAGATACTTGGGAATCCTGGCAGGAGCAGGACCATGGCCACTGTTGGAGGAGGAGCATCATGCTGATCACTGGAGAAGGAGTCTGTCGGTGTTGCTAGTCTCCGGGTGAGAGCGGTCCTGTCCACCACTTGAGGTGGATCTCGGGGATCCGGGGATTGGAAAGTCGTGGGGATCCTTGGAACACTGGACCATCCGGATTGGTGGAGGAGACAGGTCCTGGCTACCGCTAGCAGAGCATCATCGTGCCAAGGTGTGGAGGAATAGATTCGGGGTTGATCACCGGAGGTGGATGACCTTGGGTATCACAGGAGGGAGAGGATCGTGGTCCGGTGACAGGATTCTGGTTGCGTGTCCATTGGAGGAGGAGTATCGTTGGGGATCTTAAAGAGGAGGATCGCGGTCACTTTGCAGAGGAGTATCGTGGGAGCTTATTTTTGGGAGAGTCGTGTTGGTTGCTTGAGAAGGAGGATGTTGTTGATCGCGGGAGCATGCAGTGCGTGGGATGGCTGCAGGAGGAGGATCATTGAGATGCTGGAGTGCGAATAATTTGGTGATCCCTGGCGATGGAGGATCGTGGTGGCAATTTGAAGACGATGATCATGGTGGTCGATCAAAGAGGAGGATCGTATGGAAGCTTGAGGGTGTGCAACAAGTTTTCAAAGGAGGAGGAAGATTTTGGAGATCCCTTGTGGAGAAGTATCCTGGTGAGTGTGGAGACGTGGCATCGTGGTAAATGCCGTAGTTGGAAGATCTTCTTACACAAGAAGGAGGGGGATGTCGGTAAGTGCTGGTGGAGAATCCCAGTGATTGCTGGAAGAGACGAGTGGTGATCGTCAGAAGAGGAGGTTCGCGGTGAGTTTGAGAGGATGAAAACCTCTGTGATCGTTGCCGCAGCACGGTCATGTTTGCTGCCTTGGACTATGTTGGTGTTCCCTCAAAAAGGAATATGGTACCCATCGCAGCAGGAGATCTTGGTGATCTCCACATAAGGAATATCGTGGAGGCGTATGGAGGATGAGGCTCGCGCTTAGGATTGGAGTTGGAGTATCGTGCTGGTGTTGGAGGAGAACGATCTTTTCAGGAGGAGCAGCATGGTCATCTTTGCACATTGAGTTCCTGGAGTTGCTTGGCAAGAGGAGCAGAATTGGAGTTTCCCGTTTGGAGATCCTGGTGATGATTCAAAGGCGAGTATCTTGGTGAAGGCTCAAAGCAACAGACAGTGGGGACCTGTGGAGGACAGGATGATAGTAATTGCAGAACGATGAGGAACATGAGGACTGCTTCAGAAGTATCCCGGTGATGCTCGAGTGAGGGAGAACTTGGTAAATGTTTGAAGAGGAGGACCGTGGTGATTACTGGAAGAAGAGGATTCTGTTGAACACCGGAGGGTGAAACTCTTGGTCGCCAGAGGAAGGCCCTGCTTGATGACTGGCACAGGTATGTGTTGCTGCTTGCACGTGGCTTATGGTGGTGGTGGCTGAAACGGGGAGGATCTTCATGAGCCCCGACGGAGAAGATTTTTCATTGGCTTTGCAGGCTGAATACCTTGGTGTGTGTGGCAGCAAGACGATCATGACCCTGTTCACTTGGAGGATCCCGAAGCGCTCGGGAGAATGCAGATGGGGATGGTACTGGAGGACGAGGATCACAGTGTCGTCCAAATGGAGCATGTCGTTGAGTGCTCCAGGAGGATGGTAATTGAGATGAACGGATTGTGACGTCCATAGTGATTGCTGGAAGAAGGGGACAAGGTGATCTCTGGAGGACAGCGATGATTGCTGGCCTTTACAGAGGATGCCCCCGGCTATTGTTGGAAGTGGATGATCATGGTGTTTCTGCCGAATGAGGATGGTGGTGATGGTTGAAGGAGACACCTGGAATCCTTGCAGGATGAGGTTCATGCATGGCCCTTATCACAGGAGGAGCAACGTGGCAATGACTGGAGGAGAAGGAAGTTGTTGGTGATGGCCAGTTGAGGGCGATCGTGTTGATCACTTGCTGTTGGTCTAGTCGTCCTTGGAAGAGCAGCACGAGCATGGAAGTGATCGCTGGTAGACGTATCCACGTGGTGATGCTGGAGGAGGTATATGTGGGAGACCCTCAGTGGCTTATCATCTTGCTGATGTGTGAAAGAGTTGACTGGTGGAGATATTGGGAGGAGGAAGATCTTGGGGATGTCGGAAGGCCAGAGATCATGGCGATGCAGCGCGTTTTCTGATCGTGGTGCCATTGGAGGCGGATCCTTGGAGAAGAGGATCACGGTGTTCTGGAGGAGGAGTATCACTGGAGAGTATTGGTAGGAGGACTTGTGCACTGAAGGTTTGAGAAGGAGGGACTTCTGGATCACTGGAAGATAAAGAGCTGAGACATGGCTGCAAGCGGAGGACTGTTTGGATGCTGGAGGCTGAGAAAGCGGTGGATCCCTGGAGAAGGAGAACGGTGGTGGTACTTTTAAGAGGATGATTACGGTGGTGGCTCAAAGAGGAGGATCATGGTAAACTTGAGGAGGTGGATGGTGGCGTTCATGGAAGAAGGAAGATGGCGGTGCTGACTTGTGCAGAAATCTGTGGGCCTCACTGGAGATGCAGGATCATGATGAGTGTTATTGCTGAAAGAACTCCTGATCCCTGAAGTATAACGATCTTGCTGATTGCCAGGAGAGGATCATGGTGATTGCTTGAGTAGATGCGTGTTGATCACCGGAGGAGGAGGAGGAATTTTGTCCATTTTCGTGTATAAGAATTGTCATGCTCCATGGTGTGTCAAGGTCACGATTCTTGTCTTTGGTATATTGTGGTTATCAATTGAGGAGTAGGATTGTGGTGGTTGCTATAAGAGAATTGTGGTTAACAATGGGGGAGTACTTTGTTGATTCCTTTAGGAGAAAATTCTTGGTGATCTTTAGAAGAGGATGATCTTTGGTAATCTCTGAAGGAGATGTATCATGGTAACTACTGGAAGATCCTGATGATTATTGAAGGAAGAGCGTAGTGATCACTGGAGGATGAATTTAGTGATTGCTGGAGAGATGTGGTGATCATTTGAGGAGTAGCATCATGGTGATCCAGGAGAAGGATCATGTAGATAATTAGAGGATGAGGATCATGGTGATTGTTGGACGAGGGGCATCATTGGTAATCATTGTTTGGAGGAACCTAGTGATCATTACAGGAGGAGGATTAGGGTGACTGTTGGAAGAGGAGGATTATCAGAGATCTTTAAGGGGGAAGATCATGTTAATCACTGGAGGAAGAGGATCTTGGTGATCACTAGAGGAGAAAATCTTGGTGGTACTGTAGGAATATTGTGCTGAACATTGAATCATAAGGATTGTGGGATCATAGGGGGAAGAGAAGGATCCTAGTGATCATTGGAGAATGAAGATCTTAATGAATACTGCCAAAGGAGGATTTGGTGATCTCTCACCAGAGATTTATGTGGTGATCCTTAGAGGAGGATCTTGGTGATCATTGGAGGAGGAGAATCATGATAATGCTGGAGGAGCAGTAACTTGGTGTTCACCATAGCAGTATCACTGGTGACCATTGGGTGAAAATCATCCTGGTTATCACTGGAGGAGGAGGATCATTGTGATCACTGGAGAAGATAGACATTGGTGATGCTGGAGGAGATTATCACTGAAAGATTGTGGTGACCATTGGAGAAGGAATACCTTAATGATCACAGGAGAATGAGGGTCTGGTGATCACTGGAGAGTTATGTGGTGACTGTGGAGAAGGAGGATCATGGTCAACATTAGATGTTGATTTTGGTGATCATCAAAGGAGATAGATGTTAGTGATAGCTACTGGAAGAGGATTGTCTTGATCATTGGAGATGGATTGTGGTGAACATTCAAGAAGGAGGATCCTATTATCAGTGGAGAAGAAAAATCTTGGTGAGCCTTGGAGGAGAATCTTGGTGATCCCTGAGGTACATGGTGATGGTGGCAGTAGTGGGATCAAGGTGAACATTGAAGAAGGAGGATCATACTCATCATTGGAGTATGAGAATGGTAGTGATCCCTGGATTAGAAGGAACATAGTGTTCATTGGAAAAGAAGTATCATGGTGATCACTGGAAGTGGAAGTCTTCAGTGATCATTGGAAGAGGAGGATTTGGGTGATTGTTGAGGAGGATGATCATGATAATCAGTGAAGGAAAGTCTTGGTGATCATTGTAGGAGGTAAGTGGCAACCAAGGAGGAAGATGATCATGGTGATCACTGGAGGAGGATTGTGGTGATACCTAGAAGAGGAAGAACTTAGTCATTGTTGTAAGAGCAGCACACTAGTGATCATTGGAGAAGGAGGATCATGGTGATCATTGGAGAAGCTCTTGCTGCTTGCCAGAAGAGGAGGATCTTGGTGATCTCTTGAAGAGGTACATAGTGATCACTGGAGGAAGATGATGTGGTGATCTTAGCAAGAGGAGAATGATGGTGATCGCTGAAGAGGAAGACCTTGGTGATACTGCAGGGGTATGATCATGGTCATTGCTGGAGTAGGAGAACTTTGGTGATCACTGTACATGGAGTATAATTGGTTATCTTTAAAGGAGGATGAACGTGGTGATTGAAGGAGGGAGAGGTTAGTGATCACTGGAGGACAATCTTGGTGATCATTGAAGGAAAGAGATCGTGGTGATTGCTGGAGGAGGAAGACCTTGGTGATCACTGGAGAAGGATGATCTTGATGACTGCTGGAGGAGGCATGTGGTGACCATTGGAGGAGGGTTGTAGTTGTCTTTTGAGAAGGATAACCATGGTGGTCATTGCAGAAGTTGGATCATGGTGAACACTGAGAGATGATAGTGGTGATCATTGGAGGAAGCATATCACGGTAATTGCCAGAAGTGGAAGACCCAAATGATTACTGCAGGAGGAGGATCATGATGATCTTTGGAGAAAGAAGATCTTGGTGAACACTGGAGGAGAAAGATCATCATGATCTCTGAAGGAAGTGTGTGATGATCATTAGAGAAGAAAGATATTGGTGATTGCTAGAGGAGGAGGATCATGTTGGTCATTGGAGGTGGTCACTGGAGGAGAAATATCTTGGTGATCCCTGCAGGTGGAGGATCATGGAGATTATTTGAAGATAAGGCTCATGGTGAGTGTTGGAAGAGGAGTATCTTTAGTGATCATTGGTTGGAGGATTGGATTGATCACTAGAGGAGGAGAATCATGATGATCATTAGAAGAAAAGAATCATGGTGATTGCTGGAGATAGAAGATCTTTGTGATCACTGGAGGAGGAGGATCTTGGTGATTGCTGGAGGTGGTACCTTGGAGGAGGAGGATTGTGGGGGGTCATTGGAGGAGGAGGATTGTAGTGATTGTTGCAGGAAGAGGATTGTGGTCATCAGTCAAATAGGAGGATCATGGTGATCCCTGGAGGAAGAGGATCCTCATGATCAGTGGAGGAAGAGGATCATAGAATGTAGAATTTGCTGGGTTTGTGCCATTAGTCATTGAAGGTATGTGTTCATCAGAAATTACATATTAGAACTATATGTTAAAAAGGTGTATCTGGCAACTCTGAGTAGGAATTAATGCCATAAATTGGGGGAAAAAATAGTAAGTTACTGTGACACTCCATGGGGAAATAAATGAACTTGGATGGAGAAAACTTTAAACCTGGCAAATGGCAATATGCAAGGCCCTATGTTTAAGCCCCAGCACCACACAACCAGAAACAAAGGGAAATAGGCCAGGACTGAGCCCTGCAGCTGGATATCATCTAGTGTCACAGGCTGTCTTTGAAAAGCCCACTAGGTGCATCTGTCAGTGAGTTCTTCCCACTGCTCCCACAATCACCTCTGTCATCCAACTTGCTGAAGACTGAGGGGCCTGCTTTCAAGTTAAAATACCTTAGCCTTTGTTCAGAGAAAGGACAACTGAAAAGCTAAGAAATGGATTTCAGGCTGATTGGAAATCAAGTCATGCTTTTCACTCTCTTTTTTTCTAGTCTAATGAATGAAAATAAATGATCTCAAGAAATCAAGACTCATCAACTAGTGTTTGAAAAAGGCATTTACATGCCCTAATTTTTTCACGTCACACTGTGATATGTAAGTAGGATAAGATCTTGTCCTCAGCAATTGCTAACTAGATATTTAAACCTAATGAAAATACCAAAGGATTAGGTAGCCAATTTATTTCTTAAAATATTTCATATTTTGGTTGAAGAATTGTCCCTAGAAGATGGTATATTACCATCTAGATATACGTTTTTTTATTACAAAAGCATTTACTAAGCCCCAGATTCCAGGAGGTCTTTGGAGAGGAAATTATTATCCAAAGACAGAGATAGTCCAGGAAGGAACATGGAATTTCTGGCGAGGAGAGGTAGATGTTTGAGTGACAGGAAGAAGTGAAGGAACTTTCTTAGGGAAAAAAAGAGATCATTCACTTTGGTGGGAATTGGCTGAGCAGATATCAGTAAGTTCTTGGAAATAGAAGGTATTTTTATACTAGGGTTATGGTTGGCAAGGCATTGAGATTTGAATAGGCTAGCATTAAAGCTGCCCTGGTACCTGAATGGATTTGAGATTTTGAACCCAAGACCTCTCACATGCTAAGCATGCACTCTGTCTCTGAGCTACACCCCCAGCCCCTAGGAAGAATATAAGGGGAAGCAGACAAAAGTCAGAAAGACCATTAGAAACTATTATAATTATTTGGAAAATAGTTTCTGAAGTTTAAACTATATAGAGAAAAAAAGGAATTGGGTAAAGCAGACAGAATTGAGAAACATCTCAAGGATAAATCAATAGGACAGGTAATTGATCAGACCAAATGAGTCCAGAAGTTGCTATAATAAATGGAGGGAAGGGATATATATGGCTTGATTCTTTGCACTGTTCCCAGGATGATAGTCATGCCACCAAATGAAATAGAGAGACTAATAAGATGCTAAGTCACTTTTCCTCCTAATTTAATGACATGCATTACTTTCTGTAATAGAGAATTAAAATCCTTGAGTACTTTATTTATAAGGCATTTTCACATTTATTAAGTGCTCACTAATTAAAATCATTTGCTAATAACTTCCCTGAGTGATAGGCAAGGCTATTCCATTTTAGAGATGAGCAGCTATGGGTCACAAAATACATGGACTTCTCCAAAACCAACTGACTAGAGGCAGAGAGAGCAGAAACAAAGACCCAGAACATACTTCTAGAACCATCCCTCCTTCCAAACAGCAAGCCTAGCTCTCTGGTCAGGGAGGAACTGTCTCTCTTCCCGGACAAAGACACAAACTATTTCTGCCTTGGTGATGGTGGTTTCTGCCTCCCTGCTGAGGAGAGTGTTACCAAACACAAGCATTGTCAACTGTGATTAGGATGCATTCTTGCTATAGGAAGTCATTTGATGGTTCCATTTGAGATACACATTATGCTTTCTTTTGCCTTGTGCCAAATAAAATCCACAAATGAGTAATAATCATAAGCCCTTGGAGCAAATGAAGTCCTGTAACTTGCCTAGGATCTGTCAGGTCATACGTGATGTCAAACATTTTATAAATGAAATCTATAGGTTATGTTTGCCAGATTTTTGTCATGTAATAAATATCTGAGTGTAGCAACTTATAAGTAGGAAAGGTTTATTTTGGTTCATGGTTTCAGAGATTTCATTCCATGTTTGCTTGGCTCTGTTGCATTGGGACTGTGGTGGTGTGGTACATCATGGCAAGAGTGTGTGATGGAGGAGGCCTGTTTACCTCATCATAGAAAGAAAGCAAAGAGAAAGAGGAAGGAGCTGGGGTCTCAGTAGCCTCTTCAGGAGTCTGCTCCCAATAATATAACTTCTTTTCAGTAGGTCCCATCTCCTACAGTTTCCTCTCCCTCCAATAGCACCACAGGTTGGTGATCAACCTTCAACATACAGGCCTTTAAAGTCATTTCAGATCCAAACTCTAGCAGTCTGCTAGGGTCACTATAAATTACATGGATTAACCTGTGGCTTTTCTAAACTGAAAAGCCTTTCCTATGTGACATAGCTAAAGGAATCCTCAAAAGGGGAATTAAGGAGAAAGGGGAAGGAGAAAAAAGAAAGTAAGTGTGAGTCTTTGGAAAAGATAAGCATAATGGTGGGGCAGGAGAGGAGAGGGAGTAGTAGGTTTCAAGGGAAGAAAAGATAGTCTCCTAGTCTACATATTAATTTCCACTGAATTTAATCACATGTCAGTAAATAGCATCCATATAACAGAAATATACTTGTAAAGCAAAGTAATTTTAAATGATCCCCACCACCATTTGTGAGGCCATAGCACACATCAAGTAGTCTAAACTAGATAAAGAAAGCATAGCATTTGCTCTGATGAGCATGATACCAGCTAGACCTGGCAGTATCACTGGAGTATCATGAAAGGTCATGTGACTTTATCTGTGCCTTTACTCACCAAACTGAAGCAGTGGATCTAAGGGAACTATATTTTACTTCTGCACTTGTTTAAACTAGCATGTGACTTCAGACTCACTATTACATATTTACTCTCACGAGGAAAAGGAGAAATAGACTTAGCCCTAGTGAGGAAATGCAGGACAGTTTTAAAAATCAGATGCAATGAACAGATCATATGAAAAGTAAGGAGGAGAAAGTAAAAGGACAGATAACCACTTCTAACAGTTACATTTTTAAAGCAAAGACAGCATCCTTGAACATATGTTTGAAAACATAGACTTTTTTGTTTAGCAGATCACAGAACCCCAGAGTTCTTAGAGAACAACTTATAGATTTTTTTATTTTTTGCTTCTCAATATTTATTAGGGAGAGCATTTGATAAAGCACGTGGGAACTGTAAGCATAGGTATGTATGGGTCAATAATGATGTTTGTGTTTCACAGTAGAGGATACAAGATTTACTGTTTAATGAAATAGAAAAGAATATATGTGGAAATATTTTAGGCTCAGAACTGTGGGTCCACCATTTTGTAGATTGCCAAAAATATCTAATTTTCTGTTCTTACTGAATCCTTCTAAGTCACTGATGAGGAAGAGTAGGGAAGGGAGAAAGAGAATGCAGAATGGGTGCCTTTCCTTACATGAGGGATGAAAGGAATTGGAACTGCATACCTTCTTTGCTATGTAGCCATTCATTTGAAGGACCAGAGGACAGGAAGTTCCCTGACACCTTCCTCCTAGAACTGAAGACATGCAGTCATATTCCTTCCTTCCTCCGCTCCCTTCTTCATGGCACAACTTTTCCTAGAAGTCACTACTTTTAAAGATTTAGAGTTCTGCATTTCAAGAAGGTTTCACAAAGTTAAGGTATGTATGTGTGGTGGAACCACATGACATTTCTTCACAGCACAAATGTAACTTACTCATTTGAGTAAGTCCCTTAAAACTGGGACCTGGGTTCAGTGAAAATATTCATTGAAGGAGATGGTTTTGTATCTATTGTAGTATGTGTGTGTGTGTGTATGTGTGTGTGTACGTATCCAATATGAGCATGGTGGGGTGATGGAGTGTTCTGGGGTGTAACAAAAATGTACAGTTTGAGGGGCTGGAGGGGTGTAGCTCACTTGTAGAATGTGTGCTTAGCATGCATGAGGCCCTGCATTCAATCTCCAGTACCGAAAAGGAAAAGTACAAGATGTGAGATTGCTTCTCCATTTTGAGGAACAGTGATCTGGAGTCAGTCATTTAGCTTCTCTGATTCTGGTTTAACCCATAAAAAATGGATATACTAACAATGCTGCCAAAGGGTACTGGGAAACTCAAATTAGTCTGCACAGTGTAAGCTTGCTATGAATAGTGTCATTGATACTCAAGGCTTCAGCTTCCTCAATTTTAAAATGAGTTGGATAGGATGATTCTGAAATCTATTCTTGTTTCCACCATCTGTGAGTCCATGGTTGCATGAGGTAGTGATTTAAGTGATCATTCTTATTGACTGACCATTCCTGTTTTTTAATTACTCTAAAAATACCACTGTATATAATACTTACTTGCAAAGATAGGAATTAGGCCCTGATGTTTTAATCTTTTATTTTTAAACCCTTACATAATATTTGTAAATAATAGCCACAGCACCTAGAAATCCTCATTGCCCATTTGACTCTCAGCACCCTAGCAGTCACTCTGTGTTGACAGTGGTCCACAAATAGACTGCAGAGGGGTCAACAAATCTATCTCTCTGCTTCAGGAGGGCTGAGCAGGGCTAGGAGTGTCAGAGTTTCTACTTATTCCAACATACTATGTATTTTCATTGTTCTTAATTTTTTGTGAGGCATGACATGCAATAATTTGAGAATCATGTTCTACACTAATGAAAGTTACCAAATGATTTCTATTCATGATAGTTACACATAAAATTGGTTAAAGTATTTTGGCTTGTGGATTCAGATGTTTGTTTTTTTCTTCTAAATTTGCTAATTTACTAGTGATCACTTTGGAATTTAGTAATTGCTACAGAATCAGTTTCATAAGTTTAAGAACAGTACATTGGTTGTATATTCAGTTTGAGGTATAACAGATATATGCAAAAAAATCATTTTTAAAAATTCCCATAAAGTAGAGAAAAATTGAATTTTAGGATGTTAATGTTTAAAAACATCTTACAATTCACATAAAGGCAGGATTCCTATTTTGAACTGAAAGTAAGTCACATTTGCAGGAGTGAAAAAAGAAAAAAGAGAATATCTACAGGCAAAAGAAGATAGGGGAGTTGGTTTTTTTATTTGTTGGAGTTGTTTTGTTTTTTGAGACAGGATCTTCCTATGTAACCCATGTTGGCTTCAAACCCAATCTGCCTGCCTCAGTCTCACAAGTTCTGGTAAGTTTTTCTTACAAATAAACATTGCCAACATTAATGTACAAGAGTTGTTTTTTGTTATTGTCTTTGTATTTAACATTAAAATTTTGCATTTAAAATAAGAAAATAGTAGAATATCTTATCAATATTTTCTGAAAATATTGAATGTTTCAGAAACTTCATATTGACAGAATTTTCCTATATTTGGATGTGAAACATGAAATGTTACCATTAAACTCTTACAAAGAAACTCAGGTAAAGAACTGGTATAATACCTCCATAAAAATGCCAAACTTTTGTCACTATCACCATTAATATTTTTTAAGTAGGGTAAGGAGGAAGTTCCACCACAATCAAATCCATCTGGGAAATGATAAAGGAGAGGAGGCCATTTCTGTTTTTCTTTTCTTTTTTTTTTTTTAAGATTGCTTCAACAAATTTAATTTCACTAATTTGCAATTCTAAATTGTTAATCAAGAGTTGATGCTGAGTGTGCATCATTTTGGGGGAAGATAGAAAGTAATAGACAGATGGTATAGAGAGTAGTTCCCAAATCTATCAAAATCAGTATTTTCTTTTTTTTTTTTTTTTTTTACTTTTTTAATATTTTATTTAGGATGTTTGTAATCATGTTTACCATATGACTAGCCTGTGATTTTTTTCTTTTCTTTTTTTTTTCCTTTTTCTTTTATTATTCATATGTGCACACAAGGCTTGGTTCATTTCTCCCCCCTGCCCCCACCCCCTCCCTTACCACCCACTCCACCCCCTCCCTCTCCCCCCCCTCAATACCCAGCAGAAACTATTTCTGTTTTTCATGTCCATGGCTAATGAGAGATTTCTAACATTCTTTAATTGATGCAGTAATTTTAAACTGCCTTACATAGTAGTTAAATATCATGTGCAGCTTAATGTCTGCTGAGAGAATTTCAGGTTGTATATCAATATCCAACTATGCCATCTTCACTTGTTGAAAAAATTATAAATAGGTAGAGTGGGGGAGGAGTACTTGTGAGAGGGAGGAGGATGAATGGAGGAGATGTAGGTAAGGGAACATGGTTGATGGGCTTCATGTACATGCATGAAATAAAACAATGAAATCGCTTGCAATTACCTTAAGTGAAGCAGAGGGGATTGCACAGGGAGATGGTGGGGGCAATCTAACCAACGTACAATGTAAGGCTATTCAGAACTGGTACAATAAATCCCCCTGTATGATTAATATATGGTAATAGAAATGAAAAAAGAAAAAATATGGACAGACTGAAGGTTTAATGTATCAATAATTATATTAAATGTTAATGGTACAAATATATCACTGGAAAAACAGATTAGCAGAGAAAATTAAAAAGAATGTTGTATTTCTATGCTATCTATGAGAAATTCACTTCATATACAACAACATAGGCAGGTTGAAAATAAAATGATGAAAAAGGAAAAAAAGAAAAGATTATCCTTATCTTCACTAAATTACTTTTACATCCTTGTTGAATGTCAGTTGTTCATGTAAGTATGAGTGTACTTCTGAACCTCTATTCTGTTTCATTGACTTATTTGTCTGTTGTTATGCCTACACTACATTGTCCTAATTATCTTAAAATCAGATAGAATACTCTAAACTATGTTATCCTTTTTCAAGGGCTATACAAAGTTCTTTTATATTTCTGTGATGTTTAGAAATTTTCCAACTTCTGCATAAATGCCTAAGATTCTGATTGGAATTATATTTGATTAAAGACCAACTTGGGGAGAATTGCCATCATAATGATATTGAGTCTTTGGATCCACTAACAAAGTGTGCCCATTTATTTAGGTCTTCTCCAATTTTGCTGCACTATATTGTGATTTTCAGTGTCCACAAACCTTTTGCTAGAGTTAGCCCAAAATATTTAATTTTATGCTACTGTAGAAGATACTTTTAAGTAAATTTTTATTAGGAAATATTCATTGTACGAAGGGGATTCAGGGTGACAATTCTGATTAGACTTATATTTTACATTAGTTACGTTGCTACCATCGTCTCTCCCTCTCTTACCCCTCCCACCTCACTTAAAGCAATTGCAAGAAGTTTCTTACTTCTGTTTCGTATAGATATATGAAATCCATCCACTATGTACAGTCACCTTAATCTCCTTCCTTCACCCACCCCCCCAATAGTATCCACCCCACACACACACACACACACACACTTACACTGTACCTATTTTACAGTCCTGGTTTTAGTTAAGAATATTTAAGTTGATGTTCAAAGGGGTGTCTCAATGTATGCCCACTGTGAGTGTGCTTTACTTCAGTCCATTCAACCCCTTCCATTACTCTACCATTTACTGCCCACTCCCCATTTTTCAAATCTGACTCTGCCAACAGTAGATATTTGAAGGTATTAAATATGATATGGAAAGTTTCTGAGTCTTAGTTTCCTACATTATTATTTTACTGTGTGGATTAAAAGAGATAAACCATGCAAAGTGCCTGGTATTTTTAGGTGTTTAATAAATGCTAACTCTAATACTATGACTGGATTACTTTTTTATATAAACTCTTTATTAGGGTATATTCCTTATATGAGGGATTCATAGTGATGGTTCCAGTTACTCTTATATTGTACATTATTTACATTGCCCCCATAATTTTTCCCTCTCAGCCTCCTCCCCACCCCATTTAAAGCAATTGCAAGAAGTTTCTTAGTTTTCTTTCATATAGGTATGTGAAGTCCATCAACCATATACCATCACCTTAATCTCCTTCCTTCACCAACTCCCCTCCCCTTAACCGCCACCCCCACACACACACATTGTGCCTATTTTACCATCCTGGTTTTCATTATTAATGTTTGAGTTGACATTCAAAGGGGCATCTCAATGTATTCCCACTGTGGGTGTACTTTACTTTGGCCTGTTCAATCCCTTCAAATACTCTCCCCTACCCATTTACTTCCCGCCCCCCCCATTTTTCAACAGCTTTCAGTACACATCCTTATATCCTCTACTTTCACATCATTTGCTATGAGATATTGCTGATGCTCTATTGTTCACTTTTCCTTTCTCTCTTTCCACAATTTCCATAGAGTCGTTCCACTGTTACAAACATGTTCTACAAATGAGTTTGTATATGGCCATGCTTGTTTTTGTGTATATGTTTATCTTTGGATCTATCTTCCATGTATGAGAGAAAACATATCTTTTGTGCTTCTGATCCTGGCTAACTTAACATGTCTTCCAGTTGCATCCATTTACCTTTAGACCATATGTCATTATTCCTTGTGGCTGAGTAATGCTCCACTGTGTATCAATCTCTTGATCAATCTCTTGATCCATTCATCAGATATAGGGCATCTGAGTGGTTTCCAGAACTTGGCTATTATGAATAGTGCTGCTATGAACATTGGTGTATAGGTGTCTCTACTGTATAATGTTTTAGGTTCTTTTGGGTAGATGCCCAGGAGTGGAATCACTGGATCATATGACAGTTCTATCTCTAGTTTTTTGAGGAATCTCCATACTGCCTCCATAGTGTTGGTACTAATTTGCATTCCCACCAGCAGGTATAAAGGTTCCTATTTCACCCTATCCTCACCAGCACTTGTTGTTATTTCCCTTGATTATGGCCATTTTAACTAGGTTGAGATGAAATCTAAGTTTTTTGATTTGCATCTCTTTTATAACCAGGGAATCTGAACACTTCTTCATGTATTACTGGCCATTTGTCCCTCTTCCTTTGAGAATTCCCTATTTAATTCATGTGCCCATTTATTCATATGGGTGTTGATGCTTTGGGGAATGAGTTTTTTGAGTTCCCTGGAGATTCTGGGTATTAGTCCCTTATCAGATGAGTGGCTAGTAAAGATTTTCTCCCATTCCATGGCTGTCTCTGAGTCTAGTGACTCAGAGACACCTTTAATTTGCTGTGCAGAAGCTCTTTAGTTTGATGCAGTCCCATTGTTCATTCAACTCAAAAGGCTGACTGAGCCTTTTGAGTTCTGTTTTGGAAGTCATTCCCTATACCTGTCTGTTCCAGTATATTTCCTACTGCTTCTTGGGAGTTGTTTCAAAGTTTCAGGCCTTATATTAAGGTCTTTGATCCTCTTTGGGTTGATTTTGGTACAGAGTAAAAGACAGGGATCTAGTTTCACTCTTCTACACGTGCATATCCAGTTTTCCCCACAATATTTGTTGAAGAGGTGTATTTTCTCCATCATGTGTTGTGGGCTCCTTTGTCAAAGATCAGTTGGCTATAGATGCATGAGTTTATGTCTGAAACTTCTAATTTGATCCATTGGTCTTCCTGTATGTTTTAGTGCCAATACCATGCTATTTTTATTGTTATGGCTCTGTAGTATAATTTGAAGTTGGGTATTGTGATGCCTCCAGCATTGGATTTTTTTGCTCAGAACTGCTTTGGCTTTTCAAAGTCTTTTGTGTTTCCTTATATATTTCATGATTGCTTTTCTATTTCTGTGCAGAATGTCATTGGAATTTTGATAGGGATTGTGTTGAGTATGTGGGTTGCTTTTGGTAGTATGGCCATTTTCACAATGTTGATTCTACCAATCCACAAACATGGAAGGTCTTTCCATCTTCTGATGTCTTCAATTTCTCTCTTGAGTGGTTTATAGTTTTCATTTAAAAGATGTTGGATTTCTTTCATTAAATTTATTCCAAGTTTCTTTATTTTTTAGGCTATTGTAAATGGGATTGTTTCCCTGATTTCTCTCTCAGTCTATTTGTTGTTGGTATATAGAAAAGCTATTTGTTTCTGTATGTTAATTTTGTGTCCTGCTACTTTGCCAAAAGAGTTTATGACTTATAATGGTTTTTTTGGAAGAATTTTTGAGGTCTTTTAGGTATAGGATTCTGTCATCTGCAAATAGGGATAGTTTGACTTCTTCTTCTTCCCTATTTGAATCCTGTTTATTTCTTGCTCTTATCTTATTGCTCTGGCAAGGAATTCCAAAACTACATTGAATAGTGTGGAGAAATAGCCCTGTCGCATTGCTGACTTTAAGGGGAACAGTTTCAGTTGTTCTCCATTTAGTATGATGTTGGCTCTAGGTTTGTCATGTATAGCCTTTATTATGTTGAGGAACATTCCTTCTATTCCTAGTTTCTTCAGAGCTTTATCATGAAAGTGCGTTGGATTTTGTTAAAGGGTATTTGTATGTCTATTGAGAGGATAATGTGGTTTTTGTCTTTGCTTCTGTTTAGATACTGTATTATGTTTATGGATTTATATATGTTGAAACATCCTTGCATCCCTGGAATGAAACCAAGTTTGTCATGGTGTATGATCTTTTTGACATGTTGTCAAATTCTGTTTGCCAGTATTTTGTTGAGAATCTTTGCATCTATATTAATTAAAGATAATGGTCTATAATTCTCTTTTCTGGTTATCTTTATTGGGTTTTGAAATAAGTATAATGCGGGCTTCATAGAATGAGTTTGGTAGTGTTCCTTCTTTTCTATTTACTGGAAAAGTTTCAGGAGTGGTGTTAGTTCTTCTTTAAAGGTTTGGTAAAATTGGCCATGAATCCATCAGTTCTTGGGCTCTTCTTTGTAGGGAGACTCTTTGTTACTGCTTTAATTTCATGTCACAGGACTATTTAGGTGACTAACATCTTCTTGGTTCAATTTTGGTTGGATATATGCATCTAGGAATTTATCCATTTCATTTATATTTTCTAGTTTACTTGAATGTAAGTTTTCCAAGTACTCTCTAATGATTTTCTGGATTTCATTAGTATTTGTCATTATGTTTCCAGTTTCATCTCTGTTTATTAATTTGGGTCTTATCCCTCTTTCTTTTTATCATGTGCCTAAGGGTTTGTTGACCTTGTTAATCTTTTCAAAGAACTAATTTTTTGTTTCATTGATTCTTTGTCTAGTTTGCTCAGTTTCATTGCTCTCTGCCCTGATCTTTATTATTACTCTCTGTCTGATGGTTTTGGATTTGATTTGTTCTTTTTTTCTAGGACCTTAAGGTGCATCATTAGGTTGTTTATTTGAGAGGTCTCTGTTTTTATTGTAGGCACTTGTAGCTATAAACTTTCCCTTTAGCATGGCCTTTGCTAAGTCTCACAGATTCTGGGAGGCTGTATTTTCATATTCATTGGATTTTAGGAACTTTTTGATTTCTTCCCTTATTTCAGTCACCCATTGTTTTTTCAGCAATGCATTTTTCAATCTTCATGTGTTTGAATATTTTCTGTGGTTTCTTTTTTTGTTGAGGTCTAGTTTTATTCCATTGTGATTTGATATGATGCAGGGGGTTATTTCGATTTTCTTGAATTTATTGAGACTTGTTTTGTGTCCTAAAATATGATCTATTTTAGAGAAATTTCCATGATCTGCAAAAAAAGAATTGGTATTGCCTGGTTGTTGGTAGAAATACTCTGTAGATATCAACCCTGTCTATTTGGCCTTATTCAAGGAGTAGCTCTGAGGTTTCTTTGTTGATCTTTTGTCTGTATGACCTATCTATTGGTGACAGTGGGTATTCAGCCTTCCCTCTATCACTGTGTTAGTGAATTGTTCCTTTAATTAATATGAAGTGACCTTCACTGTTTCTTCTAATTGATTTCAGCCTGAAGTCTACTTTGTCAGATAAGAGTATAGCTACTCCTGCTTGTTTGTGGGCTCCATTGGCTTGGAAAACTTTTTTCCACCCTTTGAGTTTAAGTCAGTGTTTATTTGTTTTCATTGAGATGGGTCTCTTATAAGCAAAATGTGGTTGTGTCTTGTTTTTTAACCCAGTTTGATATTCTATGTCTTTTGATGGGGTCATGGAGGCCTTTTACATTTGGTGTTAATATTGAGAGGTGCCTGTTGTTTCCAGTCATTTTTATTCCCCTGTTGTTTAGTTTTGCCTATTCTATGTTAACTGGTCTACTTGCTCAAAAGGGCATATTCTTTCTTGAGTTTTCCTGTCTCACTCTAATTTCTGCTATATATGAACATATGTTAGTGCTGGCTTGGTAGTCACAAATTCCTTTAGTTTTTCCTTGTTGGGGAAGGTTTTAATTTCTCCCTCAATTAAAAATGATAGTTTTGTTGGTTATATTAGTCTAGGTTGATAGATGCTTTCTTTTCAGGGCCTGAATTATGTCTTTCCATGGCCTTCTTGCATTTAGAGTTTGAGTTGAGAAATCTGCTGTCATTCTAATGGGTTTGCCTTTTTAAGTGTCTTGTCTTTTCTGTTTTATAGCTTTCAGAATTCTTTCTTTGTTCTGTGTGATTAGTGTTTTGATTATGATGTGTCTGAGGGTATTTCTTTTTTTGGTCCTGATGGTTTGATGTTCTGTAAGCTTCCTAAATCTGGATGATTCTCTCTTTCTCAAGTTTAGGGAAGTTTTCAGCTATAATTCTATTGAACAGGTTGTCATTACCTTTAGTTTGTATCTCCTCTCCTTTTTCTACACCCATGATTTGCAGGTTTGGTCTTTTCATGGTGTCCCAGATAGCTTGCATGTTCCATTTGTATTTCCTTAGTATTCTTTCAGGATCTTTTACTGTATGGTCTAATTGTTCTACTTTGTCTTCTGTTCCTGATACTCTATTTTCTACTTGTTGCACTCCATTTGCCAAGCTTTCAATTGAGATTTTTATTTGGGATATTGAGTTGATTATCTTGGATTGATTATTTTTCCAAGTTCCATGCCTTTATTGATTTCCTCCTTCATATCCTGAATAGTCTTCTTAATTTCATTCATCTGTTTGTATTCTCTGAGCTCATCTAATTGTTTATTCATGTCCTCTTTGAGGTCTAATACTAGCTTTTGTGTTTCTTCTTTGAGGTTGTTAATCATTTTTACTAATTTTTTTTTGGAATTCATTATTTGGTATCTCTTCCTCTATGCAGGTATCTAAATCCTTAGTAGTGGAATTGGGTTTTGAGGGAGAGCAATTATCTTCCTGTTTCATTCTGCATTGAGATTTATGCATCTAGAGTTGTTTTTGGTTAGGGTTTTATTCCCTTGAGTCACTGTTCTGGGAGTTTTGATTTTTTTTCTCCTGGAGCTCCAGCCCTATTCCTCAGAGAGGGTTATTCTGGAAATGGTACCACCTTGCAGGATTCTTGTTGTGGTCCAGATTACCTCTTTTCTCCCCTCAGCAAAGGGGCTGGAGTTCCTGCTCTTTGACAGGGGCACAGGGGCTCTCCTGCAGTCATAGTGGGGAGTGCTGGGTCTTTGTGCACTATGGGAGGCAGGGCTCCTAGCACCAGTATAGTAGCAGACTGCCACTCAGTGGAGGTACTAGGATTGCAGCTCTTGGAGAGGAGAGAACGGACTCTCCTGCGGGGAAGTGCAGTGTGAAGCACTGGGCTTCTGTGTACCATGGAGAAGCAGGGCTTCTGGTGCCAAGTGCAGAGCAGCAAGTTACAACTTTCCTCCCCTCAGTGGGAAATCTGGTGTTCCTACTCTTTAACAAGGGAATGAGGGATCTCTTGCTGTCAGGAACAGTGGAGAGAGCTTAGCCTTTGTGCACCTCGGGAGGCCAGCCTCCCTTTAGCTGCAGAGTAGTAGATTGTCACTCAGTGGAGGAACTGGGGTTCCAGTTTAAACTGGGAAGACTGGACTCTCCTGTAGGCTGGCAAAATAGGAAGTGTTGGGCCTCTGCATGCCTTCTGGTGCTGTCGACAGAGTAGCAGGTTACAGATTTCCTCCCCTCAGTGGGGAAAACAGGTGTTCTCACTCTTTGATGGGGGAGTGAGGACTCTCCAGCTGTCAAGCACAGTGGGGAGCACTGTGCCTCTGTGTACCTCAGGAGTCAGGCCTTCTGGTGCCATTCACTGAGTAGTAGGTTACAGTTTTCCTCTCTTCAATGGGGAATCTGGCATTTTTGGTCTTTAAAGGAGAAGCAGGAGTTCTGTGGTCAGGCACAGTGGTAAGCACTGGTCCTTTTTGTGCCTTAGAAATGCAGGTCTCCTGGCACCAACATGACAGATTGCCACTCAGTGGAGGAGATGGGTTCTTGCTCTTTAACATGGCAGTGGGGGCTTTCCCATGGGAGGGTTTGGTAGTTAGTGCTGGGCCTCCATGATCTGTGGAGAAGGAAGCTTCCTGGTGCCAGCAGAATAACAAAGCATGGATCCAGGGTTCACTTGCATGTGTGGCAGCAGATTCATGGCACTGAGTAGCAAGTTGAGGGTGCCTATGGTGCAGTAAAGCTGGCAGGCTTGAATCATCTGGTGCCCACAAGGCAGCAGAGGCCCTGGGATCTACTTGAGTTAGGGCATGGGCTTCCAGGAGCCACAGCAGCTGCTGCAGTCATGGGGGACCTAAGTCTGCAGGCATTAGGAGCCCTGAGCTGCCTGCATGGCAGCTGCTGCAGGCACAGGGGAACCAAGCCTGTGGGCAGCAGGGTTCTGGGACCTGATTGCCATTACAGTCTTCCAGGAGCACACTACAGTGGCACTGCTGCTAGCACAAGGGAACCAAGCCTGCGGGCAGTGGCAGCCCTGGGGCTTGCTTGTTGGTGTGGGTTACCAGGAGCCATGGCAGCTGCTACAGGCACAGGGGAGCCAAGACTCAGGCAACGGGAGTTCTGGGGCCTGCTTTCTAGGTGTGGGCTCCAGGAGGACAGTACAGTAGTGCTGCAGGCACAGGAACCAAGCCTTTGGTTCCCCTGGTGTCTACTTGCAGGTGCAGACTATTGCAGGTCCTGCTGCTGTGATGGGGTAAACAAGTCTGTGGGTAGCTGGAGTTCTGGGACCTGATTGCCAGCTCCGGCTCCCCAGAGCACAGTACAGTGGTACTGCTGCCAGCATGGGCAAACCTGCTGGCTTGTGCCTTCTGTGACCCATGGAGTAGCAGGTGCTGTGGGTCCTGCTTTTACAGGGGCACCAGTTTCCCTGGGGTTTCAGGGTGAAGGCATCAAGTCGGTCGTGTAATATGGGGTAGTGTGGAGCTCTGAGTTCCTGTGTGTGCCAGGAAGCAGGACTTATTGCTGAGCATGGAGTAATGGACACTGGAGCCATGTGGAGACTTCAACAGTGGGGAATTGGTAGTGTGGAACTGTGAGATGTTCTTCCCATTGGTTAGTTATATCTTTATTTATGGATTCAGAGAGGGCTTTGCTCATTGCTGGTTATGGGACACCATGGGTGCCCTTTAGGGTCCCCTGATCTTCCTTTTTCAGGGTAGTCAGTAGCTGCTGGGCTATCGGGATGTCAAAAATCTACCATCTTGCTCCATCCCCTAATAGATATACTTAATTCAGAGTATGGTTTATTGTGCAGGGCATTCAAACTTCTAACTAAGTTGTTTTTACTATGGGAGTTATATATATGCGGGGTTGGGGTGAGTGGTCTGAAGCAAGGTTGGCCCTTTAAGGGGGAATGGTTGCTGAAAGTATTGTTTTAAATTTTAATTTTCAGTTATTCATTGCTAGCTACACTTGACTTTTGTCTTAAATTCTGCAATCTTGCTAATATTACTTATAAGTTCTAGTAGCTCCTTGGTAGAATTTGTCAGGTTTTCTACACAGATGATTGTTTTGCTGCAAAATAAGACCATTGTGATTCTTCCTTCTCAATCTGGAAAATTTTTAATTTCAGTTTTGTTTTTCTTTTTTTGGTACTAGGGTTTGAACTCAGGGCCTTGTACTTGTTATGCAGGTACTCTACTTCTTGAGTCATGACCCCAGGTCTAAAATTTCTTTTTCTTGACCTACATGATAAGCTATAATTTCCAAAACAGTGTTGAATAGAAAAAAAAAAAAAACCAGAATGTACATCCTTGTCTTGTTTCTGATCTAGGAGAAATGTATTAAGTACTCCACTATAAAGTATAGTGTTAGTGGCAGCTTTATTTTAGACATGGTTGTCTGAGCTACTGGCATCTGGTACTGGGGAAACCAAGCACATCACAGGGACCCAATCAGCAAGCATTTCTAAGCAAGTAAGTAAAACTCCTTCTTTCTGCAATGTCTTTCTTATTTCCTCTGCTCACAGAGCTTAACATTGTGTCAACTGACAATGGAGAAATATCTAAGGGATCATTTTTCATTTTTTGTAGATTAGGCCTTGAGGATTGAATTTGGAGCCAAGAAGCAACAAGTTCATAATTGGCCTGCTGTCTTTCAGGGGTTGCTCTTCTTCATTAGCTGATAAAAACTGTTTTTTTTTTTTATAGATTGTCCAATGTTTGGTTATTTGGGGTAGGATAGTAACATATAGTCTTTGTTATTTCATCTTTTCCAAAAGCATAAGTACTTCCTTTACTACACTTTTTTGAAGAAAAATAAAGTGAAAGTTTATTACAGAAAAGAAGCATGGCAGACTACATGTAAGCAGAGTTAGTCTCTTGTATATATTTGTGAGTACTAATTTGAGTATGGTGGTTGTTTCCTTTTAGAACCTTGACTGATGCACTTGTAGTTCCTAACATGGGGAGGTTAAATGGCTTGTTTAGATTCAAGTTAAACAGTTTTGGAAAGAATTCCTTCATAGACCATGTTCTGTATCTCATATTGCACTGTATCAGATTGTTTCCCATGGGTCATGCTAACTTTGATTACTTGCTTTGAGTGATGATCACCAGAACTTAACCCTGCAAAGGGACTTTCCCTTTTACAGTATCAAGAAATGAATGGGGTGACATTTTTACACTTGGTGACCATCCTGTTGCAAAATATTTTCACCTGATGTGTTTATGTTTCTTTTCTCTTTCCTTTCTTTCTTTCTTTTCTTTTTTTTGGTAGTACTGAAGTTTGAACTCAGGGCTTTGTGATTGCTAGGCAAGTATTCTACTGCTTGAGTCATGCCTCCAACTCTTTTTACTCTAGCTATTTTTGAGATAGGGTCTAGCTTTTTGCCCAGACCAGCCTGAACCCAGATCCTCACATTTAAAGTTTCCCACTGTTGCTGGGATGACAGTGTATGCCACTGGGCCCAACTGTTGGTTGAGATGGGGTATCACTAAATTTCTTACTCCCTGGGTTGGCTTCAAACCACAATACTCTTGATCTCAGCCTCCTGAGAAGTGAGGATTACAATTGTGAGCTATTAGCACTGAGCCTCAGCTGATTTTTTTTTTTGCATGGCCTGATGATCCTTGCCTGAAGCAGTGTCATATTAGCTTTTGAAAAATAGTGAATTTCCAGTTGTAGCACTCCAACTACATTTATTATTTGGCATTCTTCTGTAAAATGGGGCCTTCCACCATCAGTTGCAGATGAAATGTTGTTTCTCTTTTAAAGATAGGGTAAATACTTATTTTTCTCTACTAATTACTTCTTTTTAGAAAGATGAGTTAGTTTAACAGTCACCTCCAGTAGAAATGAATGAGTTTTCTTCTCCCTCCCTCTTGCCATTAGCATTATTGCAGTAGTTAGAATGTTGAAAGTCTCCAAAGGGCTCATGTGTTAAATGCTTGGTCCTAGGGTAGCACTGTTGGGAGGTGGTATAACCCTTAGAAAATGGAACTTAGTGGAAGGTTCTTACATGATTGGAAGTGTGCCCTGGCAGAGAATTGTGGGACCCTGCCCCATCTCATTTCCCTGTCCTACTCCTTCCTGGCCACAACGAGAGAAGTTTGCACTTCCATATGTTCTTGAACATTACCATCTGGCACCCCCGTCCTGTCAGAAGCTTAAAGCAATGGAATCGCCCAATGTTGGACTAGAACTTTCAAAACTATGAGTCAACATAATACCTTCTCTTTGTAAGTTAATTATCTCAGGTATTTTGCAATAACAATGAGAAACAGACTAACATAATTACCATGGACTTATGGATTCTCTTTATTCAATATTTGTAATAAGCTGTAGTTGTAATTTTTTAAAGTGTTATTACTGTCTCAAATTTGGCCATGGAAATCCATTGAACTTGTCCTTTTTGACCACATCATTAATCTTTAATGCTTCTTTGCTTTATGGCATTTTGTGTTCACCTTGTTCATTCCTTAAAAACACCTAGAGTCACTAATTGTTTAAGGTTCTCAGGAGGTTTTTGGAAACAAGGATTTGGGTGCTAGTTTATTAGATTAGTTAAGGTTCTACAGAGAAAATGAAAAAAATCATCTCACTCCATGGGGGATTGGTTCCAGGATCCTGTGCACAAACAGAATCTGAAAAATGCTCAAGTCTTTTATGGAAAAGGGTGTATTATTTACAAATAACATATCACACCTTCTCCTGTACTTCAAATTATACTTAGGTTACTTACAAGACTCAACACAATGTAAGTGCCATGTAAATATATGCTATATGCACTATTTGGGACATTGACAAGAAAAAATACCTGCACATGATCAATATAGATGCAAATTTTCCCAAATATTTTTGATATACAATTGATTGGATCCTTGAGTACAAAACTCACAGACACAAAGGCAATCTGTGTGTGTGTGTGTGTGTGTGTGTGTGTTTGTGTGTATGTAAGAGGGTCTTTGCTATAGGAAATTGGCTTACATGTTTATGAAAGTTGAGAAGTTGCACACTATGCCCATCTGCAAGATGGAGAACCAGGTAGCCAGTAGTATATTTCAGTGTGAGTCTAACTGCATGAGAATCAGGGAGCCAATGGAATAACTCTAAGTCCAAGGCCTGAGAATTGTGAGGGCAGGAGGGATTCTGGTATAAGTCCTGGAGTTTTACAATCCATGAACCAGGAGATGTCCATGAACCAAGATAGATGTTGAGCTAGGAAGAGACATATAATTTGCCCTTTTCCACCTCTTTGTTTTATTGAACCCTCAGTGGATAAGATAGTGTCTGCCTACATTGGTGAGGGCAGATCTTTGATACTTTGTTGACTGATTTAGTTGCTAATATCTTCTGAAAAGCTGCTCAAAGACATCCAGAAGTAAAGTTTTACCAGCTAGCTGGGTCTTCCTCAATTCCATCAAGTTGACACACATAATTGACCACTGTAATTGGCTTATTTCTATTTGAGTATCACTATTTTTAGGCTCTACATATGAACATTGCTAGGAAATATAAATCAGGAGTTTATATTCTCTTTCTCTTTTTCTCTTTCTTTCCTTCTTTCTCTATTGGGATTTGAACTTGGAAGCTCTACTACTTGAGCGACACCTCTGGTTCTATATTAACTTTTGATTTCAATTTTACACTATGAGACAATATTTGCAAATTATATATCTAATAAGGAATTTAAGTCTAGAATATATAAAGAAGTGTGTGTGTGTGTGTGTGTGTGTGTGTGTGTGCGTGTGTGTGTGTTTTACTGAGGAATGAACCCAGGGCCTCACACATGCCAGCAGGTACTCTACAGCTTGAGAAACTCACCCAGAACTCTTGTTTTCATTTTGTTTTTGAGATAGGGGTTTCAATAGCTTTGCTCTGACTATACTTGAACTTGAGATCCTCCTGCCTCCGCTTCTTGAATAGCTGAGATTATGGGCATGTACTACTATGCCCAGCAAGAATTCTTATAATTCAATAATAATAAGATTTTTAAAGCCCACTAAAATGGACAAAAGATTTGAATAGAGATTTCTCTACAGAAGCCATACAAATTGCCAAAATGTAAAAGACATATAATCAACAACTTAGTTACCAGGTAAATGCAAATCAAACCACATAAACATGCCACGTAACCCTTACTAGAATGATTAGAGTAAAGAAAACAGAGAATACTGAGTGTTTATGGGGGTGTAGAAAAATTTAGAACCTTCATATATTATTGGTGGGATGTAAAAATGGTGCAGCCACTTTGGAAAATAGTTTGAGAGCTCCTCAAAATGTTAAACATGGTGATTCCATGATCCAGTATCTCTACTCATAGTTATATCCTGAAGAGAAATGAGAAAAATCTATTTAAAAGCCCATTCATGAATATTCAGAGCATTATTGATCGTCATAACCCACAGGTAGAAACAAACCACATGTCCATCAAGTACTGATACATACTAATGTTAATGACATTGGGATATTTCTATTACAAATACCTAAAAATATGAAGTGGCTTGGAATTGGATAATGGGAAAAGATCAGAGGAATTTTGAGAAGCTTAGACTGTTCTGGAGAGACAGTTGGTAGAAATATGGAAGTATAACAGCCTTTTGGTATAGTTCAAGAGAAGTGATGATGGTGGCAGTAAAAGCATATATCATTTTAGAGAATATATTTTCTGAACAGAACATAATAGAAGTTTGAATATTAAAGGTATTTCTGGTGGTGAGGAAGTAGTGCAGTGGTAGACCACTTGCCTAGCATGTGTGTGGTCCTGGGTTTGATCCCAACACCACAAAAATGGGGAAAGGCATTTCTGGTGAGGGTTCATAAGGAAGTTAGGAACATGCTATTGGAAACTGGAAAATGGTGATTTGTGGTATATAGCATTAGAAAACTTGGTTGAATTGTGTCTTACAGTTTAGTGGATAGTAGAACTTGGAACTGGTGAACTTGGATATTAACCTGAGGAGATTTCCATGCAAATATTTAAAGACATGTTTGGCTTCTTTTTTGCTGTTCATATAAAAATGACAAAGGAAAATAATAAACCAAGGATTAAATGTTTTAAGCAAAAGAAACTAACATTTGACTATTTGGGAAATTATCAACCATCAAGATGGCAAATGGTGCCAAACTTAGGAAGTTCAGTATTACTATAAAGAGAAGGCAAGTGTGTGGCTGACTAGACAAACTTTTGCTGAAGAGACTCATGCTGCAATCAAACATTTTATCAGAAACCAGGAATAGAGATGGAATTATTCAGGAAGGGTCTCTGAATAACTCTTTTATCTAATGGTGTAAAGCTCCATGACATACACAGGAAACCAACAGTGTTTTTCAGAATGTTATTTAAGTAGAAATATTGTCAGCTTGTATTGAAAGTGACAGAGCCCCCTAGGAGCTAGTTTTGTTCCCATACCACCTTAATGGGGAGACAGTTAAGGGTTCCAATTGTTTCTTAATCATTCAAATATTTGGTTTATTGCTGAATTGTTACGTTTTTTACTGGAGTAGGGATAACAAGTAATGAGATAGAGACAACTATAAAGAATTATAAAGAACCTCCTAAAAATGAAAAGTCCAGACCTGGATGTATTCACTGCTGAATGCTACCATATCTTTAGAAAGGAATTAATGCCAAAATACTTCAAACTGTTCCAAAAAAATACAGGAAGAAGAACACTACCAAATTCATTCTACAAAGCCAGTATTACATTAATACCAAAAGCAGATAAAGATGCACTTTAAAAAAGAAAGTTATAGGCCAATATCTCTGATAAACATATATGCAAAAATCTCAATATAATACTTGCAAGCCAAATCCAACAATGCATTTAAAAGACCATATACCATGCTCAAGTAGGTTTCATTCCAGGAACACAAGAATAATTCAACACATGCAAGTCAGTTAGCATAATATAACACATAAACAGAATCTAGGTCAAAAATCACATGTTTATCTCAATAGATGCAGAAAAATCCTTCAACAAATTTAACGTCCTTTCATGATAAAAGCTCTGAAGAATCTAGCAATAGAAGGAACATAACTCATTATTATAAAGACTATACAGTCAAATCTATAGCCAAGATCATACTAAATGGGGAAAAACTAAAGCCATTTACTCTAAAATCAGGAATAAGACTATTCAATATAGTCTCTTTGGAATTCCTATTCAGAGGAACAAGACATGAGGAAGAAATAAAAGGAATTCAAATAAGATAGGAGGAAGTGAAATTATCCTTATTTGCAGATGACACCTAAAAAACCCTAAAATCTCCACTTTCCTTGTACCTAAAAAACCCTAAAACCTCCACTAATTAAAATCTTAGATCTCATAAAAACATTCAGCAAAGTAGCAGAACACAAAATCAATACACAAAAATAAGTAAATTCTATACACCAACAATTCTCAGAAAGAAATCAAGAAAGCAATTCCACTCACAATAACATCAAAAAGTTTAAATACATAGGAAAAAAATTAATGAGGGAAGTGAAAGATCTATCCAATGAAAACTATAAATCACAAATGAAAGAAATCAAAGAAGACATTAGAAGATAGTATACCCCATGTTTATGGATCAGCAGTATCATTATTGTGAAAATGGCTGTATTGCCAAAAGCAATCTATATGTTCAATGGAAGCACAAAAGACCCTAAATAGTCAAAGCAATTCTGAGCACAAAGAGTAATGCTGGTGGTATCACAACACCTAACTTCAAACTATACCTCAGAACCATAGCAATAAAAGTAGCATGGTACTGACACAAAGACAGAAGACCAACAGCACAGAATAGAAGGCATAGACACAGACCAACACAGCAACAGCCATTTTATTTTTGACAAATGAGCCCAAAAAATGCATTGGAGAGAAGATAACCTCTTCAACAAATGGTGCTGGGAAAACTGGATATCCATCTGTAGAAAACTGAAACTAGATTCCAGTTTCTCACCCTGTATAAGACTCAATTTAAAAATGGATCTTAATGGAAGACCTGAAACTGTTAAACAACTACAGAAAAGAATAGGGAAAACACTAGAACATGTAGGCATAGGTAATAACTTCGTGAATAGAACTCCAATTGCACAGCAATTAAGAGAAAGTATTGAAATATGTGACTACATCAAGTCAAAAGGCTTCTGTACAGCAAATGAAAAAGTCATCAGACAGAAGAGAAACCCTACAGAATGGGAGAAAACCTTCACCAGTTATACATCTGAGCTGAGAAAACTAAACCTGCAGAGAATGAACAACCCAATGAATAAATGGAGAAATGAACTGAACAGACAATTATCTAAAGAATTACAAATGTAAATAAATATATGAAAAAATGCTCAACATCCTTGGCTGTAAAGGAAACGCAATTCAAAATGACATTAATGTTTCATGTCACGCCAGTCAGAATGGCTATGATCAATAACAAAAACAGCAACAAATGCTGGCAACAATGCCATAGTGTAACTATTATAGAAAGCAGAATGGAAGTTCCTCAACAACGACAAAAAATAGACCTACCATATGATCTAGTGATACCATTCCTGTGTATGTACCAGAAAGATTGTACACCCATGTTTATTGCAGCACTATTCACAATGGCTAAGCTTTGGAAAAGCCCAGATGCCTTACAAGTGATGAATTGTTAAGGAAGTGTGATACACACACACACACACACACACACACACACACACACACACACACACACATATCTGCCGAGATTGCAGAGGTCCTTGACCCAAAAGGGCTCAAGAAAGGAATGAACAAGACAGGACATACGAAAGGACTCACTCACTCAGGAAGGGAATGACAAAACACATATCCAGAGGGCCAGCAGGCTGATGACCAACTGGCAAAATTTTATTTTTCTCAGCAAGTTTATACAAAAGAGTAAGAGACTTAAACATCAAAACACTCTGACCTAGTTACAACCTTTCTGTTTTTGCCATCTTGTATTTTTACTGCCAGTGTCCTTGACTAAGTATAAACTTCTTTTCAGTCAAGGGAAACCATTTAGCATTCCTTCCCACCATGATAGAGACATGGTGCACCTGCAGATTCCGACCTTGTCGGAATGCTGCTAAGCCACAACGACCTTGTCAGACTGTGGCTTTTGGTTCCCAACATATATCACATTGGAGTATTATTCTTCCATAAAAAGTATGAAATTATGTTTTTTGCCAATAAATGGATTGAACTGGAGATCATCATGTTAAGTGAAGTAAACTAGACTCAGGAGGACAAAGGTCACATGCTTTTCCTCATGTGTGTGTGTGGGTGTGTGTGTGTGTGTGTGGGAGGGACGGCACGCACTAGAGAGAGAGAAGAGGGAACATATTTGTAACAGTGCGTCTGTCTGAGGGGACTGGGGGAGGTGAGGAAAAGAGAATGATAGTGAATAGTATCAAAATACATTGCATCTATGTATGAAGATAGCATAACTGAATGCACTGAAGTTTGTTGAATAATAGGGAAGTGGGGCAATAATAAAGAGTAAGTCATAGAGGAGGTTAATCTGATTAATGTACAATATACAATATATGCATTGTGAAATACTGTGGCAAAACCCCCTTGAACAATCAACACATACGTTAAAAAATGAAGGATAAGAAGATAAAACAGGTCTTGTTGAGGGGTAAGTACCAGTGAGAGGGTGAAGAAGGGTAAATATGGTTAATGTAGGTTGTATGCATGTATGGTAATAGAACAATGAAACCTGTTGAAATTGTTTAAGAAGGGAGGGATGGGGGAGAATGATGGCGAGGGTAAATCTAATAAAGACATATGTAACCATAATGTAAATGTCAAAATAAATATCCCCAGAACAACTAATATATGCTAATAAAGATGTTTTTTAAAAAGAAATTTCCCACTATTGTTTTTTTCTGTAACTATCTGTCCCTTTATGTCCAGTAGTGTTTTGTAAAATCAGGTTTGCTGATATTCAGTGCATATATATTTATAATCATTATGTCTTCCTGATGGATTACTCCCTTTATTTGTATGTAGAAACTTTCTTTATTTCTTCTAACTAATTTTGGCTTGAAATTTACTTTCTTAGACAAGTATACCTACTCCAATTTGCTTTTAGATTCCATCTGTTTGGTATATTGTTTTCCATTCCTCCACTTTCATTTCAATTTTTTTACTTCATTTGTTTGTTTGATCCCTCTTCGAGGCTATGGATTTATATAACAAGACATTTGAATTTTTTGTCAGTTATTTCAACTAAATATCTTTTGATTCTGTCATTGTAGTTAATGGATTTTTGGAGGAGTCAAATGCCTTGCTTTTTCATATTCATTGTGTTTCTTTGTTGTTATTTGTGCATTTTCATTCTGCATGTGTCTTTACCAGTGAGGTGTGTTTATTGCGTACAACACACAATTGGGTGTTGTTTTTTTAATTCAGTTATTTAGCCTATGACTTCTAATTGGAGAGTAAAGATGATTTACATGTAGTGTTATTATTGAGAGGTATGTATTTATTCCTGTAATTTTGTTAGATTTTTTTTCCTGGTTTAATTGATTACTTTTTGTTCACTTCTTTCTCCCTTATTCATCTTAGAGGTTTTCTTGTTTATGGAGTTGAACATGTTTGATTCTTTCCTAATTCTTATTTGTTCATCTATTCCTCTTGTGAAATTTATTCTTCCCTCGGTTCTTGTGATTGTGACTGTCTTTCTCCCTCATCCATGTGTAAAATTACTTTAAGTATCATTTGCAATGTTGGCTAAGTGGTAATGAATTGCTTTAGTTTGTGCTCATCTTAGATGGTCTTTATTTCTCCATTGATTTTTAAAGAATAATTGCTGGATTTGGAATCCAGTTACAGTTATTTACTCTCAGGGCTTGAAATATGTCATTTCATGATTCCCTGACTTTTAGGGGTTCTGCTGAGAGTTCTGATATTATTCTGATATACATTTGCTTTTGTAAGTTTGCATTTCTCTCTTACTGCTTTCTTTGACATTATGTGAAGTGGAGAAAGTTCTCTTCTGGTTATGTCTTTTTGGAATTTAAAATGACTCCTGTACCTTCACATCTATATATTACCTTAGATCTGGGAATTCTTTTCTACTATAATTTCATTGAGTAGGTTTTCTGTACCCTTAGTTATTTTCCTAGCTCCTTCTTCTACACTATGAATTCTTGGATTTGGTATCTTGACCATATCCTAGAGTTCTGGAAAGTTGTGGTCATGATTGCATATCTTTTCTTTATTGTTGTCAGAATGAAATAATTCCTCAAACTTGTCTTCAATTCCTGATATCCTTTCTTCTGCATTATGTAGTAAGTTTTAAATTTGATTTATTGAATTTTTCATTTTCAAGATTTCTGCTTGATTATTTAGAATCTCAATTTCTTTTCTGAATTTCTCACCTGATATATTAAATTTCTCATTCAGGTCTTGAATTGACTTCCTTATATTGTTCATCAATTTATTTAAAATACCTTTTGACATCATTTATCATTTTTAAAACTAGACTCTTGGCCAGGCACCAGTGGTTCATGCCTGTAATCCTGCCTACTCAGGAGGCAGAGATCAGGAGAATTGTGGTTTGAAGCCAGCCCAGGCAAATAGTTCACAAGACCATATCTAAAAAAAAAAAAAACTCACAAAAAAGGGCTGGTGGAGTGGCTCAAGGTGTAGGCCCTGAGTTCAAACCTTAGTACCATAAAAAAACAAACAAAAAAGAAAACTAGACTTTTGTATTACTTGATATTTCAACTACTTAAATATCTTTAGATTATGCTATTAAAGAGTCATGAACTTTTGGAGTAATCATATTCCCTTGATTTTTTTCATATTTCTTGTGTTTCTGCATGGCAAATTGTGCATCTTTCAAGACTGATCTCTCTTTTCAGTCTTTTATGGGGGACTTCTTAGTGAGCAGCTTACTCTTACTACCCAGAGAAAAGAGAGAATGCAGCAGTAATAGATCAACAAATCAAAATCAAACTAGTTATTTAAATATAGAGAGAAAAAATCCAGCTGTGAATGGAGTTTTACAAAGCCGTAAGGAATAATGATACCTTATGGTTTGAAGGTAATGGATGCAATTGGAGGACATCATGTTAAATGAAATAAGCCAGATGCAGAAATACAAAGACCATGTGTTTGCTCTCATAAATGGAAGACAAATCCAAAAGATAAACATATACACAAAGCAAACAAGATTAAAAACAAATTTATATGTAGAACATGTTTGTAATAGTGAAATTTGGGGAAGTAGGGAAAAGAAAAGAGAATGATAGAGCATCAACAGTATTGTAAAACATAACATCTGTGAAAGTAGAGGATCGAAGGATAAGTGTTGAAAGCTGTAGAAAAATGGAGGGGTGGGAGGTAAAGGGATAAGGGAGATTAATGGAAGGGATTGAATGGACCAAAGAAAAGTATACTCAACAGTGGGGATACATTGAGAAATCCCTTTGATCATCATCAACTTAGACACTTATAACAAAAGACAGGACTGTAAAAAAGGTATAGTGTGTGGGAGGAGTACTTGTGGAGGGGGAAGGGAGGAGGGTGAAAAAAGAAGATTAAAGTGAGGGAATATGATTGATGGACTTCATATACGTATATGAAATAGAACAAAGAAACCTCTTGCAATAGTTTTAAGTGGCACAGGGAAGAGATTGAGGGGAGATATGGTGGAGGTGGTCTAACAAATATACAATATAAGCCTATTTGGAATTGTCACAGTGAATCTCCCCTGTAAAAAATATATATCCCAATTAAAAAAAAAGCCAGGTGTGGTGGTTCATGCCTGTAATTCCAGCTATTTAGTAGGCAGAGGCAAGAGGCAAGAGTTCAGAGCCAGCCAGCGCAAAGATATCTAGTTGACAAGATACAAACAAAAGGAATGAGGACATAGCTCAAGTGATAGAATGCTTGTCTAGCAAGTGTGAGACTCTGGGTTCAATCAGCAGTACTGAAAAAAAAAACTATTGGAAATATCAAATACACCACTAATAGGGTTAGAAAAGAAAGAGATTGGAATACTTAGAGTTTATATAGGAATTTTGAAATTATTAAAGCAAAAATATGAATAATTAAGTACTAAAAATAAGGGAAGAATTGGGGAAAGAAAAAGAGAAGTAGCAAGACAGGAAAGAGAAGAAAAGTATATGAGATGAAGATATAAGAATAAATAGTGAGCTGGGTGCTGGTGGCTCACTCCTATAATCCTAGCTACTTGGGAGGTTGAGATTAGAAGGGTCATGATTCCAGGCAAATAGTTTGTGACAGCCCCATCTCCAAAATCACCAGAGCAAAAATGAACTAGAGGTGTTGCTCAAATAGTAGAGTGCCTGCTTTGCAAGCGTGAAGTACAAGGATCTTTTTACCATTGTTAAGTGGAATTCCTATCCGTGTTTCTTCGCATGTAGGCCAGTCAGTAAATTTAAGAACTTGCTTCTGCCTTCTGGGCCTGAGGACCCTCGGTTGGACGGCTGAATGGCTCCTCCCACCAAAAGCGCACTTCCAGTGTAGCCATGGAATGGGAAGTGCCCACGCAGAGGGTGTGTTTCCACCAAAAGTCTCCTGCACTCTGAGAGTGTAGAAAGCAGTCAGATAAGAGAAATCTGCACTGATGGGATTAGGCATGGGATGGGGAGTAATCCTCTGTGTCCCCTGGCCACACCATTCTCCACCCTCAGGCCCTGCTGGTCTCGCTCTTCTTTCCAGAATTTGGTTGCACATCCCCAAACTGCCCTCAGCTTCCCTCAGCAATGTGGCATATAGCTCAAACCCCTGTAGACCTGTTCTTGAATCTGAGTCCATATCACAACCAGTTTCCAGGTTCACAGTGCTTCTTCCAGTGGTTGCACACTTTCCCCACCCAGGACCAGCGAGCAAGCAAGGAAGTACATATTCTCTTTCGAATGAGCTTCTCCAGAATATACATAATATTATGAGGAAGTCAGCTGAGGAGTGTTTTAATTGGTGGTTTCACTGTTTAACAAAACACTTTTTGTAATGGTGCTAATGTAACATAAAGCTGTCAGGGGAAAAATGTGTTCTTCAACAAAGGCTGATAAAAGGAGTTTAAGACAGCTTGGTTTGTCATGTGGCTGTGAATGCTTTTAAAAAAAAAAAAGGAAGTTACATAATTTAACTGAGCAAGTGACCTGCAAATGATTAACTCTTTTTTGAGCTTTATGGTGAAATGAAATCTTCAGAAAAAGCAACAAGCTTAATTTTGATAGTATTTCATGTTGATATTTCAGCACACTTAAAAAGATAAAATTCTCAATTTGGAAAATTGAATAAAAATTTATGTAATTATTCCCATCTTTACTCCTATTCAGCAGTACAATTATAAATCAGGAAGACCTAAAAGTATCCTTTTAAATAAAAAGCACTGTACCTTAGGCAGGGCGTGAAATATTATAGGTATTTTTATAAGCACTATTATCTTTGGTTAGTCATACCTCACCATGATTATTATTCATTTATGTTTGTAGATTTATTTTTAATTGTACTACTAAAAATCCTAAAGAAAGAAAAATGTTCTGGAAAAAAACTAAATTAATATCTGTAGCTAACTCATGATCACATGAGTGTTTGGGCCTGAACTTACATGTTAATCTTATGTTTATATAAATATTATTCTAAGATGACTCTAGACTGGCTTTGAACTCATGACCCTGCCTGCTGCATTACCCGCCTGAGTGGGGGAATTACAGGCATACACTATCATACCCACTTGATTAAATTTCTTTTCTTCATTAATATGCCTTTTGTTTTTACTGTCTTGTATTAGAAGTTCTCATAATTAATTAATCTTCCTACTTTTTACCAGAAAAAGGAATCCCTCGGTATGTTCAAACCTAGTACTTTTCTTGGAGACATTCCTCCTAGAACCATCTATCATTCAATTCCAACCTGGATTTCTGCTTTCCAAGCCTCCTGTATAATCGCCATCCTAGGCTGTCCCTTGGAAAATACTTTGCAGCTCTTTTGCCTCTCTATTGTGCCCCTGTGTTATGGGAACCCTGTGACCCTCTGCCTTTTTCTTGTTGTAGAAATGTTTTTATGAATGTAACCTAACATATTTATAGTTTGGGGCATTAGAATGCAGACATTTTCAGGGGCCATTATAAATCTGCCACAACTGGAAGTGCACATACCAGTTCACATTCTTATCTCCTATATTTGCTCATCTTTATGCACTAGTCCTCAGCAAATGTGCCAAAATCTGCTCATCTAAATACCTCCCTGTGATTCCTATCTGACCAGCCGCTAAGACCTACTAATGCTTTCTCCTAATGTTTAAATTTCTGATTTTCTCAAGCTCCATGGTAACTGACACATCAGGACTACTTGTCTCTTAGTATGTTTCCTCATATCGCAGTCTTTATAGTCCAGTTTTGTGTTGCTATAAGAAAATAAAGAGCTTTATTTAGCTCAATTTTGGAGGCTGAATGCCCAAGATCAGATGGCCCTATCCAGCATCTGGTGAAACTCCATTTGGCTGGATCTCAACATGATCTAGAAATGGAAAGGGAACTCCTGAGTGCAGAAGTAGGAGATCACATGGCAAGTCAGGAAGGCAGAGACAGACTGAGGGGCTTACTTTTTAATATCAACTTGCTCTTATGAGATCTAATACCACATGACCAACATTCATCTCTTCATAAGGCAATGCCAACAATGACCTAAACACCTTTAACTAAGCCCCACCTCTTAAAGGCTTCACCACCTCTTAATACCACAGTATTAGGAACCACTATTAAATCTTTGGGGGATAGACCATATCTAAGCCACAGCACAGACTTATTTTTACATTCAATCCATCTTCCAAGTAATAACCAGAGCAATAATTTTAAATGCAATCCAATCATGTTACTTTTTTTTCCTCAGTAGGACAGTCCTTCCTAGTTCTCTAGCTTCATCTTAAGTCATTCCATCTCTTACCTTAGTGTTCTAGCCACAGTAGCCATCCAGCCCCCGGAATGCATCAACGTTCAATTAACCTCTAATGTTCTTGCATTTGTTATTACTTTGACTAATTCCTACCCTTTGGCCTAAAAACCACAACTACAAGAAAGTATTCTTTGGCTGGGTGCCAGTGACTCATGTCTGTAATCCTAGCTACTCAGGAGACAGAGATCAGGAGGATTGTGGCTCTAAGGCAGGCTGGGCAAATATTTTGCAAGACTCTATCTCCTAAATAGCCAACACAAAACAGGGCT
This sequence comes from Castor canadensis, assembly GCF_047511655.1. NCBI lineage: Eukaryota > Metazoa > Chordata > Mammalia > Rodentia > Castoridae > Castor > Castor canadensis. Next base: position 129,149,950 of record NC_133388.1, on the reverse strand, counting down.
GATGGAGTGGCTCAAGAGGCAGAGTGCCTACCTAGCAAGCATGAGGCTCTGAGTTCAAACCCTAGTACTGCCAAGAAAAGAAAGCATTTTTAAACTCTTAGACTAATATTGATTCTCTTGTAATATATTTTGATAATTCCCTGATATTTTCTTCAAACATCCATTGTAACTGTAATTATTTCTTTTAATATTTTACTATCTTTAGCAACAGCTCTTTGACACCAACTGAATATTCTAGAACTCAGTTCTTACACAACTACCCAGATTTCACATCAGATTCCAAAACTAAAGGGCAAGGTCTCCAACAAAATTGCCTTAACTTCCTCATGCTGCTCACATGACTGTCCAACTTGGCTACAAATAAGAGAGCTCCCACAAACTCGCTTTAGGTTCAATAATTAACTAGATTGACTAACTAGAACTCATTGAAAGAACTGTTCTTATGATTTTTATTATAAAGGATACAAGTGAACAGATAAAAGGGTACATAAGGCAAGGTCTGAAGGGTCCCAAGTGCAAGAGCCTTTGTTGCTGTGCAGTGGAGTTGGATGGCCCCAGCCCTGCTCTCTCTGGTACACAGATGCATCCATCAATCAGGAAGTCCCTTGGGCTCTGGTGTCTAGAGGTGTTTTGTTTTTTTTAATATGGGGTTTCATTATACAAACACAGTTGATTAAATCATTGGCCAAGTATATAAACCCAAACTTCAGTGGTCCCTCTTTGGAGATAGCAATTAGGGCTGAAAGTTCCAGTCCTAATCACATGCTTGGTGTTTCTGGTGACTAGCCTCCATCTTGAAGTTTTCTCCAGCCCTGTGTATCTCACTTCCCTGCAATTAACAGTCTCATCACATGGCAAAGATGTTATCACTCAAGAACTACAAGATTTTTGAAGTTCTACCCTAGATAGGATCTGGGAACAACTTACGTGTGTGTGTGTATGAAAAACTATTTCTTATACAACATTCTATCCTATGGTTTTTGACAAATGCATAATATCAGGCACCCACCATTACAGTATCATACAAAATGGCTAACAATCTGATGCTTTACCTGCTTATCCCTATCCATCTTCCCCAACTCCTGATCTTTTTGTCATCTCTATAATTTTGCTTTAACATATGGAAAGGAGACGAGACTGACTTCTCTCCTTAGAAATGCGCTTAAGGGATGGGGTGTAGTATGCCCTTGTTCCTTTGTCAAAAATGCGTTGAATGTATTTGTTGGGTCTATTTCTTGGCTTTGTATTGTATTCCACTGATGTATATGTCTATTCTTTTCCCAAAACCACCTCTCAATTATTATAGCTTTATAGTAAGTTTTGAGATGGACAGAATATTTGTGTCCTTCTCCCATAATTCATAAGTTGAAGCCCATTCCACAGTGTGATGGTATTTGGAGATGGGGCCTTTGGGACATAATTCTGTAATGAGGGTGGAGCCTCATTCTGGGATTAGTGCCCTTATAAGAACTGACAGAAGAGAACATACTTTCTTTCCTTCTCCCTACGTTTTCTCTTCTCAACCATGTGAGGATGCAATAGGAAGATGTTCACCTGCAAATTAGGAAGTGGGTCATCACTAGACCCCAGATCTTCAGGCACCTTGGTCTCAACTTCCAGAAGTGAGAGCTAAATTTCTGTTGTTTAAACCAACTGACCCTTGGTAATTTGATCTAACAGCCAAACTAAACAGTTTCTGTCAGGCCTCATATTTTGCTTCTCTTCTTTAGATCTTTTGTTTTTCCATGTAAAGTTTAGAATCAGTTTGTTGATATCCACAAAATGACTTTGTAGGATTTTGATTGAGGTTGCATCAAATCTATAGATTAAGTTGGGAATAACTGACATTTTAGTAATATTGAAAGGCAGGGGCCAGGTTCAGATGGTAAAGCACCTGCCTAGCAAGGGTGAAGCCCTGAGTTTAAACCTCAATACACTGCCAAAAAAAAAAAAAAAACCCAAAATGTTGAGTCTTCGTATATATGAACATGGATATCTTTCAACTTACTTAGATCATTGGTTTTATTTTTCAGAATTTTGTGGATTTCCCCACATATATATTACACACAATCTATTAGAGATATAGCTTAGTATTTCATTTTATTTTGGAGCTAATGTAAGTGGTATTGTGTCTTTAATTTCAAATTCCAATTGTTTGCTTCTGGTGTATAGGAAAATAATTGACTTGTGTATTAACCTTGTATCTTGCAACCTTGCTATAATTGCTTATTTTGTTTATTTATCAACTCGAGGATTTTTTTTTTAACATAGAAAACCATGTCATCTGAGAATAGAAAGTTTTATTTCTTTCTTTTCGGTCATGTGATTATTTTTAAATGTCTATTTCATCAGCTAAGTCATAAACTCCTTGAGGACAAAGTTTCCATCCTCTGTCATGTTTTTTATGCTCACATTTTTACTGATTTTATCACAAATTATGTTATTGTGTCACTAAGAAATTTAGCTATAAATATGTATGTTAATGCTATTTTTGGCAAGGGCGCTATAGTATTCCAGGACCGCTAGGAATTCTCTCAGGTAATATTCAATTTTCTTTGTAATGGGATATTGTATCTAACAGATGGATGTAAAGATCAAATAAGAGTGTATTCATTCAGTTCTTGTAACGGTGCCTGACACATAATTAACCCTCAAGAAATTCTAGTCTATATTTTAATATTAGGATACAACTATTCTTTTTGTATAATGCCATATATAAACCTCAACGGTCAATGAACCAGGTGAACAAAGAGTAATAAAAGCCAAAGGAAAAAATTATAAGAGAAAAATCAGGGCAGGAGCTGAGAAGGGGTAGCACGATGAATATTCTGAGCTTCTGGTGAAGAGGTAAAGCAAGAAGACAGTGACAGTAGTATGGCGGGGGTGGAAGGCAAACTCTGGGAGAGGAAATCGCCAGAGGAAAGCTTGGGTTCTTGAGACTTCTTTGCGCTGAAGGTTACAGGAACCAAGTGACCACAGGCGGAAATACACACATCAGTGACTCAGTGACACGGCGGTCTTGGGTAAGGTGGCGCGCAGAACTGCCACGCAGCACTGCGTGGGGACAGCCAGCTTAGAAGACTGCTCGGCTCAGGCTCTGAGCAGTAGGACGACCCCACGCCCCGCCCCATCCTTGCCCCACGTTACCATGGGGACGGGATCAGCTGACTGGGCGCGCGCCTGCGCGGGCGGAAGACGGGGACGGCGCCGTGACGCGCCTCGCGGGCAGTCCTCGGGAGCGCGCCGCTCTTCTACCCTTGGGTCTAGGAAGTCGGTGTTAGTGATCTGTACCGGCAGCGACGAGCGGATCCTTGGGCTGAGGTGAGCTTCTCTGAGAAGAACGAGGGGCAACCGTTCTACGTGCGGGACTTGAGAACGAGGCGCGGAAACGCGGGACCTGGGGCTCCGAGCTACTTAACGGAGAGCGCCAGGGTCACAACGGTTTTCGGGTGGCAGCGACGCCCCCCCCTTCTCACAGGGCTCCACGCCCCTCCGTGCGTTCAGCCGGGCGACGGGAAAGTTCTCCCGAGCGGTGCGCTCTGCCTGCCCGGGACTCTGCGGGTTTGGGGGTCCCCCTCGGACTGGGTGGGGGGGTGGGCAGAGCCCCGAGGCCAGGCCCGGGGCGACGCGGTTGGCTCCGCTAGGCTTGGACACCCGGACCCGCCTCTTCCTTGTTCCTCCTGGACGAGGTCTCCCGGAACGGCCTGAGAAAGAGCCCCGCGCTCCTTGGCCGTCCTTAATCTCCCTCGGTGGCTCCGGGGAAGGTCCGGGACCCGGAGGAGGAAGGCGGTGTTTGATCAGAGGGCGAAGCCTGGACTTCTGGGGTTGGGGAGGGGCGCGTGTTTGTGGAGAACTCGCAGCCAGAGGACGAATGTTTCCAGTAGGGTGTGTGCAGAAGGAAGTATGTATCCCTTGAGATCTGGTGACTCATGGCTTTCATTTCAGGATTTCTTTCTAATAACGGGAAAGGGTGGGGGGTGTGGGGAGGAGTGGGGAGATGGATGTGGAAATGGTTCGATTCACCCGAGAGGAATTAAGGAATTTTAGGCTTGCGAATGTGCCAGTTTTTCAAAGGGAGTTTGTGGGATTATCTAGTTTGAATCGCATACTCAAAGTACTGCTTTTTGTTCCGTGAAGTGCAGCACTTCGGAAGGACATTGGGTTTGCCAAATTCTTAACATCCATTTGTTTCAGAGAGAACAATTGATTTCAAAGGAAAGTGACACTGAAAAATAATGACTGCCCTTTAAATTATTTTGATCTTAAAATATAAATATGATCAGTTAAAACTAAGTTTGTCGAGAGCAAACAGTAAAAATGTGTTTTTCCATCCTGTAACCAACTTAGTTCTGGAAACTTTTGTGACTTAAATGGTACATAAATATTACAGATCAAGTGATTTGTGCTACAGAATAAAAATAAGGAAGTGGGATGACTAAAAGGTCTAAATAGTCACTCCATTATAATCCAAATTTAACTTTGGAAACATTAATTTTTAAGTTAGGATTTGGCGCCGTAAGAAATGATGTAAACACCACCAACAAAGGGTGAAGTATTTGTTAATGATTAACAGTTAAATGCACGTTTTAAACAGTTGCTTGAAATGAGCATGACTCAACCATTATTTTTTCCTGTTTTTGTCAGATTTGAGGTACTGTTTTTTAGGAAGTAAATGAGAGATTGTTAAAAGAGGCTCCTCCAAACAACTTTGCTTCCTACATCTAGTAATAACTACATTGGCATTTATTAATTTCTTTCCAAGTGCTGCCACATTTTTGGCAATTTATTTAGTTTTTGAGGCGATAAGCAGCCACGTGGCTCAAAATGTAAGCAGTAAAGCAGACATACAGTATTAAACCTTCCATCTGCTACATACAGTAAAGTCTTACATTGTGACCTCCAGCCTATCATATTCCCTTGGGGAGGCCGCCGGGCTATTTTAAGTTTCTTAGGTACGCACTCAGGGATAGATATTTTACATCTGTAAAGGCAGATGTGAAAAAATATTTCCCTCCTTTCAACGCAAATGTTAGCTATGCTGTGGAGCATACTGCTCTACAGCAAGCTTTTATTTTTCCATTTAGTGACGATGTTTTAACATTTTCCTTTGTTTTAAGTTTTTTGCTATTACAGTCAGTGTTACAGTGAGTAAGTTTTCATGTATGTTGCTTCTTCTGTGAAAGTACATTTGTAGACTAAAGACCCAAAGTTATATTGCTGGGAGTGTCTGAATTTATAATTTTGGCAGATGCTGCAAACTCTCCACATAAATTGTGCTAGTTAACACTCCCACTAGTAATGTATGTTTCTTAAAGCCTTGCTGTTGGAGACTGTTGTCAAATTTTAATTTTTCTAGTCCAATAGGTTCAAAATGAGATCCTGTGGGTAAGAAGTAATTCTGCCTGGAGTAGACTTCATTTGGTCCTATTTCTCAGTGGTTTATCTTTATAATCTTCTTGGGTATTGTAATTAAAAGAGCAGTTCCTAAGTCCTTCCATGAAATTTGTGTCAGCCTTGGGAGCTATTTTTATCTAGTGCCCCAAGTAATTCTGATCTGATGATTGGCTAAGTTTGAGAAACTGCTCTGACAGACTGTTAAGGACTTTATTGAAGTATCTTTCTTAACACCACATATCACCACCTGGAATGCTTATTAACCCTTAACGTACTAAAGCAAGGTTGTCACTATTTTACCATACAGGTCCAATGAACAATTTTTATTGTTTACATTTTTAGATCATTCTGTGAATAATTTGTAGAAGTGAGAATGAAGAGATGGTGAAAAACAACTTTATTAGAAAATTTAAGAATAATTTCTACACAAGAAACCCTTACTATTCCAAGTTTTCCTGATAGTGAAGGTATATGTAGGTAAAATAGGCAGTATCTTTGAATTCAGTTAATTGTTCATCAATAATAATGCATGGCCCTGTCTTATAAAGATCGTTCCAGATTTCAAATACATCTCTGATATGTTGTAGCATATGCTTGCTTTTGGTTTTTGCATTTATGGTGTCAAAACATAATATTAATTCCATATTCAAATATACTATATGTTAATTTTTACATGTGCATGGACAACTGCAGTGCTTTTATAAATATTAATGGCTTATAGTTTTGTAGAAAGAATGACTATTTTTGTTCCTTTAAAGAATTTTCATTTATGTTTCTAAAAATCAACTAAAATAATGTGTCATTAATTTAAAATAATCTACTATTTCTTTCAAATCCTTCCTTTGTATTCCTGTCTTTATTTGGCCTCTACAAACCATACCAAGTAAATTTTGGCATACAAATATAAAAGATGAAAGAAAATTGTAATATCCTTTTAGTAAAACAGGGTGGTTTGGGGTCTTTTCTCAAAATACTGCCTTGATAGTCTTTCCTGTTGAATGAAAAAAACTCACTTTTTTGGTAATTAGAAATTAATATTAGAATTAATACTGCTTACTCAATGAATCTAAAGTTTGAGAAATTTAAATTAGCAGGCTATCATTATGGAAAGACTGATAGTCTGAGATTTTGGTTATCTGATAATTTCTTCATTGTAAGTCTAGAGTGCAGTGACTTGTCTTCTTGTCTCATTTTCGATTTGTCCAGTAAACATCTTATTACTTTGATTTTCTTTTCTCTGACACTGCAGTTGAAAAAGGAAAAAATTTAAATTTTCTAGAATGCTCAGTGATGGCTTAAAAAAAAAAAAGGAATCCAGACTTTATGCCCTTTGTGAAGGAAGCTTATTTTGGGCAATAAAAACTGAATGATGTATTATATGATGATTTATTTCACTGTTACATCATTATTCCAAGTAATTCTATTCTATCTTTTTTTTTAACTATAGTTGAAAGTAACTGTTGAACAATGATGAAAATGTTCTAGTTTGATAGAATAGCAAAAATGTTTTAAGATGTAGGGAAAAATAAGTTTACTAAGACCCTGTAGTTTGTCTTAGATTTATAAAAGGTTCTAGCAAAACTGATATTTGTAAGCTAGATTTGACTAGTAAAAAATTCCCTATTTTTTCTTTAAAGTACCTCTAAGAAAAAATAAAAACAGAACAGCTTACAAAAAATAAACTCAAAAATTAAATTGAATTCTGATATTATACATAGAATTAAAGGACAAATTCCTGGACCCCAGCCCAGGCTGCTGTTTTCCTAGTTTGGTTCTAGTTTCTAATGCTAGAAACTCAGGAATTAATTATTAATAACGTTCCAGATTAAAGTTGAAGAACCACTGTTTTGGGATCTTAAATTTGTTTTTACTATGATACTATATGATCGTACTTTAAGATATTGCTCTGTACATACCATTTTTTTTCCTGTGCCAATATAAAAGCTTTTGTACTGTTTAAATTTTTACAATAATTAAAGTTAATTACTTTGTTTAAATAAGGATATAATGAATGCCCTGCATTCATATGGAAACGATTTAGGAGCCTAGAGTGTTCAAACCTTTTATTGGTGAAGTAAGGAATATAGTGTATAGTAAGTAGTCCATAATTAAGCAGTATGTCCCTGACTTTTTTGCCTCATAGAAAAAAATTTTTTATTGTTGTTGGTTATATTACACATTAACCTGGAAATCAGCCTAAGTTGATGGCTCAGGTGTTTTTAGCTTTGCCACTGTTTTTTTTTGTTGTTGTTGATGTTTGTTGTGTTTGTTTTTTTAAGTGATTCTAGTGTCCTGAGTTTTCATCATCTGAGGATGCTTTTAAATAGCTTAAACAAACAACTAAACAAATACCATTTTAACTTAGTTACATAATATTTAAGAGACTCTAGTTGGAATGAGTTGGTTTGAGAAGGTATGGTCAATAATACAGGTTTTGTTTTTTTTTTTTAATTTTGTTTTTTGTCTTTGAAGTTTTGAACTAACCCTGATACTACCCCAGTCACTGACAGATCTCTTAATAGAAAGTAAGTTGGGGGCTATTTTCTAAGGCCCAAGGGGCCACACTGAGTTCAGGGGCTTTTGATAAGGCATGAAGAGTGTCAAGGAGGTTTCAACAAGTGTGAGGTGGAATGAAACAGAATAGAAGGCCCAAATATGAATCCACACAGTTACACCCACCTGATTTTTCACAAAGTCACGAAAAACAGGATGGAGAAAAGACAGCCTCTTCAGCAAATGTTGCTGGAAAAATTAGATATCTGCATGTAGGCATCTGAAACTAGATCCATGTCACTGAAGCTGTACAAATACCAACTCAAAGTGGATTAAAGACCTTAATATAAGACCTGAAACATTGAAGCTAGTGCAGGAAAGAGTAGGGAATACACTGGAACTTACAGGCATAGGCAGTAACTTCCTAAGTAGAACTTCACTGGCTCAGCAACTAAAAAAGGATTGACAAATGGCACTATATGAAACTGAAAAGTTTCTGCACAACAAAAGACATGGTCATCACATTGAAGAGGCAGCCACAGAATGGGAAAAAATCTTTGTCAGCTATACATCTGATAAGGGATTAATAATCAGAATATACAGGGAACTTAAAAAAAATCTAAACTTCTCCAAAAATCAATAACCCAATGAAGAAGTGGGCAAATGAACAGAGCCTTTTCCAGGAAAGAAGTCCAAATGGCCAAAAAGCACATGAAGAAATAAATGCTCAACATCCCTGGCTATAAAAGAAATGCAAATCAAAACCACACTCAGATTCCACTTTACTACTGTTAGAATGGCTATCATCAAGAACACAAACAACAACAAATGCTGGTGAGGACGTGGGGAAAAAGGAACCCTCACACACTGTTGGTGGGAATGTAAATAGTACAACCACTATGGAAAACAGTGTGGAATCTCAAAAAACTAAAAATAGAACTGCCATATGATCCAGCAATACCACTCCTAGGGATATACTCAAAGGAATGTAAGTCAGGTTACAGTAAAGATTTCTGCACTCCCATGTTTATTGCGGCATTATTCACAATAGCCACGCTGTGGAAACCGCCAAGATGTCCCACAACTGATAAATGAATTAAGAAAATGTATTTATACACAATGAAATTTTACTCAGCCACAAAGAAGGATAAAATTCTGTCATTCACAGGTAAGTGGATGGACTTGGAGAACATCATCTTAAGTGAAGTTGGCCAGTTTCAGAAAGCCAAAGGCCACATATTTTCTCTCATATGTGGAATATAAACCCCACATAATACAAGCAGTATTATATATATAGAAATATATACAGAGCATGTAGAGGAGGCCAAGGGAGGAAGAAAAGTGAACTACATCACATCTGTGTAGGAACAAGACACAAGGAAACATGCTGAAAACACAGGATGGGGGAGAAGGGTGAGGAAGTGTGGTAGAGAAGGGGTTACATTGACTTAAGCACAATGCATGTACAGCAAAAATCTCACTGACAACAAACAACACTTAAATGATGACAAGAATGAAAAACCTGTCACACTCAGAGGAGGGCACTCATGGGAGGGGAATGGTAAAAGAAGGAAGTGAGGAAGGTGAATATGAATGATGTACTTTCTATACAAGAATGAATATAGAATTTTTAAACCTTTTGACCTCAATATAAGAAGAGGACTAAGATAGAAAAATGGAGAGGATGAACCAATTTGGGATACAATACATATATACATGGAAATGTCATAAGGAAACTATATAGATATCTTAAAATTGTCTTATTTTCCTCAAAAACAGTGGGCAGATGTAAATCAGGTCCTGTTGGGAGTAGGGTACTACTGGGAGGGGTTAGAATGTAAGGAAAGGGTGTGTGAGGGTGAATATAGTGGCAATATTATGTACTCATGTATGAAAATGGAAAAGTGAGACCTGTTAAAACTATTCCAAGAATGAGGAGGGGGGATGGGGTGGGGGATAAAAGTGAATGATAGAGGGGTTGAATTTAACTAAGCACTTTTGTATATGTCACACTGTACCCTCAGTACAACAACAATATGAGAGAAAAAAAAGCGTAGAGTGAGCCAAGGGTAGGTTGAGAGCACTAATTCTTTCTAGGGAATTAAGCAAGTGAAAAACAGCTGTTATGGTCAGGAAGTTCTTGATAAAACTCTGGTAGATGGCAAGAGATTTTTGCCTGCTGATTTCAGGAATCTTGAAAACTGTGTCTTGTTGATTACTCAGCTGAAAGGAAGTCCTTGAAACAAAATTCTGTCTTAGTACTTGATAGAAATTGTGAGTAAGGCAAAATGAGACATCTTCACTGATGTAATGGTTGCTATCAGAATCTTCTTAATTCTCATTGGTCACTGTGAAATTCCAGTCAAAATTAGAGGAGTTTCCCAAGGATAGTTCTGTGGTTTTTCAAAAGGGACTAATTATTTCTGACACTAAGTATCAGATCAGAGATTTAAATATACAAATCATGCTGTAGCCTCTGTGACCTGCAGGTACTTGGTAAATCTGTAGAAAGCTGGGAAATGGTTTGTGACAGCCTGTAACTCTTCTGAATCCTGTTATCTGAATTTTGAAGTTTAATCCTAATTCCCATGGAACAAGATGTGATACACATGATTATTATGGAAATAGTAATTAAATGATATTTTCTTGTTTGAAAGAGGTACTTTTGCTTTTCCAGTTGAGGTATGAAAGATAAATGCCTTACAGTTTCTTTCCTTCCTATAAACATAAGACTTTGGGAAACATAGGGACTGATCCCAGTGATTGCAACCTAAGGCCACTTTCAGTGACCTACTTTGCAAGCCCAGTTATTTCTTCCTGGGAACCTACCCTGCAGGTGTCCAAGCCTGCTGTCACTAGTCATGGAAGGAGTTTCTGCACTGAGAAAAGTTAGAGAGTACTGGAAATCTGGGATGTACAGGTAGATACAGTTGGAATTGGGATGGATGGAGAAGATATGCCTTTTCTGGAGCTGTAATTATTACTATCTTGTGCTGTTTCTAGACTCAAGTCTAGATTTAGACAAGTGACTATTCTAAAGGATTATTGCAATAGGGAGAAAATAGCAAGTATAACAAGTGTAAGCATCATGAAGTTTAGGCAGAAAAGGTCTGGCTTTTACAAGAGGAGCAAACAAGATTAGAAAGAAGGCACGTTGAGGGACAGCAGGACAGAGAGTAGCAAAGTCAGATCCCAGATTGGAGAATGTTTAACCCTGAATTCAATATGTTCTTTGAAGGGGTTGTAAAGGGGGACAGTGTGTTGGCTTAGGCTGAGGCTAGGTCAAAATTATGGGGCCTGGAAGGAAAAGAGAAATCTAAGCAAAAATTAGCAAGTATTTTGTTAAATACTTTGTTAAATATTTCTGAAGAGAAAACTATTCATCTGTTTATGAGACAAAAAATTAGAGTTTGCAGTCAGTGAAAGGTTTTGTTACAGGTGAGAAAGGAAGCACCATCTAAGTCATAATGGGAAGGTATTTCTTTGCAGTAAGCTGAAGTAGGCAAACACAAGGGATTGGGCATTTCTTTAATCAGTTATTTATCAGGATTACCTACCCACTCCATCCCCATTTGGCTGTTCCTGTGTGCTATCCATTCTAATAAACTGGTAAGTGTAAGTAAAGTGTTTTTGCTGAATTCTGTGAGTAGTTTTTATCAAATTATTGGACTTGAGCAGGGATTATAGGATCCCTTAGTTTATAGGCCAGTATGTATAATATGGAAGTTGCAGAAGGAGGAAAGAAAGAGGAGGGGTAGAAATATGGCCCAAATTCCCTGAATTTTGGGGAAGACATGGACATCCAGATTCAAGAAGCCCAGTAGACACCAAATAGGAGCAAGCCACAAATGTCTACACTGAAACGCATTGTAATAAAATTAGTAAAAGTCGAAGATAAGGAATTTTGAGAGCTGCAAGGAAAGAGCAGTTCATCATATACAAGGGATCTACACTAGGATTCTGAGCAAATTTCCAAGCAAAATCTTGGAGACCAAGAAGAAAAGGTTATATATTTAGAGGGCTGAAAGAAAAAAATACTGCCCACAAAGTATTATATCTAGCAAAACCTATTCATAAATGAAATTGCGGTACTTTTCCAGAAAAACAAGAATTGGGAGACTTCACTATCACCAGTTCTGCCTTTCAGTAAGTGCTAAAGGTAGTTTGTGAAGTGAAACTAAAGGATGTTTAGCATAAAGCTCACAGATCAAGGTGTAAATATATAGAAAATAGTGTAATGCGGTAATGATGGTGCATAAATAACTTTTATTTCTGGTCTTGTAAATCAAAGACAAATGAATAAGAAGTACTGATACCTGTATAAAATACATTAACAGATACATGATAGAAAAGATATATTTTGTAGTGTCAGTAACAAAGTTTAAGAATAGGTAAGAAGAAAAAGTGGATTTTCTATATGTAGTAGAAGTTAATAGGTTAAAATAGGTCATTATAAGATGTTTTAAGCCTCAGGAAAACCTTAAAGAAAAGGCCTAGAGAAAACACACACATGGACAAAATGAGAACAAAATCAAAGCATGTCATTACAAAAAAACAGATGTAACAAAAGGGTGATGGCAAGAGAGGAAAGGAAAGAAGAAAAACCTACAAGATAGAAAAAAGTTAGCTAAATGTCAGTTACTCCTTCCAGATTAATAATTTTAAGCATAACCAAACCACTGAACCAAAAGACAGAATGACTGTATGGATTGTTTTTTTTTAAAGTCCAACTACATACATTATACAGGAGACTCACAATAAAGACATAGATAGGCTGAAAATGGAAGAATGGTGAGAAATTTGTGTTTATAAGCCAACCAGTGATTTGTTTTTATAACCTGAGTGGATTGAGTCTAGTATCCAGAATACAGGCAGACTGTTGTCACTCAAAAAAATCCAGTTTAAAAAGCAAGCAATTGAAAAACAAGCAATGATTAGAATAGACATTTCTCTATAGATAGAAGATGCAGACATAATAAGATATGTAAATGGTCAAGTACATGAAAGATGCTCATTGTTAATTATTAATGCAATGCAAATCAAACTATAGTGAGAAGCTACTTCATACTTACTAGCATAGCTGTAATCAAAACCACAGACATTGACAGTGTTGGCGAGGCGATGAAGAAATTGAACCCTCCTATGTTTGATATGAAATAGTGCAGTCCTTTTATGAACAAGTTTGACAGTTCATTGAAAAGTTCAGTGTATAGAATATTGACCTAACAGTTACATCTTGGTTGTATACCAGAAGAATTATTGAAGGCATACCTCTATCCAAAAACTTTTTAAAGCTTATGTTATTTACCAATAATGCAAATTTTATTAGCATTCTCAAGAGCATTATTTATAATTGCCACAAATTGCAAATAACTCAGATTTCTTCAACTGATTAATGTATAACCATAGTGTGGTGTGGACAGAATTTAACATTTTCCACTTATAAAGGATTGATATACTGATACATGCCACAACATGGATGAACCTTGAAAATTTTATACTACGTGAAAGAAGCCAAACACATAAGACCAACTATTTATTGATCCTAGATAAAATGCCCAGAATAGTAAATCCAGAGGCAGGAAGAGTATGTGTGGTTACCTGAAATTAGAGGGAGGGTGAAATGGGGAGGCATGAGGTTTTCTTAAAGAGGATGGAAATATTCCAGTATTGGATGGTGGGAATGATTACACAACTATATAATACATAAAAACCATTGAGTTGTATACTTTAAAAGGCTGAATTTTACTGTGTGTGAATGATTTTTTAAAAAAAGAACTATTATTTACTGTCCATGAAGACAGAAACCATAGTGATCTTAATATACAGAATTAGTAGTTTAATATACAGAAAAAAGTTTAATATACAGAATTAGTAACTATAACATGATGGAAGAAACAGGTAGTAAGAAGTAAAGAGACCTTTAAAGAACATAGAAAGAGTAAATTTAGTAAGTAACCACTACCACTGAGGCTGAAACAGTGTCACAGGAAGAAGCTGCTTGTTGAGGTTTTTGGTCCAAGCCTTGTGGGAGAGGGGTCAGATGTTGCTCACTAGAGAACTTACTGGAAGCTTAAAGTCTCTGGCATATGCTGCACTTTGGAGTTCACTGCAAAGACATAAGAAAGGTTGATTGGGAAAGCTGGTGATAGGGAGGTACCACTGCTGTTCAACAGAGTGCTGGGGTGAGCTGTTGAGTGCTTGAAAATCTCCCTGCAGTTGCAGAATATTGGAGAAACAAGTATGTAGGAGTCTGGCTGGAGTAATGCACTGGATCCAGGAACGACAAAAAAAAAAAAAATCTATCTTCTTCAGTGTGCCTCTACTGACAATGCTTTCTAACATCATGCCACTAGCAAAAGAGCAATATTTAAAAGGCTCGTCTCAGTTTTTTGGAGAATAAGCAATAAATAATGCATTTGGAGATGAGAGTTTATAATACATTCTGCTTTGTTGGGTTAAGTAAAAGTATCAGGTATTCATCTCACAATTCATCTAAACAAAATTTTAAGTATGTACCCATACAATACTTTCAGAGAATTTTGTTTTAAATTGTTGCAAAAAGCAATTTATGATAACTAAAAACCATTGAATAGTATAAAAGTGTTAAAAATGAAAGGGAAAACTTTCCCTCTTATTTCCTTATCATGAATCTCCTGAAAATAAAACTGTTACTAAAAATATACGGCATATATTTTTCCATATACATTTGTATATATTTTTCCTAGTGATAGAGGTTTTATATATAAAACCTCTTGGCATATGATCTGCTTTTAGTCTTTGCTGCAAGAAGGAAATGTGTCTGTGCAGTGCCAAGAGATTGTTCTAAAGATTTTCTCTTAATCTTGGTTCAGTTGCTAAGCACTTAGGAAATTAGGACTCAGTTATGTAACTGTTCTCTTTGATTTTTCTAAATGAAATGAATGGACTTGAAGAGAAGTTTAAAAAAATCTGGGATGGATATAGTTGGGAAGTAGATGGGGAGTGAGAGGTAATTTGTTTTATAACCCTTAATTCTCAGTTACCTGTTTGTGGTGTGGGATGCATAGTTTCATTTTATCATGTGTTTTTCAATTAAAATGCTTCAGATTGTGTTAAATAACTATACATGTTCATATGTATATTGCTGGCTCCTGCATACTGTGTAAATTTCTAAGACCTTGGAATAATTATAATTTTTTCTTTAGAAAATTCCTACAAAATGTCTCTCTACCCATCTCTTGAAGATTTGAAGGTAGACAAAGTAATTCAGGTAGGTTTAAATACTTTTAAATTTTAAAAATATTCTGTACCATACATTGTACTTATTTGTGAAACAAATCAAGAAATTTAACTTGCACATGTGTTTGTTCATTTGTACAATTCATAAACCTTTTGTTCATTTCTAGTGACTGAAGACTAAAAGGTTGCCAAATAACTAGTAATTCTTTTTCATTTCACTGTAAGTTAAATAAGCATAAGATGTTATCTTTAAAATGACTTAAACTCTTCAAAGATAGCTTACTTTTATGATTAAAATTTAAATTACATATTACATATTTAAGTAGATAGAATACACTCTACCCTTTTAGATGGTAATACTTTGTGTGAAGTTGGTACGTTTTTTCTTTTGAGTCCTTATCTAACCAACCCTTATAATCTGTGCCTCCTCTCTAAAGGTAAATGAATTCGGAAATAGTAGAGTATGTGCTGCTTTTAGAAGAGCCCTGGTGTAAAAACACAGGAAAACTACACTGATTTCCCTCCTTTTAAAAACAAGCATCAGATTTCCCTTGTTAATGTTCTAAATGCCTATATATTAGAGATTATAGCCTTTCTATTAGCATTAAGCCAAAAAAATCTTACAGTCCTTTATATGTAAGGATTAGCTTTAAAAACAGATGCTTCTGCTTAAGAAAAAAATATGGATTTGGGATCAATTCTTATTATCCTGGAAATTTTTAGTAATCTTTCTAAGTGGATCCAATTAGTAGTATATAATGAACCCATCTGTTTACAGTTTGAGTTTGCTTTCCACTTAAGCCTCAGAATCTCTTCAGCTATGGTGCATTCTTTTCATTCCACATGATAAACCAAACTCTCATTTCCCTTTATTCCCCTAATAATCTTTTTAATACTGTAAATATGAGGAAGTTCTTTTGAGTTGAGCATTTTGCAGGTACTCTACCACATGAGCCATGCCCCCAGCCCTTGAGTTGAGTATTCTAAAACTCTCCTTTCTTTTTTTTTTTGGGGGGGGTGGGGGTGAGGTAGAACAGCTTTATTGAGGGAAGGAGAGTCACCTGTCCCGCCAGGTGAGCTAAGGGAAGGAGAAGGGCTTGGGTCTCTTGGTAGGTTGTTTTTATACCACCTTGAACTTGGACCTCATCACCTGGCTCCTCTCCCTTGTGGGCTAGAGGGAGGAGCCCTTGAGCCAAGAGTGAGAGCAGTTCAAGACTATCCCTAAGCTAGCCTGCCTCTCTCTGATGAACAAGTAAGCCAGGTGATCTAACAAGCCCTTTTCCCACTGAGTTTAGAATAGTAGTGGCTGCTGGAGAGTTCTGGTTGCTGTGCATGGGCAGTCGTCTTTCACACCACTGTCACTTGCTCCTTTCCTTCCCTCTACCTTGTTGACATATAGCTCACACTATGCCAGCACTGTGGTTGTTCATTCTTTTTTTTTTTTTTTTTTTCAGGGTCTCTGTGCTGTTAGCCTTTTTTTTTTATTGTTTTATTCATATGTGCATACAAGGCTTGGGTCATTTCTCCCCCCATGTCCCCAAACCCTCCCTTACCACCCTCTCCACCCCCTCCCTCTTCCACCCACCCTCTCAATACCTGGCAGAAACTATTTTGCCCTTATCTCTAATTTTGTTGAAGAGAGAGTATAAGCAATAATAGGAAGGAACAAGGGTTTTTGCTAGTTGAGATAAGGATAGCTATACAGGGAATTGACTCACATTGATTTCCTGTGCGTGTGTGTTACCTTCTAGGTTAATTCTTTTTGATCTAACCTTTTCTCTAGTTCCTGGTCCCCTTTTCCTATTGGCCTCAGTTGCTTTTATGGTATCTGCTTTAGTTTCTCTATGTTAAGGGCAACAAATGCTAGCTAATTTTTTAGGTGTCTTACCTATCCTCACCCCTCCCTTGTGTGCTCTCGCTTTTATCATGTGCTCAAAGTCCAGTCCCCTTGTTGTGTTTGCCCTTGATCTAATGTCCGCATATGAGGGAGAACATATGATTTTTGGTCTTTTGGGCCAGGCTAACCTCACTCAGAATGATGTTCTCCAATTCCATCCATTTACCAGCAAATGATAACATTTCGTTCTTCTTCATGGCTGCATAAAATTCCATTGTGTATAGATACCACATTTTCTTGATCCATTCATCAGTAGTGGAGCATCTTGGCTGTTTCCATAACTTGGCTACTGTGAATAGTGCTGCAATAAACAGGTGACTCTGGAGTAACCTGTGTCACAGTCTTTTGGGTATATCCCCAAGAGTGGTATTGCTGGATCAAATGGTAGGTCAATGTCTAGCTTTTTAAGTAGCCTCCAAATTTTTTTCCAGAGTGGTTGTACTAGTTTACATTCCCACCAACAGTGTAAGAGGGTTCCTTTTTCCCCTGCATCCTCGCCAACACCTGTTGGTGGTGGTGTTACTAATGATGGCTATTCTAACAGGGGTGAGGTGGAATCTTAGTGTGGTTTTAATTTGCATTTCCTTTATTGCTAGAAACGGTGAGCATTTTTTCATGTGTTTTTTGGCCATTTGAATTTCTTCTTTTGAGAAAGTTCTGTTTAGTTCACATGCCCATTTCTTTATTGGTTCATTAGTTTTGGGAGAATTTAGTTTTTTAAGTTCCCTATATATTCTGTTTATCAGTCCTTTGTCTGATGTGTAGCTGGCAAATATTTTCTCCCACTCTGTGGGTGTTCTCTTCAGTTTAGAGACCATTTCTTTTGATGAACAGAAGCTTTTTAGTTTTATGAGGTCCCATTTATCTGTGCTATCTCTTAGTTGCTGTGCTGCCGGGGTTCCATTGAGAAAGTTCTTACATACACCTACTAACTCCAGAGTATTTCCTACTCTTTTCTGTATCAACTTTAGAGTTTGTGGTCTGATGTTAAGACCCTTGATCCATTTTGAGTTAATATTGGTATAGGGTGATATACATGGATCTAGTTTCAGTTTTTTGCAGACTGCTAACCAGTTTTCCCAGCAGTTTTTGTTGACGAGGCTGCTATTTCTCCATCATATATTTTTAGCACCTTTGTGAAAGACAAGTTGGTTATAGTTGTGTGGCTTCATGTCTGGGACCTCTATCTGTTCCACTGGTCTTCATGTCTGTTTTTGTGCCAGTATCATGCTGTTTTTATCGTTATTGCTTTGTAATATAGTTTTTTGTTTTTTGTTTTTCTTCATATGTGCATACAAGGCTTGGGTCATTTCTCCCCCCATCCCCACCCCCTTCCTTACCACCCACTCCGCCCCCTCCCTCTCCCCCCCACCCCCTCAATACCCAGCAGAAACTATTTTGCCCTTATTTCTAATTTTGTTGTAGAGAGAGTATAAGCCATAATAGGAAGGAACAAGGGTTTTTGCTGGTTGAGATAAGGATAGCTATAAAGGGAGTTGACTCACATTATTTGCTTGTAAAATAGTTTGAAGTCAGGTATCGTGATACCTCCAGCATTGTTCTTTTGAATGAGTATTGCCTTGGCTATTCGTGGCCTCTTGTGTTTCCATATAAATTTAATGGTAGATTTTTCAATCTCTTTAATGAATGTCATTGGAATTTTGATGGGAATTGCATTAAACATGTAGATTACTTTTGGGAGTATTGACATTTTTACTATGTTGATTCTACCAATCCATGAGCATGGGAGATCTCTCCTCTTTGTATAGTCTTCCTCAGTCTCTTTCTTCAGAAGTTTATAGTTTTCCTTGTAGAGGTCATTCACATCTTTTGTTAGGTTTACACCTAGGTATTTGATTATTTTTGAGGCTATTGTAAATGGAATTGTTTTCATACATTATTTTTCAGTTTGTTCATTATTAGTATATAGAAATGCTAATGGTTTTTCTATGTTGATTTTATATCCTGCTACCTTGCTGTAGCTATTGATGATGTCTAGAAGCTTCTGAGTAGAGTTTTTTGGGTCTTTAAGGTACAGGATCATGTCATCTGCAAATAGGGATATTTTGACAGTTTCTTTACCTATTTGTATTCCTTCTTCTTGTCTAATTGCTCTGGCTAGGAATTCCAGTACTATGTTGAATAGGAGTGGAGATAGTGGGCATCCTTGTCTGATTCCTGTTTTTAGGGGGAATGGTTTCAGTTTTTTTCCATTAAGTATAATGCTGGCTGTAAGTTTGTCATATATAGCTTTTATCATGTTGAGGTACTTTCCTTCTATTCCTAGTTTTCTTAGAGCTTTTATCATGAAATGGTGTTGGATCTTATCAAAGGCTTTTTTCTGCATCTATTGAGATGATCAAGTGGTTTTTGTCTTTGCTTCTGTTAATGTGGTTTATTACATTTATTGATTTTTGTATGTTGAACCACCCCTGCATCCCTGGGATGAGGCCTACTTGGTCGTGGTGAATAATCTTTTTGATGTGTTGTTGAATTCGGTTTGCCATTATTTTGTTGAGGATTTTTGCATCAATGTTCATTAAGGAGATTGGCCTATAGTTCTCCTTTTTGGAGGTGTCTTTGCCTGGTTTTGGGATAAGTGTAATACTGGCTTCATAAAATGTGTTTGGCAGTTTTCCTTCCCTTTCTACTTCATGGAACAGTTTAAGGAGGGTTGGTATCAGTTCTTCTTTAAAGGTCTGATAGAATTCAGCAGAGAATCCATCAGGTCCTGGACTTTTCTTTTTGGGGAGAGTCTTGGTTGCTGCTTCAATTTCATTTTGTGATATAGATCTATTCAGGTGATTAATTTCCTCTTGGCTCAGTTTTGGATGATTATATGTACCTAGATATCTGTCCATTTCTTTAAGATTTTCAAATTTATTTGAATATAGGTTCTTGAAGTAATCTCTGATGATTTCCTGGACTTCCATGGTGTTTGTTGCTATCTCCCCTTTAGCATTCCTGATTCTACTAATTTGGGTTTTTTCTCTCCTCATTTTAGTCAGGTTTGCCAGAGGTCTATCGATCTTGTTTATTTTTTCAAAGAACCAACTTTTTCTTTCATTAATTCTTTGTATGGTTTTTTTGGTTTCTATTTCGTAGATTTCAGCTCTTATTTTTATTATTTCTCTCCTTCTATTTGTTTTGGGATTTGCTTGTCTTGTTTTTCTAGGAGTTTGAGATGTATCATTAGGTCATTGATTTGGGATCTTTCAGTCTTTTTAATATATGCACTCATGGCTATAAACTTTCCTCTCAGGACTGCCTTTGCTGTGTTCCATAGGTTCTGGTAAGTTGTGTGTTCTTTTTCATTGACTTCCAGGAACTTTTTAATTTCCTCTTTTATTTCATCAATGATCCATTGTTCATTAAGTAATAAGTTATTTAGTTTCCAGCTGTTTGTGTGTTTTTTGTCTTTACTTTTGTTGTTGAGTTCTAGTTTTACTGCATTTTGATCAGATGGTATGCACAGTATAATTTCTATTTTCTTATATTTGCTGAGGCTTACTTTGTGCCCTAGGATATGATCTATTTTGGAGAAGGTTCCATGGGCTGCTGAGAAGAATGTATATTGTGTAGAAGTTGGATGAAATGTTCTGTAGACATCAAGTTAGGTCCATTTGATCTATTGTATATTTTAGATCTTGGATTTCTTTATTGATTTTTTGTTTGGATGACCTATCTATTTGATGATAATGGGGTGTTAAAGTCTCCCACAACCACTGTGTTGGAGTTAATATATGCTTTTAGGTCTTTCAGGGTATGTTTGATGAAATTGGTGCATTGACATTGTGTGCATACAGGTAGATGATTATTATTTCCTTTTTGTCTATTTCCCCTTTTATTAGTATGGAATGTCCTTCTTTATCTTGTTTGATCAATGTAGGTTTGAAGTCTACTTTGTCAGAGATAAGTATTGCTACTCCTGCCTGTTTTCGGGGGCCATTGGCTTGGTAAAACTTCTTCCAGCCTTTCATCCTAAGCCTATGCTTATTTCTGTCGGTGAGATGGGTCTCTTGTAAGCAACAAATTGTTGGATCTTCCTTTTTAATCCATTTCATCAAGCGGTGCCTTTTGATGGGTGAATTAAGTCCGTTAACATTAAGTGTTAGTACTGACAGGTATGTGGTGATTCCTGTCATTTAGTTGTCTTAGTTGTTTGAAGGTTTAATTGTGTGTACCTAAGTTGAGGGTACTCTCTACTTTCTTGCTTTTCTTTTCCCATGGTTTGGTGCTGCCTGTCTTTTCATGGTTGAGTTGGGTTTCACTTTCTGTGTGCAGAATCCCTTGAAGAATCCTTTGTAGTGGTGGCTTTGTGGTCACATATTGTTTTAGTTTCTGCTTATCATGGAAGACTTTTATTACTCCATCCATTTTGAGTGATAGTTTTGCTGGGTAGAGTATCCTGGAGTTGAAGTTATTTTCATTCAGTGCCCAGAAGATCTCACCCCACACTCTTCTTGCTTTTAATGTTTCTGTTGAGAAGTCTGCTGTGATGTTGATGGGTTTACCTTTGTATGTTGTTTGTTTTTTCTCTCTTACTAGTATTCTTTCCCTAGTTTCTTTTACTTGTTTTAATGATGATATGTCGTGGGGTAGTTCTATTTTGATGTGGTCTGTTTGGTGTCCTGGAGGACTCTTGCATTTGTATGGGAATATCTTTCTCTAGATTTGGGAAATTTTCTGTTATTATTTTGTTGAATATATTGTGCATTCCCTTTGCTTGCACCTCTTCTCCTTCTTCAATGCCCATGATTCTCAAGTTTGGTCTTTTGATGGAGTCGGTGAGTTCTTGCATTTTCTTTTCACACATCTTGAGTTGTTTAATTAATAGTTCTTTGGTTTTTCCTTCAACTACCATTTCATCTTCGAGTTCTGAGATTCTGTCTTCTGTTTGTTCTATTCTGCTGGATTGGCCTTCGTTTTCTTTTGCAATTGTGTTTCATTCTTTTTTCTGAGTTTTTCCATATCCTGGGTTGTTTCCTTTTAATGTTGTCTATTCTTGTCCTGAGTTCATTTATCTCTTTATTAATTGTGTTCTCTGTTTCACTTTGGTGTTTATACAGTGCTTCTATGGTTTCCTTTATTTCTTCTTTTGCTTTTTCAAATTCTCTATTTTTGTTGTCTTGGAATTTCTTGAGTGTCTCCTGTACATTTTGGTTGACCCTATCCAGTATCATTTCTATAAAATTCTCATTGAGTACCTGTAGTATGTCTTCTTCTATATTATTCTTGTGGGCTTCGTTGGGTTCTTTGGCATAGTTTATCTTCATTTTGTTGGAGTCTGGATCTGAGTATCTGTTTTCTTCATTTCCCTCCGGTTCCTGTACTCATTTTTTGCTTGGGCAAACTGGTTTCCCTGTTTTTTCTTTCTTCCCATCATTGCCCTTGGTTTTGTTATTGTCCTGTACTGTGTGCAATTAGGTATTTTCTGTCTTTTATAATAGCACTAGTGATATTTAGAATGGAAGGGTGAGAGGTGATGGAAAGCAAAGAAGTTACAATGAAACTATCAAAAAAAGTTTCAAAGGTATAAACAGGGAGAGACTACTGTACTAATCAACCGTAAGCTGAAAAGGCATTAGAGAGACAGAGAGGGGATTGAAATAAAAAATAAAAAGAATAAAGATGAGAATAAAAATTAAAAATAAGTAAATGAAAGAAAAAATATATATATATAAATTAAATTAAATTAAATGAAAAATAGAAAATAAA
This sequence comes from Castor canadensis, assembly GCF_047511655.1. Taxonomy (NCBI): domain Eukaryota; kingdom Metazoa; phylum Chordata; class Mammalia; order Rodentia; family Castoridae; genus Castor; species Castor canadensis. Next base: position 129,127,227 of record NC_133388.1, on the reverse strand, counting down.
AAAAAAACCTCCAAGTTCAAATGCAATGAAGTTTCAGTCTTAATAATTTTGGTGTCCATCTCAGCCTCCAATCCTGAAGATGGTGCCTCAATTTGTTCTATAGTTGTCTCATCAAAGGGGATGCATAAAGTAGAACAAAACTGCACACACACAAAAAAAAAACCCCACCAAGTGTCCCAAGTTCAAATGCAATACAGTTTCAGTAAGTTTTTCAGCATGCGGTGTAGTTCAGTTCTTTTCTCATCAAAGGTAGGGAGAGAGCAAAAATAAAGAGTCTGGAGACAGGTCTGTGAATGGCTATCTGCATCTGTGGCTTGCCTGCCCGCTGCTGTCAGCCTGCTGTTGCTGGAGGTTTTATTTATGCAGATCTCTGGGGTGAGCTTAGCACTCACCTGGTCCTGCAGGTTTTGTTTACTCAGAGTTCTCCTGTGTGCGAGCCTCTGCTACAAGCTTTCCCCTTTCCAAGCACACTGGGGGAGGTGACACTGCACCCGCTTTCTCAGGCCTGCGTGTTTGTTTACAGCTCACGTGGGAAGTGGGTCTTCCCCCCTCTCCTGTGGAGTTTTCCTCCCTCTGCCACTCTCACAAGCTTTCCCACTCCTGGTTGCTGGGTGTCGCCCCCACTCCTGTCGGAGCATCTCCAGTTAGGCCTGGCTTGTTTATTTACAGTTCCGGGAAGGATTCCCCTTCCCTGCTCTTCGGCATTCAGTGTGCCCCACCCTCTTTGCAACGTGTCTTTATTGTTCTTATTGCTTATTACTCAGTTTCTCTTTTTTCCCTGGGTTGGGCTTGGTCTTTCCAAGGGGCTGTGCTGTTCTTGCCCAGGGCTGTCTGTGGAAGTACCGTGTACCGCTTAGCTCACCTGTCCGCGTCTTCCCAAGCCGTCTGGGTGTGGGCGACTGGTGGCCCAGGGGCCCTTCTGGTTTCTCCATTTAGCATGAAGTGGAGATTCTCTGCGCAGGCTGGAGGTGTGGAGGGGTCAAAGTTTTGCCTCTTCCTGGTGGTTTTGCCTGCAAGGTGTGTCTCCAGCATCTCTCCAAGATTTCACTATAGGAGGCACACTTTCTGCTTCCTCCTTGTAGCGCCATTTTCCTTTTTTCCCCTCCCCTTTCTTAAAGGTCCTTTTAACTTGATGCCTTCATTTGAGTTTCTCTAAAGTGAGATTTGATTTGTAATAATTGATTAATGAGCAGCTGCTTTATTGCAAATATGTGAGAGTCTTGTGTAACCTGGAAAATGTAAGTATTTTAGGCAAAATACTGGCATTACTAGGGTGAATGAAAAAAGAAGCAGTGGTAATAGTAACATATGTGTGGCTGGGATTATTAACTTACTGCTAGTAAATGAGCAAATTTCTATATGGACATTTACTCTTCCACTGTAGACTCAGAGTGGATATTGAAGTGTGGTTTGTGAAGTCCCTGAAATCTACAACTTAGCTGCCAAGGCTTTGATGCTTTTGAGCTTCAAGTGATTTGTTCAGTCGTCTTACGTTCTGTCACTGCTTTCTTTAGTATTTTGTCAGGTTCCCCCCACCCAGTAGCTTTATTTTACAAAGTTCATCTAAACAAGCACTCTTTGTTTCAGTAACGCTTTTATCTGAAATATTTATTTAGCCTTCTCCAATAACAATGAAGCCATTATTATGAAACCAGTATATTACGTGATATATCTCCAAATAAAGATTTGGAGATAGATTTGAAAGAATTTTTCTTGACTAATCTTTTTTGTTTTCATCTTTTTTTAAATTGGTTTTGTATGGAATTGAACTTAAATTAACAATAATTGTTTTTAAGTAGAGGCTTTTGACGTTGGATGCACAGAAGAAGTTGTTGAGGTGGACAGATGTCATGACAACTGAAAAAGAGGGCTACAGTCTACCCCAGACTGACCTTTTAAGGAGTAGCAAATTACATGGCCATCTCTATTGAGGACCTTTTATGTTCAGAGCAGAAAGCTGCCTGCTAGGAGACAAAACAGTGAGGAAGAGGAAGCATGGTTCTTTATTCCACTGGGCACAAAAATATTCCTAACCTAGCCATTGCTTCATTTTCTAAGATGGACAGTACTTATTTTTGTTCTTGAAATGACCCTGAAAAGGTGTGTTACAGAGGAATGTAGTATTTATTTTCTCATCTACTGGCCTTTTGCACTATAGCAAAGTTAAATTGCAGCAGTGAACTGGCCTGGCAGTTCCTATTTTATAAACTATTTTACAATAGACATTAGGCTGTGACTTTCCAAATCCCATATCCATTCCACAACGTAACAGGAGGATATCGTTTCTCTACTTATAACAAATAAGCTTTTAAGAAACAGTGATCTAGAGGACCAGTGCTTATCAATGTTCTAATGCGGTGGCTAGAGTTGGGCAGAAGTGGATGCACAGCATGTTTTCTCCAGGGACTTTCTGCAACAACGGAAACAATAGTGCTTCTCCTTGGTGGGCTCACTCCCCTATTTCAAACAGTTTCTTATTTCAGTGTAATCCTGAAATAATTTGCTACATTTAGTGACTTACAAGTCTTAAGCCCTTTTTGCAGCTTTTGTTTTATTTTTACAAGTTATATAATTAACTTTATATAACTTTGCAGAGAACTTTCTATGTGTATTCTTAAGTGTTTCTTGGTTAAGAATAATAATAAAAGAGTAGAACAAAACTAGTGTAGGCAGAAGTAGTATCACCAGATTTGGTGGTGCATGCTTATAATCACAGCACGCAGGAGGTTAAGTTAGAAGGATTGTGGGCTACAGAGCAAGTTTGAGGCTAGGTTGGGCTATATATTGAGATCCTGTCTCAACCAAAAAATACTTTTTAAATTAAGAGCTGTATTTTATAGCAATATTAGGATCACAGCAAAGAGCAGAAAGCATACATCTCCCCAAAAGACACACACATGAACAGTCTCCCCCACCATGAACCTCTGCATCAGAGTAGTACATTTGGTAACAGTTGATGAATCTGTATTACCCTGTCATTATCAGCTAAAGTCTACAGTTTATATTAGTGTTCCATTCATGGGGTGTGTCATTTCCCCAGTATTAGGGATTGAACCCAAGGCCTCATTATGCTAGGCAAGCACTGAGTTACATTCCCAGCTTTTTACTAAACTTTTGTTTTATTTTGAGATAGTAGTTTGCTGTGTTGCCCAGGCTGGCCTTGAACTTGCAGTCCTACCTCAGCCTTTCCAGTAGTTGGGATTACAGGCATGTTCCACTGCACCTGGTGTTGTGTCTGTCGTATGTTTCATGAGTTTTCACAGATGTATATAAAGATATTGTAGAATCTTACTGAATAGTTTTGCTACCCTAAATGGCTTCAGTATTCTGCCTATTCATCCCTCTGTCCACAACCTCTGGCAACCACTAATCTTTTTACTGTCTCCACAGTTTTGCCTTTTCCAGAATGTTACATAATTGGTATCATACAATAGCTAGCCGTCTCACATTGTTTTACTTAGTAGTATGTACATAAGTTTCCTCCATGTCTTTTCATGGCTTGATACCTCATATCTTTTTAATGTTGAATTGTCTTTTTTTTTTTTTTTGAAGAGATGCAAGAAAGCAAATGTTGGTTGCTCATTCCCTTTAGTTGATGTTTGACAAAACAACTTTCAAAATTCATTTTGAGTTTGTGGATTTTTATATATAATCATAAACATTTTCATGTTTCTTTTGTTTTAGTTTAGAAGGTTTAAGATACTATAAAATGAGAAATTATAATGACTGATTTGGTAACAAGTACAGTATTTTAGAATGTTTATAATGCTAATGAGTTTAGTGCCACTCAAAGCTTTTGTATGCTGTTCTGACTTAAATTAAGCTTTCTCTTAGCACCTTTGAGACCACTTTTGCCATTGATTTCAGAGCTAAGTTGAAATACAAGTATAAACTTTATTTCCTAATTTGACAAATTTCCAATGAAGCAATAAATGATAATTAGAGATTGGTCATAGAATTTAGTACCAAACTTTTCTCTAAATGTCATGGCTGTTTCAGAAAATTTGATCTGCAAAGGACAAAGTTATTTCCATCAGTGGGATACTTAATGACAGCCTATGAAGCCCTGAAAGATGGAGATGAAGCATACATTCTTGAGCATGAGTAGTGTTTATAAATACACTCTGTCAAAGTAATCTTGGCAAGTTTAGCAGTTACAAATTACATTAATATTCTTTTATGTGAGCTATAAATTACACTTTTGGCAATTTTTAACTAATCCCTTCTTGTACTTGCAAATGAAGATGGATTATTTCAGTGGGCATGCTAAAATGAAAATAAAAATTAGCAAGTTAAATATGATTTCAGGGGTTTTCAGATATATGACTTTTTACATGAATATGATTGAGTTTTTTCCTTATGCAAAGAAAAAAATTTAATGCCTTTTATTGAGGTGACCATGGTTTCTCTCTCTCTCTCTCCCCCTCCCCCTTTCCCTCTCTCTCTCTCTCTCTCTCTCTCACTCTCTCTCTCTCTCTCTCTCTCTCTCTCGTACTAGGGGTTGAACTCAGGGCCTCACATTTGCTAGGCAAGCATTCTACCACTTGAGCCATGCCACCAGTCCAAGAAAATGTTTTTATTTGAAATAATTAGTAAAAGGATAATGAAAATGTGAAGTGTGTTACCATCCATTTGGGATGCCCTTTGAAAATATTATGGTACAGTAGCACTATTAAACTCTGGTTATAAGATATGTAGATAGTGCTTATTCAATTTTTATGATAGTCTTAAAGCTATTTGGACTGAAATCGTTTTGGAGATTTCCTTTGAAAAAATGATTGGCAAAGTGTTTGAAATGAAACTTTTCTTTTATAACACTTTGGGTTTTAGTTTCTTTCTGGAAGTACTTGATTAACTTGTAAACTATGTAAGAATATTAGGCATGTTGTTCGAATGTCCTTCTTTTCTCTTTCAGGCTCAAGCTGCCTTTTCTGCAAACCCTGCCAACCCAGCAATTTTGTCTGAAGCTTCTGCGCCCATCTCTCAAGATGGAAGTAAGTTTATGCTTTGGGTTCATTCTCTCAGATCACAAATGTTGCTAAGCCTTCTTTTGCTGAAATGGAGAACTGAAGATGTTTATTTTTTCTTTTAACTGCACAAAATTGGGAGTTAAAGTTCTAAAGGGAAAAATGCTTACCCCAAAAAATAACCCTTTATCTAATCAAGAGAGTGACCCATGAATATAAAGATACATTTTATGGCTTAAAGAAAATTAATTTTACCCTGACTCACAAGTTCTTAACATATGGCTGATTCATTTATTAAAAAAAAAAAAAAAAAAACCCTTCCATGGGATTTAGGACAGAGCCTCTACATCTTGTGACTTCAGTAACAAAATAAATGTAAATAGGTTTATATGGCTTATCTTGTTTTATAGTTCTCCATAACACCGTTCCTTTAGAAAGTCCATTTTAAGTAACAGATTGAGTAAAAACCTTTTGGAAGTATATACAACTATTAAAATGTTAAATACTGTTAATCTTTAAAAATACTCTTTCTAGGATTTCATTGGAATATGGTTAATATTCTTAAAGTGTTATGGCACTATAAGCTTTGAATTTTTTCCTTGTTGGGAAGAATCATTCCAGCCATATTTATTGAATGAGTTGAAATTAGTTGATTTGACAGAAGACATTTTGGTCAGCTTTGAATCAGAGAATCAGTGATATTCTTACAAAGTTTCTAATGAAATAGGTTTAAGAAACAGAAAAGACAAGGTAATTTATTTGGGAAAATTATTTCTACTTTTGAGTAGTTGACCCTCTGTATCCATGAATTTCACAAACAGCAGATTCCACCAACCACAAATTAAAAATAATTGGAATGTAAAAATTTTACTTGTACTACGACCATGTACAAAATACTTTTCTTACCATTCCCTAAAACAATACAATGAACAACTGTTTGCCTAGCATTTGAATTCTATTGAGTATTATAAGTAATAGAGCAGTGACAGTGGAGTATACAGAGGATGTGCATAGGTTCCATGTAAATACTACACCATTTTATACAGGAGACTTAACTGTCTACTGAATTTGGTATCTGTGGTGTATCCAGAAACCAATGCCCCATGTTTCAGAAATCTGAGATTTTTCCAGCTCGGATTTATTTATGTTTTATGATTTCGACCTTAAAGATTTTCTATTCTAATTATTATATAGATTGGAGATGCCCTTTTCCAAATTGCTACTTTAAATTAATCCTAAATTTTGTAACTTTAATGTGCTTTTTTAAACACAAAAAGCTCAATAATACTTTCCATTTTGAATATTCTGTCTTTTTATTCATTCATTCATTCATTCATTTATTCATTTATAATAGATCTCTACCCTAAACTGTATCCGGAGCTTTCCCAATATATGGGACTGAGTTTAAGTGAAGAAGAAATATGTACAAATATGGCCATGGTTCCTGGAGCACCAATTCAGGGGGTATGTATAATATAATTAATACTGAACTATATAATTATACTTCATATTGTAAATATAAGCTTTCCCTTTGGTAGCTAACTCAAAAATTTATAACTTTTGCATTCGCCTCTCTTCTCAAATTTTAGACTTCCTCTGGATAGTACTATGTAGGATTGTCTTTCTGTTTTTTTGCTATTCCCTTAGTAATATCAGACAGTATTAAGCTGCTGCTAGATTTTGTAATCATTCTGAAGTATTGATCTGTCATTGTCATTTCTTTGCTCATATCAGTTAACATTCTTCTGAAATTCAAATCTCCTTATAATTGGACCCCAGATTCTAGGCTTAAATATAACACATCTGATAACCACTTATAAAAGTCATTGCTTAAGACCATAGCATTTTATACTATAATTACTGTTAAATACTTCATGACTGAATCCATGTCTGCCTTGTTGCCATAACCTCAGTTTCTTTTTTTTTTTTTTTTTCCTGGTGGTACTGGGATTTGAATTTAGGACCTTGTGCTTGCCAAGCAGGTGCTCTACTACTTGAGCCATGCCCCTAGCTGTTTTTTTGTTTTGGTTATTTTTTAGATAGGTCTTTTTTGCAGGGGATTGGCCTCAGATCTCGATCCTTCTACCTATGGCCTCTTGCATAACTGAGATTATATAGGTACATGCACTACACCTGGCTTGTTCAAATGGGGTCTCACTAAATTTTTGCCCAGGCTAGCTTCGAACCACTATCCTCCCAATCTTTGCCTCCTGCACAGCTGGGATTATAGGTGTGAACCACCATGTTCAACTCTAGTTCTTAATGCAGTACCTGGCATTTACTATTTACCAGATATTTATTGAAAACTTGCTTGTAATGGTCAGGATCCAGCAAGCCATAGTATTTCAACAAAAGTAATTTAAGAAATTAGATAAAGAGATCAAATAATTGAAAGTGGAACAGATAGAATTGCAGGTTAGCTGCTGTTCCTAGGATGGGGAGAGTTTGGAGTTAGTAGAATCTAGAAGCTTAGGCACACAGCCCCACAGAACTGGGACTGAGGCCTTGAAGGGTTGTGTTTGCAATACCAGCCCCCTGAGGGGTTGAAAGAGCTGGTCTGAAAGTGTTAGCTGGAAACATTTGCATCTGCCTGCAGTGCCAACAGAAGCAGAAAGCAAACAGCAAGGAACAGGCACTTGCCACACCAGTCCCCCTCTAGAGCCTGATGCAATGTAAGCTAAGTAGAAACAGTGACAAGGTAATCATAACTTACACATCACAAGCCCCAGAATCATTGAGTAGAGGACAGAAGAGTGGATGTGGAGTTTAATACCTCGGACCACCTACTCCTTTGACTATATATATCCACATACCTCTACAGATATTGGAACTTCACATGACAATAAGAATGACTTTGTACTTTCTCCATTAAAGATGCACTTACCCTTCATAAAATGAAGGTCCAGCAAACTTTTTTAATAAAGGACCACATAAAAAGTACTTCAGGCTTTAATGATCATGTAGGATCTTCGGTGGTAACAAGTCATGAAGCCACAGTTAGTATTTATGACTTCCTTTACCTACTATACATACTCTTTGTTCCCTTTGTCGTTGGCCAGTACTTCAGCTAGTCTTCGTCTCTCCATCCCTTAGTACTGAGTGGGTGATCTGCACTGTCATTTTTAAAGTATCTCCAGAGTTCTTCAGTGCCTTGTCTTTACTTTTTCTTTCATTTCATTTTAATTTAGTTTGTTGTTGGAACTTTTTTTTCAAGTGAATTTTTCATTTCTTTGTGTTCCATGTGGTTCTTTCCCCCAGCTTTATTGAGATATAATTAACAAATTAAAGTTAGCTATATTCAAGGTGCACAATGGGATGTATTGATGAATGTAGTCATTGTGAAATAATTACCATAATCAAGTTAATGAACACATCTCTTATCTCACATAGTTAACACTTTTTTGGTGTGTGGTAAGAACACTTAAGATCTACTTTAATAGCAAATTTCAAGAATACAATGCACTATTATTAACTGTGGTTACCATACTATTCATTAGCCCCCAGAACTTATAACTGAAAGTTTGTACACTTTGACTAATATTACTTCATTACTCTCCTGCCCATTCCTGGCCCATGATAACTACCCTTCTACTTTCTGCTTCTGTGTGGCTTTTTTAGATTCCACATTAAGCGAGATCAGACAGTATTTTTGTCTTTGTGTGTCTGACTTATTTCAGTTACCATAATGTCCTTCAGGTTCATCTGTGTTGTCCAAATAATAAGATGTTATTTTTTGTGACTGAATAATATTATGTTCTGTATATATACTCCATGTTTTCTTTATTCATATGTCAATAGACACTTTTTTCTTGGCCACTATAAATAATGGTACAGTTAACATAAAAATACAGATATGTTTTACAGATAGTGTTTTATTTCCTTTGATTATTTACCCAGAAATGGGATTGCTGGATCATATGATAATTCAGTTTTTCATTTTCAAAGGATCCTCCTGTCTGTTTTCATAGGGGCTGCACTAATTTACATTCCCACGCATAGTGCATAAGACTTCCCTTTTTTTATACCCTCACCAACACTTAGCTTCTGTCTTTTTGATAATAGTCACCCTAGCAAATGTGACATAGGTACCTCATTTTATGGCTTTGATTTGCACTTTCCTGATGATTAATGGTATTGAGTTTCCTTTCCCTGTAACGATAGGCCATTTGTATGTCTTTGGAAAAATGTCCATTCAGGTTTTTTGTCCTTTTTTTTTCTCCCATCTGTCCCCCCACCCCTTCCAGGCAGAACCTGTTCTGCCCTCTTCTCCAATTTTGTTGAAGAGAAAACATAAGAGATAATAACAAAGACATAGGGGTTTTGCTAGTTTAAGATAAAGATAGCTATACAGAGAGATTCCTAGCATTGCTTCCATGCACATGTGTATTACAACCCACATTGGTTCATCTCTACCTGACGTCTTCACTACTTCCTGGTCACCTTCCATAGTGGCTTCTGCCAGTTTAAGATTACTGTATTTGCTCACCTACAGTGAGCACATCAACCACATTCAAGTTTTATTCCTTCCCTTTCCCTATTCCTCCCATGTACGTTCTCCCCTTAGTGTGTAACCCATGTCCAATAGTATTACTTCATTTGTTTTAGGTCTGTAATCCGCATATGAAGGAGAAAATACAATTTTTGGCCCTCTGAGCTTGGCTAACTTCGCTTAAGATGATGTTCTCCAGTTCCATCCATTTACTTGCAAATGACAAAATTTCATTCTTCCTTGTGGCTGAATAAATTTCCATTATGTATAAATACCACATTTTCTTAATCCATTTGTTGGTGGTGGGGCATCATGACTTTTTCCATAGCTTGGCTATTGTGAATAGTGCTGTAATAAACATCGGTGTGCAGGTGCCTTTGGAATAACCTGAATCACATTCTCTCAGGTATATCCATAGTAGTGGGATTGCTGGATCACATGGCAGATTTATATTTAGTTTCTTAAAAAGCCTCCATATTGTTTTCCAAAGTGGTTGTACTAGCTTACATTCCCACCAGCAGTGTATGAGGGTTCTTTTTTCCCCACATCCTCGCCAACATTTGTTGTTGGTGGTGTTTTTGGTGATAGCTATTCTAACACAAGTGAGGTGAAATCTTAGTATGGTTTTGATTTGCATTTCTTTTATGGCCAGGGATGGTGAGCATTTTTTCATGTGTTTTTTTGGCCATTTGGACCAAAAGGAACTTTTCCTTTGGAAAAGTTCTGTTTAGTTCAGTTGCCTCCTTCTTTATTGGTTCATTGATTTTTGGGCAGTTTAGTTTTTGGAGCTCCCTGTGTTCTGGTTATCAATTCTTTGTCTGATGTATAGCTAGCAAAGATTTTCTCCCACTTTGTGGGTAGTCTTTTCAATTTAGAGACCATTTCTTGTGCAGAAACTTTTGATTTCATGTAGTCCCATTTGTCCATCCTCTCTCTTAGTTGCTGGACTGCTGGAGTTCTACTGGGAAAGTTGCTTCCAGAGCATTCTCTGCTCTTTCCTGTACTAACTTCAAGGATTCGGGTCTGTCATTAAGGTCCTTAATCCACTTTGAGTTGATACTAGTACAGGGTGATAGGCATGGATCTAGTTTCTGTTTTCTGCAGGCTGATAACCACTTTTCCCAGTAACATTTGTTGAAGAGGCTGTCTTTTGTTTTTGGCGCCTTTGTCAAAAATAAGGTGGACGTAGCTGTGTGGATTCATATCTGGGTCCCAGTACCATTCTGTTTTTATTGCTATGGTTCTGTAGTACAGTTTGAAGTCAGGTGTTGTGATACCTCCAGCATTGCTCTTTTTCCTGAGTATTGCCTTGGCTATTTGTGGTATCTTGTTTCCAAATGAACTTTAGGGTAGATTTTTCAATCTCTGTGATGAATGTCATTGGGATTTTGATGGGAATTGTGTTGAACCATGTAGATTGCTTTTGGTAGTATAGCCATTTTTACTATATTGATTCTGCCAATCCATGAGCATGGGAGATCTTTCCAACCTTCTGTAGTCTTCCTCGATCTCTTCAATGATTTGTAGTTCTCCTTGTAGAGGTCATTTACATCCTTTGTTAAGTTTACTCCTAGGTGTTTTTTTTTTTTTTTGAGGCTATTGTAAATGGAATTGTTTTCCTATAGTCTTTCTCAGTTTGTTCATTGTTGGTGAATTGAAATTTACCCATCTTGTAATTGGGTTATTTGCTCTTTTGCTATTGAATTTTATGAGTTCCTCATATATTTTGGTTATTAGTTCCTTACCACTTAAAGGTTTTTAAATACTTTCCTAGTTCCGTAGGTTGCCTTCTCATTACGTTTATTCCTTTGAGGTGAAGAAGCTTTTTAGTTTGATGTAGTCCCATTTGCTTATTTTTTCTTTTTTCACCTGTGCTTTTGGTGTTAGTGTAAAAAAAAAATCAATGTCAAGGAGTGTTTTCCTGTTTTCTTCTAGTTTTGTTTTCAGACTTACACTTAAGTCTTTAATCCATTTGGAGTTAATTTGTATGTGTGATGTAAGATAAGCTGCAGTTTCACTACTTTACTTGTGGATCTCTAGTCTTCCCAATATCATTCACTTTAGAGACCATCCTTTCCCTATTATATATCCTTAGCAACTTTGTCAAGGATTTAGTTGAATGTAAATTTGCTGCTTCTTTATATCTTCTGTTTCCCTCACTCATGGTTTCCTTTAAGTCCTTGAGTGTATTTGTAGTCAGTCTTTTAAATTCTGTCTGATAATGATTTCTGTCATTTTGGAGTCTCCTTCTGTTGACTGATTTTTCTCCTGATTATGTGTTACATTTTCCTGCTTGTTCACTTGCCATCTGGTTTTTAATTGAATGCTGGACATTGTGAATATTACATTGTTCTGTGCTGAATTTTGTTGTATTTCTTTAAAAGAGTATTGTTACTTGTCTGGCAGGTTAAGTCATATGTGGATCAGCTTGATTCTTTTACAACTGCCTTTACTTTTTCAGGGTAGTTCTGTTAGCTTACTGTCTCCATTACTAGAAAACAATATCCACTCCAAGTATTCAACAAGCATTCTCCATTCTGGTTGGTAGGTGCATGAATATCTCTCAGCCTGGTGTGATCTCCAGGAATTCATGGGCGCCCTTTGCTTGTCCTTGTAGAGCCTCACTTTATACATACTTGGATTAGTGTTTCCCAGCAGATTGAATACAACAAGTCCAGTTGCAGATATCTGGAGCTTTTTGTCTTTCTAGACTCTGCCCTGTAAATTATAATTTCTTCAGCTTTCCTCAGTCTCTTAAACTCAGCAAGAGTTCTGCTTGGGATTCCTTTAGAAACAAATCTTTCTGGTATTATATTCTGATTTCTAATATAGTTTATGTATGTTAGGCTATCAGCTTTATTTACTCATTCAGAATTCATCATAATTCATCAATTTGGAGGCACATGAAATACAACTAAATCATTCACTTACTTCTTTAAGTTTTTCTTTTCCTGTACCATTGTCTGATTTTCCTTTGTCTCTTATTTGAACCCTGGTAATAAGTAATTTCTTCTGGCATTGTGTTATCATTTCTAGTCTAGTTATTTATGAATATGTGGATTGTTCACTATTCTTGACAGACTGTCAGTTTTAGAATATGCTATCATGGTTACGATCAGTGCTGAATGTATAAAATTTAAACTTGTGATGTTTTGTAGCTGCAGGTCTTCTTTCCTATCACTGTTGCTCTGAACATAGTTCTTTAGGTCAGAGGTTTTTTTAATGACAAATTTGGAGCAAGAAGCCTTGTTAAGCAATTCCCTTGCTGTTGTTTTTGGTTGAGGAAAGGGTCTACTTGAAAAACCAGTTTTACTCAAGAAAACTTGAAAAACTTAGAAACTACAAATGTGGTACTTGACACAATTCCATAGTATACTATTCTGAGGAAGTGTGGTTTGCATATCCAGTTTGTTAATACCTAGAATGTTATTAAAATGGATGAGAAATAATGTTTACCTTGTATGTGCTAGGACTCATAAATATCACTTTTCTTAATTCTCACAACAACACTGTAAGAATGCTGCTCTTTTGATAGAAATTCTTGAAGAGTAAGTAAATTGTCAAAAGATTATATCACTTAAAAGCCCTTGAAACGTGTGTCTCAGAAGTATAATGTGGCCTTTAAGTTCAAGGAGAATACATAGAAATGCAAAGCAGAATTGCTTAATGACAGGAATAGGTTCTGAAAAATATTGGTTAGTTGGTTTGAGTGTTGTATGAACATCATAGTGTACATACACAAACTAAGATGGCTGTGACCACACTGGATGTTAATAATCTTATGAGATCACTGTTGTCAGTATGGTCCTTGTGAACTGAACACTGTTAGGCAACAATTGACAGTGCGTGTGAAATTAAAAGACACAAATATAGAGTAAGTCATTCAGTCTGTGAGAGACGACGATATCATGGAAATAAATTACCTGAGGAATAGCAAATAAAAATAAGTTTCATTTTTTGTAGAAATCAAACTTAAAGAAAATTATTTATGGATTAGTAATTGGAAAACCACAACCTAGCCAGTTCCAGCTAATTATTTTTGATTTCTTTCAAAGAGAGTATTTCTAATTATTGACATATTGTTTTTCTCAGCAGTTGGTAGCACGACCTTCCAGTATGAACTATATGGTGGCTCCTGTAACAGGCAATGACGTTGGAATTCGTAGAGCAGAAATTAAGCAAGGGATTCGTGAAGTCATTTTGTGTAAAGATCAAGATGGAAAAATTGGGCTGAGGCTTAAATCAATAGATAATGTAAGTATTTTTAATACCTATTTGAATTTATCTAAATAGCTTCATAATATTAAGTGATTGTTAGAATGTTTGAGATAGAAATGCTTTAGTTAATTGTAATGGTGCATCTATAATTGAGAATACTATAAATTTGCTAACCTAAATTTGTTCACTAGGACATGTCCTATTTTGAGGAGGCATAGTTAGAACTTCTAAGCACATTACTTCAAATGATTTTTTTTCTTTTTTGTATACTCTTAACTGAAAGTTAAGTTCATTGGTTTTACATATTACAAACTGCCTTAGATATACCTGTAACATAGTGTGTGTCACAGACTTCTGGAATTAAAATATGTGAAAGTTAAGAAACACCGACCAGCGAGAATGGAAGTACGGACTTTTAAACCAAATGATTATTATATAAATTGGGATTATTTTGTAAGTTTGTTATTTCTGTCCTTGAAATTGGAATTTAGCTGGTTATTTTCTGAGCAAGTTTCTTTCTAAGTAGGGCAGCCACTTCTTTACCTTGTAATTACTTTGATCTCTCATTTTACCATACTGAAGACATGAAACAAGGTTATTCTTTGGGGAACATTTTAGAATTGTTCTGGAAGTGCTTGGTCATTATTCTACTTTATGATTTTAGCTATGACCTTGTTGGATTCTTTTAGTCTTAAGTCTCATTAAGTCACTGACTTCAGCTTTTTCACATACGAAATAAGTGTAGTACACTGCTTTAACTGGATGAGGCTGATCTTGGCAGGAGGTCCCAGTTCTACTTGTCCAGCCAGAGAACTAAGGGTACAGTGTCTTTGCACACTCAGCTTATTCAAGACACATCAGTGTGCTTGGTTGGGAAGCCCAAGACTTCACTGTTTTTAGTCCCTCCCTCTTGACAGAGTAGTGTGTAGTGTTGCCCCTTCTGCCAGATTTCTTTACTGCTGTTTCCTCTGTCCTAAAGAAAAAAGGTAGTTCTCATACGCCTCTTGCCCCATTGTGGCTATCCTTACAGTGGAGTTGTCCACTTGGCTAAAGCATATTAATGTACTTAATGGGGTGCCATCCAGTTCTTACCACCTTCTAATGTGTAACAGACCTGTGACAAAAGTCATGTCTCACCCAGGTTAAAATTACAGAGAATATCCAGCCGTATGGGTATGTTTATATCTCCCTAGGTTTACTCTTCTCTGCTTGTCTGTTTATATTTGGATAATATCTAATTGAGTTTCCATAAGAAAGAATATCTGTGTGGGTTTAATTAATGGTACTTCACTTTCCTGTATTTATTTCATAGTGGATTCTTTTTAAGAGTTCATGTTAAATTTAACATGATGATCATTTTAGGCTATTAAACCCTAATCTTGCTTGATAATTCATAATTTAGCAAATGAGTAAAGGAATCTTAGAGTTCAAAAGGTAAAATTATTACCTTAAATTATCATTTTTTAGAAGTTTTAAGAGGACTTCCCAAACTTGTAGCACTTGACTTGCTTTTCCCTCACCCCAAATAACAGTCATGTGCTAACACCTTTTTTGTATTCTGTCAGACCCATAGAGGTTTGCATTTAGTAAAGTTGCCCTACTTTATTTTACTTGGTTGTCTTGGTGAGTAGGAGTAATTGAGGTTGATCAGGTGGGTTATGATTTGGGGTAGAGATTACCACTAAGATCTTTCTTGTCTTTTTCTTTGGGGTTGTCTTGGTAATTTTTTTTGGTTTAATAGGGTAACTTGACACATTATACTCTGTTTTTCTTCTTGTTGTTTAATAGGGGATATTTCTAACCAACGTTTTTAAATCCATATCATGATAGGGGTAAATGACCAGTTATTTTCTTATTATCTAGGGTATATTTGTTCAGTTAGTCCAGGCTAATTCTCCAGCCTCATTGGTTGGTCTGAGATTTGGGGACCAAGTGCTCCAGATCAACGGTGAAAACTGTGCAGGCTGGAGCTCTGATAAAGCACACAAGGTACTCAAACAGGCTTTTGGAGAGAAGATTACTATGACCATTCGTGACAGGTAAGCTGTTACTAAACAGCCCAAATGGACATTCAAAACTAGTTTTCAGTTTTCTTGTGCTTCCAGGATTCTGTAAATATAGTATTTTTTTAAAGAAACTGATAAAATGTTACTGATAAGCCTTTTGGTCTTGCCGTTGTGTGGTGCAGATTTTTCTTACATACTTTGATTTTTGTAATAGACTTCTGATTTTGCAATATATACTTTATTTCAGTTATAGAAATTTGTCCTTGGGTATTTTCCTCTCTTAGTAAATACAAAATGTATGTTGGAAAAGTAACTAAAGTACTTCTTCAGCAGTACTGTAGCCTCACTTTCTTGCTTACTGCTTAGACATCTGATAGTCTAGCATGTCCACACACAGTGCCATGGCCCCTTGTTCTGAGGGTTGGAGCCCACATGAAACTCAAAGTCTGGAAGTTTTGAAAAACAAACCTGACCTCCTGGATAGCTGTGGTGCTCTAGTGGTCAAGAGGATCAAGCTTTCTCTGTTGCAGTTAATTTATTACTTCTAAACATTTATAGCACATGAGCTAGACTTAGTGGCTCATGAGTGTAATCCCAGCTATGTAGGAAACAGAGATTAGGAGGATGGTAGTTCAAGGTCAGCCTGGGCACAAAATTAATGAGACTCCATCTCAGCCAACAAGCTGGGCATGATGGTAGCCTGTGGTCCCAGCTACACCAGAGGCCAGGGGAAGGAGGATCTAAATCCAGGCTGACCCTCCTTCCACCCCCAGCAAAAATGCAAGATCCTATCATAAAAGTAACCTAAAATCAAAAAGGGATGGAGGCATGGCTCAAGTGGCAGAGTGCCACACCAAACAAAAAACACTTTATCATATGAAAGATGGGCTTCCATTTATTTTCTTTCCCAGCTCCTACCAATGTCAAAGCTACTTACAGTAACTCAGAAAGTTCTGGATTTTTGTTTCTTAAGCTTATAATGTTTTATCTGTCGTTGGGTTTCCAGATTCTTATACATTTTATTTAGTGAATTTTTATAGATGAATGTCATTACTTTTTAAGTAGAATTTTAAAGAACAGGTTGGACTAACAGAAAGACCAATGATAACATGATGGCAGAGTTGTAGAGAAGCAAGCAAGCACAATTGGCATGACTGTTTCTAAGAGGCATCACTGGCTGGCTTTTTATAGTAGCTGTGTGCCTTCTTGTCTAAATGGGGTCTTACTGCTTTAGCAGTGTTTTTTTTTTTTTAAATAGAAGATGCCTGTAACCCTAGAACTTGGGAAGCAGAGGTGGGAGGATTAAGAGTCCAAGGCCAGCCTGGGCTGCATAGCAAAGCGCCACTTCAAAAAATAATAATAATAACAAAATAAATACAACAGTAACTGAAATAAAATATTGCATGGAGTAAACAAAACCTATAAAAATTTCAAATCAAAATGCAAGTACTTAAAAGTTCATTTTGGTGAATTCAGGGCCTTGTCATTGCTAGACAAGTCAACCACTTAAGCCACATTCCCAGCTCTTTTTTTGCTTTTTTTTATTTTTAAAATTTTATTAGCATATAATAGTTGTACACATTTACACATGTACTTACAATATCTTAGTTGGATTTTCCCTCTTAGAACCATTTCAACAGGTTTCATTCTTCTATTTTCAAATATGGATACAAAATACATCCGCCATATTCACCCTCATTCCCCGTCCTTGTGCCTACCCACCTCCCACTGGTACCCACGCCTGAAAAAGACCTATTTTTCCCCTCCTGCGTTCATGTTTTTTTTAAGTGAAAATTGATAGTCCAAGAGGTTTTCTCCTTGGTATTTCAGGACTGTAGATAGGATCACACACTTTTTCCCTAGGCCAGCCTCAGACTGTTTTCTTACCTGTGCCTCCCACATACATACCTGGGATTACAAGCATGCCACCACCATATCCAGCTTGTTGAGATGAGGTCTTCATAATTTTTTTGCCTGGGCTGGCATTGAAATAATCCTCCCAATCTCCATCTCCCAAGTAGTTGGGATTACAGACCATGCCCAGCCTTAATAATTTAAATTTTTTAAAATTTCCTAATGGTTAAGCTCCTGGAAATACTAAAAATTGGAAAGTAGAAATTCAGTTTTACCTCCGTGATTTAGTTCAAAGCCTAGTTCATTATTAATGTGAGAGTATGATGAATTTTAAAGGAAAAAAGCATATCCATAAACTGCATGAAGTATTGTATTCAGTTGTCTCATACTTAAAGGAAATCTTGATTAGCAAGTCATTCAAATTACAATGAAGAGATTTAAAATTTTTTACACAAAGATGTTGTTCTGTACATGTACAATATCAGAGCCATAATAAGTTCTTATTAAAAGCATTTATCATTTATTATAAGTGTTCAATATGGCAGAATTTATGGTATATGAAACCCATTGAAATGTTTACGTTAGGATTAAAATTTTACTGTTTGTAGGCCCTTTGAACGGACAATTACTATGCATAAGGATAGTAGTGGACATGTTGGTTTCATCTTTAAAAATGGAAAGATAACATCCATTGTGAAAGATAGTTCTGCAGCCAGAAACGGTCTTCTCACTGAACATAACATCTGTGAAATCAATGGACAGAATGTCATTGGATTGAAGGTAAGGAACACACCTTGTGCCTGGCTTTGCTGCAGTTTTAGTTTACAAAATGTCTTTTGCCCAAAAAACTCTACTCAGAAACTTCTAGACATCATCAATAGCTATAGCAAGGTAGCAGGATATAAAATCAACATAGAAAAATCATTAGCATTTCTATACACTAATAATGAGCAAACTGAAAAAGAATACATGAAAATAATTCCATTTACAATAGCCTCAAAAAAAATCAAATACCTAGGTGTAAACCTAACAAAAGATGTGTAGGACCCTCTACAAGGAAAACTATAAACTTCTGAAGAAAGAGATTGAGGAAGACTATAGAAAGTGGAGAGATCTCCCATGCTCATGGATTGATTGGTAGAATCAACATAGTAAAAATGTCGATACTCCCTAAAGTAATCTACATGTTTAATGCAATTCCCATCAAAATTCCAATGACATTCATTAAAGAGATCGAAAAATCTACCATGAAATTTATATGGAAACACAGGAAGCCACGAATAGCCAAGGCAATACTCAGTCAAAAGAACAATGCAGGAGGTATCACAATACCTGACTTCAAACTATATTACAAAGCAGTAGCAATAAAAACAGCATGGTACTGGCACAAAAACAGACATGAAGACCAGTGGAACAGAATAGAGGACCTGGATATGAAGCCACAAAACTATAACCAACTTGTCTTTGACAAAGGAGCTAAAAATATACGATGGAGAAATAGTAGCCTCTTCAACAAAAATTGCTGGGAAAATTGGTTAGCAGTCTGCAAAAAACTGAAACTAGATCCATCTATATCACCCTATACCAAGATTAACTCAAAATGGATCAAGGATCTTAATATCAGACCACAGACTCTAAAATTGATACAGGAAAGAGTAGGAAATACTCTGGAATTAGTAGGTGTACGTAAGAACTTTCTCAATGAAACCCCAGCAGCACAGCAACTAAGAGATAGCATAGATAAATGGGACCTCATAAAACTAAAAAGCTTCTGTTCATCAAAAGAAGTGGTCTCTAAACTGAAGAGAACACCCACAGAATGGGAGAAAATATTTGCCAGCTATACATCAGACAAAGGACTGATAACCAGAATATATAGGGAACTTAAAAAACTAAATGTTCCCAAAACTAATGAACCAATAAAGAAATGGGCAAGTGAACTAAACAGAACTTTCTCAAAAGAAGAAATTCAAATGGCCAAAAAACACATGAAAAAATGCTCACCATCTCTAGCAATAAAGGAAATGCAAATTAAAACCACACTAAGATTCCACCTCACCCCTGTTAGAATAGCCATCATCAGCAACACCACCACCAACAGGTGTTGGTGAGGATGCGGGGAAAAAGGAACCCTCTTACACTGTTGGTGGGAATGTAAACTAGTACAACCACTCTGGAAAAAAATTTGGAGGCTACTTAAAAAGCTAGACATTGATCTACCATTTGATCCAGCAATACCACTCTTGGGGATATACCCAAAAGACCGTGACACAGGTTACTCCAGAGGCACCTGCACACCCATGTTTATTGCGGCACTATTCACAATAGCCAAGTTATGGAAACAGCCAAGATGCCCCACCACTGACGAATGGATTAAGAAAATGTGGTATCTATACACAATGGAATTTTATGCAGCCATGAAGAAGAACGAAATGTTATCATTCGCTGGTAAATGGATGGAATTGGAGACCATCATTCTGAGTGAGGTCAGCCTGGCCCAAAAGACCAAAGATCATATGTTCTCCCTCATACGCGGAAATTATATCAAGGGCAAACACAACAAGGGGATTGGACTTTGAGCACATGATAAAAGCGAGAGCACACAAGGGAGGGGTGAGGATAGGTAAGACACCTAAAAAACTAGCTAGCATTTGTTGCCCTTAACGCAGAGAAACTAAAGCAGATACCTTAAAAGCAACTGAGGCCAATAGGAGAAGGGGACCAGGAACTAGAGAAAAGGTTAGATCAAAAAGAATTAACCTAGAAGGTAACACACAAGCACAGGAAATCAATGTGAGTCAACGCCCTGTATAGCTATCCTTATCTCAACCAGCAAAAACCCTTGTTCCTTCCTATTATTGCTTATACTCTCTCTACAACAAAATTAGAAATAAGGGCAAAATAGTTTCTGCTGGGTATTGAGGGGGTGGGGGGGAGAGGGAGGGGGCGGAGTGGGTGGTAAGGGAGGGGGTGGGGGCAGGGAGGAGAAATGACCCAAGCCTTGTATGCACATATGAATAATAAAAGAAAAAAAGAAACAAAATGTCATTTGGTCATTTAGATGGTGCTATTTTCATATTGACTTCCAAGATACAGAAGCTTGGTGGGAGGTATTGGACTTGGGGTTCTGGCCCAAGCTACCTGTGTTCTTGGGCAAGTCATGTGAATTCTCTGGCTATTACCTAGAATTCTCTCTTCTATACCACGGGGACTCAACTAAGTAATCCCTGAAGTTCCTGAGCTAGAATTCTGTGGATATGTTGGCAGTAAAAATTTTGATGACATTAAAATGAAACTTTTTTTCAATCTAGGTATATAGGAAATGAACAGTTTTAGTCCATATTAGTACTCTGTTTTTATAGTTTTTTCTCCAGAAATTCTTAGTATGTCTTAAGGTCTAAAGGCTTTAATTGTGACCTTATTTAATAATCTTTAGTTTCTAATACACAGCTAACTGAGAGGATATATCGTATATGGGAATGTATACAACATAATAATGAATAATGAAAAGATGTTCAGTACATTTAACTCAGTTTACTTAGTAATTTTGCTACCGTCTGTAAATTGTGTTCTGTAGAATTAAACTTGGAAAGGAAAACAATAAAAAAATTTGAAACCTAGGATCAGGGTTTTGGAGAAACTAGCAAAATAATAGCACATATATTTGTGTATTTCTTTACCAAGAATAACAGTCTTAGGTTTATTAAATAGTCTCAGTGGAATTAATTTTCATTATCTATTTTCATCAGGATTCTCAAATTGCAGACATACTATCAACATCTGGGACTGTTGTTACCATTACAATCATGCCCGCTTTTGTCTTTGAACACATTATTAAACGGTAAGTAGATTCTTCACCTCTGTATGTATAGTTGGGTGACATAATATAAGTGCTGTACTCTTTCAGTTCCCAAACCTTTGGCTGTTTTACCTAAGGATGACACTAGGATTTATCTAGAAATGGTAAATAAATTATTTAAACCAGAGGAGTTGTTTGGTAGGGATGATTCACCACAACTTCCTTAGTATGGAACAAAATTCACTATGCCCTTGCTAACTTTTGACAATGCTTAGTTAAAGGGGGTCCATGCAGAGGTAGACTTGAATTTTCAGTGTAACTGACTGCAGTTCACTCTGCTCAGTAGAAATCTAGCCATGGGGGGGGAGTTCATGGTGGAGATTTTGTGCCTGTGGGGTGTTAACAGGTAACAGTTTGTTTTTTTTTTTTTTTTAGATTTGAGACTTTATTTTTGTTTAAATAATTCTACTTTGTGTTAGGTTTTTTTATTTTTTTTTTTCATTTTTCTTTTATTATTCATATGTGCATACAAGGCTTGGTTCATTTCGTAACAGTTTCTATTCTCTCCAGCACCTCAGGAGGCAGAGAGAGGTGTGCAGTGGTGCTGTCTGTCTTTAGGAATTGAGGACTGGAAAGCTGAGGTAGAAGAGTAGAAGACCAGCAAGGGTTAACTTTGCCAGAGCTTTCAGACCCTAGCTTTTATCATAGCTGTTTGTACCAAGCCAGTCTGAATCCTTTCAGAATCTCTATCATGCATGTGGAAAGGAGATTTTAAAGATTCATAAACATAACATTTGTTGCAATGAAATTTAGTTAAATTTCTGTGCTGATTTCTATATAGAACACAGCCCACTACTCTTGGAGAAAATTTATTGTCAAGTTTTTGAGGCAGGTCTCGCTGTATATATAGCCCAGGGTAGCCTTTAACTTTCTACCTTCTGAGTAGCTGAGATTACAGGTATGCACCACTATACCTAGCTTTTTAAAAATTTTTAATCACCAGTCTTAATATACAAAGACTTTTGGATCCTACCTGTCTAGCTAAGATACTGATGGCTGTTCACCCTGAATATTTGCCAGCAACAACATTATCAGGGACTTAGAAGACCTGAGCTCATTTAAAAGACCTTTCCCTTATTTCCTAATCTCACTGATGCCAACACATGCAAAACTGGAATTGGCATTTTCTTGGATTAACATAGTATTTTGGAAAGAAACTTCAGTATATGATGAAAGTGATTTTTTTTTTAGGATGGCACCAAGCATTATGAAAAGCCTGATGGATCACACCATTCCCGAGGTTTAAAAGTCATGCACAACGTAAATAGAGCTGAACATCTTCAGTTTCCTTCTTCGGCAACTTCTGCATTATGCACATGAAGCTTTCCTGGAGCCAGGGAGCATATGCTGCATGAGGACCTTTCTAGTTTACATCATGGCTGGGAATCCTACTGTTTTGTCTGATATCTTCTTCAGATTTCAAAATAGTTGTAGCCTTATCCTGGATTTACAGATGTGAAACTTTCAAAAGATTTGTTGACTTTCCTAGAATAGTTTCTGTACTGGAAACCTGATGCATTTATAAGCCATTGTGATTAGGATGACTGATGCAGGCTTAGCTATGTGTGAGAACCAGTCACCTTTCTCCTAGGTAATGCATAGTTTGGTTCGTGTTACTTTAGTTCTATGGTATATTTGCATTTTTAATAGATTACCCATATTCATTTCGGATGACTGCCTTTAATAGTTTTTATTTTTTAAGTTCTGTGTGTGTGTGTAAAATGCCAATTAAGTAATACTGATTTCATTCCGTGAGCATTATACAGTATATATACGTTGCAAGAGATTGTGATGATTGTCATTAAATCTTAACTACCTTCACTTACTGTGCTTCAGCTGTCGCCTTAACTCTGTTAAGCATCTAGAATGAAAGCCAAAATACAATTATTGCTGCCTTTCTAAAATCCAGAATGTTAGTTCTATATTAAACTGAAATGTACACTAGCGCAGAACATTTTAATGGTACTTATTGAGCTATAGCATAGCTGCTTAGTTGTACTTTGAAACTTTTGTAGTCATTGCATAATGGAAACTTCTTCTAAAAGTTGCCAGTACCACTTTCTGAAAAACAAATCACTATATATTTAATGCAAACTTCTTATACTAAACAGGATAACCTGTCCCTTTTTTTCATTTGTAGATCAGGTGGGATAATATTTAATTTTGGCATTTGAATCCTAACATTATATAACCTAGCTCCTTTGGGATGGTCTTAGAATGTTTTCTTAGTAATGTGCTTCATTTCCTCATTACTCACTGTAAACAAAATGGCAGTAACACTTTATCCTGATTTTTTTCTTTTTGGTTTATGCCTATCCTGTTTTAATTAAATGTGTATGAAGTCACATTTTAGTCTGTTATTGTATCATTTGGGAACTTTGGTAGTCACCACACTTGTGCATGACCTTGAAGGAGGACTTGTGAACTTTGCCTCTGGCTGTAGAAGACAGTCTCCAACTCTCCCTGCCAACAACTGACACCAGGGGCCCTGAGAACAGCTATTCAAAGCTGAGACAGAGTGTGTGAAAATATGTTGCCAGCTGGGAGCTCCAGATGGCCAGGCCTGAAGGGCCAGCTCACTCTGCACCTCAGGCCATGCAGCAGGAACCCAGTGAGGCTGTTAATTCTCCCCAGGAACACCCAGAGACCACATAGTAATAAATGAAGGTTAAAAATGTCTTTTGAAAGTTCTGTTACCTCCATCTGATTGTTGATTGTTTTCCCCTTAGGCCACATTGCCTGTACAACAGTGCCTTAAAAACTATAGATTTTGAAATTGCATAATTTCTGTGTTTCAAAAATTGAACATGAAAGACACCAGTACTGTCCAGTCCATCTCATTTGAAATTTAGAACTTTTCCCAGTTTGTTTATCTGCCTTGCTGTCTGGACTTGGATCTGAAGATAGTTTCAAAAGTAATGAAATGATATTTGTGTCACTAAGTATGGTTTTCTAGAAGGGTCAATACTTGGAGGTCTTAAAAGTTACTCATTTAAATAAAAGCAAAACTGCTTTCATTACAGAAAAATATTTTTAATGTAGAAAAGGTGAGCATTTAATAGCTTAATGAAATACAAACTATTCTTATACACAGTAAACTTACTATAATAAGAACTGCTAATCCTTCCCCAGGTTCTTAGAATCTGGGTACAGCATTATAGAAAGTAACCACTCCATGAAAACACACATAGCTAAGAACCCAGTGGTAGCAACTCTGGTAGATTAGGAAGACAAAAGACTGACTCAGAAGCAGCAGAGGACACTACATTTTCTTGGAAAAATTCTAAACCCTTCACTGCTTTTCTGTGTTTCGAGCAGTTTAGTGTCTCTGCTTCCTCTGCCACTCAATCTAGTCTTCTAACCATCATTACACTGGGAAAATTGTGCCTTACAAATGTATGTTCCCTATCTACTGCCTTTTTTTTCTGCCTTAGGATGGCAATGAATGGCTTTCAATGAAGTCACCATGATATAGAAAGTTTAAAACCACAACTTTTCATGTGGTAAACATTCTAACTACTATCATTGCACATTCACCAGTGCACATTCACCAGTTCCTTTAAAACTTTGGTTGAAAATACATTAAATAAAAATTCAATTTTAAATATTCGAGCGAGGAAAAGGCACTTAATACTGCAATTTCCAGAACATTATTTGTCTGTCTTCCCCTCCTGTGATGATACTGCTACATTGTTCATTCATCCATATGCATGTCACAGCACCTGAGAGAAAGACACATTCTGGTTAGGGAGGAAGGCAGCTAAAGGTACATACACATCACTGCAATGCTCTCTCTTGCTTGCTGTCCATTTACAGAGGAGTGAAGTGAGCTATACTTTGTCTTGTCTCTTTCTATAATAAAATCCTTATATAAATTAACTGCTTGATAAGAGAACTTGTGAGGAATAAGAAACCATTAAATCTAAAGCTAAAACAACTTAGAATTACAAATACGTAACAATGCAATGCTATACAATAGAAGTCATAAGACTTTTAGGAAGGGAAAAAGCGGCCATTGGGCCAAGTTGGCTGGTTACCTCCTTTTACTTTGGAAGGGGTCAAATGTGAATTAGAATTAGTAAAGCTATTAAACTGAGGGAAAAAGGCACAGGCATATAACTTTATGAAGAAATAACCATATGAAACTGCATGACAGAAGGAAAGAAAATGAAGATGGGAAATTAGTGCTGACAGTGAGAAATTAACAATAAAGGTAGAATTAAAAACTTAAGACCTCTAAATAATCAGGAGAGAAACATGCAAATGTGAGCAAACAGTCTTTGAAAGAGACTATTAAGTGCAAACAAAAAGGGGGAGATAATAGTTTTATAGGATGCTTTGTATATAGTTTTGTCCACATACATCCTAATAAGAGGATGCACATATGGGACACACTGGTGAACATGCTTTCAGGGAGACTAGGATGTAGGAGTCATCAGTGTGACAGTGGTATATCTAAATTCTGAGCAACAAAAGAGATATCACCCCTGACCAACTACGATGGTCAAGGGAGATGTTGACAGCCTGGATAATACCTGGGGAGTTTTCTGCCCGAGAAGAGTTAAGGGAACAACTCTTAACAAGGATCTTAACAAGGCTCAAGACAACTGCAAGAACTACTTACCTGTGTGGCCCTGTATTCTTTCACTGATTTTTGCTCCAAGGAGGTCCCAAACGAGCAATTCGCCAGACTGGCTTCCCGATAAAACAGAATTTCCATCCCAGATAAAGCACCTGCAGCAATGATTGGGAAATAATCCTCCTTTCTACATGAATGAAGGGGTATGTTACACTGGCTAAGTAGCCCAAATGAAATGATCATGAGTATGTTTGCTATTCAGGGATGATACCTCTGGGGCTTGTCTGACGTCATGGAGGAGATAAGCATCCCTGTCTGCACATCAACCACATTTAGACAGCCATCTGCTCCTGTGCTGAGGATGTGGCGGCTATCTGCAAGACATGGTAAGACAGATACAAGGAGACAGCCTCGGAAAATGGTTTAGATTACTCTGAGCTTTTATTTCTGAATCTGGTGGCCTACTGACCACTTTCATTTTCCTCCATCTCCTTATACTTTAGCAATGACTACTTGAAACATGAAGATCCTGACATGAGGTAACCCTTTGGTTTATACACTTATATCTTATACACTGATTTCTCTAATGAGTTGAGGAATTGGAGACAATATCTGATCTTGCCTTTCTATTAAGGTACCAATGCCACAAGTATATAAAACATGGCATAAATTGTCCTTAGCTACAGGTAGAATCCCTTTCATCAACAGTCATTTTATTCTAAACTTTTTAATTATTTCAAAATTCTAAAAATGTACCTGATCTCATCTGTGTTAAAAAGGATAATACCTACCTGGGCTGAAAGCAGTATCACATACAGTCCCTGAATGGCATGAAATCTGGTGCAACAGAGTGGCTGTAGTGAGGTCCCAAATATTCACAGTGCCTTCTTTGGTGCCTGAAACTAAGAGTGTGCTTGCAGCATTTAAACTGATTGTATCTACCTAAGGAAGAAAACACAGTGGTAAATATCCCACTTAGAATTATGATCATTAACTATGCTTCCCTAGGCTGATTCAAATATCTGGTCACAATGACATAGATTAAATGCTATTGTGCAGTGCGCTGGTGTATCTAATACAGGTGTATTTATTTTAAATTTATTTTAAAATAAGGTAAGATTCTTCATATACTAGTGAACACAAGTAGAAATGAAAATGAAATATTGCTAAGGTAATTGTAATGCTTTTTTGAAATAGCTTAAAACTGACAGACTTAGAAAACTCCATGAATAATAAATTGTAGTGAGGTGCCAAACTGCCCGGAACAGGGTGGACCCATGACTATTTGAGAGATTTGTGGATTGGGGGGAATCTCTCCACAAGATTATACTTGTATACCACCTTGCATTACATACTAAATATTTCCACCTCAGTTAATCTGAAGACCATGAAAAGTAGGCATCAGTTCCCAACCTTAGGGGAAAGGAAGTGCTGTAAACTACAGCCTGACACAGCAGTGTGACTCAAAGAGAGCAGATGAGAAGTTTTGTTTTGGCTCTGCCACTTAGCTGTGCATACTTGGCCTCTTAGCAGAGGTCACTGTCCTCTGCTATAGGATGGAAATCTTCTGGACAGGTGATCCCTTCCACCTTCCAGGTCAGAAGACATGAAAGATGAATTTGGAATCCTGCACCCCACCCCTCCATTCCTGGGCTAGACTTTCCTCACCTTGCCTAAGACAGTCACCGTAAGACCCACCTTGAAACTGACAATTAAATCTAGTTGGGGGAAAGCTAATTCTCAAGGAAATGCACAAAGAAGCAAACAGGAGGAAAAATCCAAAGAAAGTAGACTCAGAAACCTCGTGAGTCAACTCAAAGAAAAGAACTGGGTCTTACAAGTTGTCTCCAGTACATAAAACAAAACAAAGGAAAAGAACTTCAAAAGAAAACCCAAGAATGTCCTCTCAACCCTCCACTCTGGAGTTTGAAGCTCAGCCTTGTGCAGAGCTTTGTTGTTCGTACTCACACTGACTTCATGTTCCAGCTCAGCCAGCAAGTCAAACTGGTGTCTTTTGGTGCCCAGCATCTCTGCAGGAACGCCAGACCACACCTAGCATGGAACATATTACAGAAGGCACTTTCAAACTTTTAATATAAAATTATTTCTGACACATTTAGGAAGAACTCTACTTAGCAACTTCCATTAAACATGCTTGTCAAGGAAGTTGAGCTGGTTACGCTCTAGCTCCTCATCCTCCCCAGTGCCTGTCATTTCCCTACCAGCATGTGCTGCTTACAGTCCACTGTTTGTGCCTTTGTGTCCATCTGCTGCTATAACCTTATGATGTAAAAACTGTGTGAATCAAGGAAATGTGAATGCAGAAGGGTTGTATTGTCAATGTTCTCAGGAGACTCAAAAAGAAGACACCAAAAAAAAATTATCAAAATTAGGTACAGCTGGGTGGAGTGATACACGTGGCAGAGCACCTAGCAAGCATGAGGCCCTGAGTTCAAACTCCAATACCAAAACCAAAAAAAGTTCTGTACAGCTAAGTGAAAATATCTAACAGAATGGAGGAAAAAAAAAATCCTGAAAAACTACAGGAATTTTACTGATTTTAGGTTCTCGCTTTCTTTTACATAAATGCAAATTGGAAATCTAAGATGAGGCGTACTGGGGTGGTTTATGTGGGAAAGTTGTGTAGGATTCCAAAGAAAAGACCTTGAGTAGTTCTACATCAAAGGAATGGTGAATGTATATACCTTTGTATGTTTTAGATTTACATAAAATGTACATTTTAATGATTTAATCTGAAATTTCCCAATTAACTGATCAAGTACATGTTCTAGTCACATTAGATAAGAGGGATTGCTACTGTACATTTCTCTACAATTTTGTTCTTGTATGAATACTAGGCCTTTCAATCCCACCCAGATGAACACACTATACTGAAACTGTGATAAATTTCCTATTAAGAGGTGTATAAATTTTAAGAAAAATAGCTGGGTGCCAGTGGCTCATGCCTATAATCCTAGCTACTCAGGAGGCAGAGATCAGAAGGATCACAGTTTGAAGCCAGCTAAGCAAATAGCTCACTGGGCCCTATCTCAAAAAAACCCATTACAAAAATAGGGGTGCTGGAGTGGCTAAGGTGAAGGCCCCAGTACCACAGAGAGAGAGAGAGAGAGAGAGAGAGAAAGTGAATTGAACATATTAACCACAGGTATTGAATGGTTTATAATATTTTTATGTCCAAATAATTTTAAGTTAAAGATATACAAACCTTCACTGTAGAGTCCCATGATGCAGAATATAGCCTATTATCATGCCAGCAGATCTTACTAACAGCATCATCGTGTCCCATTAGTGTGTCTTGACATCTTCCAAATGCTATGGAATAAAAATAGCTAAAAGATAACAAGAACTATTAAAACAGTATTTCAGCTTTTAAGACTCTTAAACACATATTTGAGAAACATAATATTGTTTAATTTTAGATTACTAAGGCCCTAGAATTACAAATAACGTCCTCATATTATTAAACCAAAATATTCAAAATTTGAATTTAAACTAGAACATTCCCAATCTGACTTGTCTGTATTTTCATCTCAATTTAAAACTTAGAAAAAGTAGGTTCCAACTGGAAAAATTAGATTGAAATATTCAAATAATGCTATTTGAATTCAGTGATACTGTCCTTGTCTCTAATAATTGTTCTCTTAAATACAGTATTCTCCAGCAGAAGGCCTGTCCTCATATATCTCGTGTCCACAAAGACAGCCACTTTGCATGTGTGATTGCCAAAGAGCCTGCACAGATACATACACATTGTTATCCCAAGAAGAACTTATGACAGTGGCATCTCCTGGTAAAAGTAAACACGAAGATAAAGCCTGAAATACAAATGATTTGAGTTAATAATTTGGAATAATTACACGGTAAAATTATCTCATAGGTTCCCCCCAAAATTAAAGCTCAAATTCTTAGGTGGTTTTCCTCACAATACCCAGATTTTCTGAAAGGCAAATTCTAGATGTTTGGCTTCCTCCTGATGTCCAACTGTGTCAAATGTGTTACAGCCTGGCCTGGGGACTCTCAGGTTCTGACGGGGCTGGAAGAACTCCTAGGGTAATCCTCAAGAATAAAAAAGCCCTCTCTGGGGTACAGGTTTATGTGTACAAGGAAAGCCTACACATTCCTAAGGGAATTTCAAAATCTTTTGGATGATTTACATTAAAAATAAAACATGTTCTTTTATAAGAATTGGTTTTGTTGTACTATATGTGCAACCAACTCAGAAATGCTTCAGTTGTTCAAGTGATACATAAACATTTTGGCTGGTAGTTAAAGGAAAAGAAAGATTTATTAAGGAGAATTCTACTGGTAGCTCTTTAAGTTCTTTAAACTTAAATGCTAAAAATGAAATTGCAATAATTTGAAAAAGAACCAACCTGAAAATATGTTAAATTGAATTTAGAAATAATTTTAGATTCTGTAGCTGCAGCATGGGAATAAATGTGTTTTGGCAGAAATGAAATATCATTACGTGTGTATAAAACAAACTACTATGTGGGTCTGTATCATAAGACTGATGAAAGGAACTCACCATATTTGAAAATGATACACTTCTTTGTAGCATTTTGGATTCTTTAGAAAACATCTTCAAGGTAGAATCTAAAATGAGAAAGCAGCCATCTAAGAAAGGTTTCCTAACAATTATAGATGTCAGAGGATGGCTGCCCTTCTTCTTCTTCTTCCTGGAATCCAACAGGCAAAAGTGCAAGTCCATGAGGACATGGATGTAGACCAGGTGGGATGATCTAAGGCCTTGTCAACATCAAGATTCTACGAAATGTAACTCCATGATGAGGAAATCAATTTGAACCCAAAAGACCCCACCACAGACATGGCAGACTGCTGACATTTCAGCATGACTGCAGAGTGAAGCCTAGTAAGGAGGTGAGCTAAAAGTTACAGAAGAGGGAGATAGCAATCCTAAAATATCAATTTTAAAGAAAACAAAAAGATCTTGGCAATAGACCTTTTTTTTTTTTTTAAACAAATAACCCAAATTTAATTAACATTTGTTGAAGAGCACCACTAACTTTCAAAACACTAAAGTAGTAATTAAAATGTCCAAATTCTAATTTCCTTGCCTAATAGAAACTTTAAAAGTTTGCCAAAACAACCTTCTTTTAAAAACCAAAACTAGAGACCAGGCCACGGCACATACCTATGATCCCAGCTACACAAACGGCAAAGATGGAAGGATTGTGGTCCAAAGCCAGCCCAGGCAAAAAGTAAGATGCTATCTCAAAAACAGGCCAGGTATGGTGGGTCAAACTTGTAATACCAGCTATGTAGCAGGCAGAGGTAGAAGGATGGCTATCCAGGGCTGGTCTGGGCAAAATAAAAAAGGAACAAGGATATCCAGGGCTGGTCTGGGCAAAATAAAAAAGGAACAAGGGCCAGGAGCATGATTCAAGTTGTCTAGCACTCGTCTAGCGAGTGTAAAGTTCTAAGTTCAAAACCAAATAAAGCCAAATTCTTTTTTAAAGACCAGGAAGCTAGGAGTGTAGCTCATGGTAGAGCACTTGCTTGGCATGGCCACGCCCTGTATTCACATCTGCAGTTAACACAAAAAATAATAAAAAAAACCCTCGAGACTTACAAATTATAATGCTCTACTGTGCTGATGTCCCATAGTTGAGATATGTTACAGTCCATCTCCTAAATTGTAAATATACAAGATGATGGAATGTCAGAATGAGATTTAAATCATTTCTTCTGTGTAGTAAAAGTTTAGATAAGAAACTTGGTTTATTTTTTAGTGCTGGCCATAGAACCCAGGGCCGTGCACATGCTGGGCAGGTGCTCTACCACAGAGCTACATCCCCAACCCAAAACTTCATTTTTCAACCTAATCTTTGCAGTAGAATTCCTGAGAATTTATAAATATGGGCATTAATATGGCATTCCTATGGATTAACTTGAAAACAAGCACAGAAGAATAAACACCATGTGACCTGCACATTCCCCTGGGGTGGAATTAATAGAATATAAGTCTTCCCAATCTTGCTCCTGATACTATTAGGCTACTTTGACAAAGTCTGTTAAAGATAATTTGGGCATTTACAGAACACCATAAACCAGACAGGAAAAAAAAGATGTTTTTCTCGAAATCGAAGATTCCCTCCCTATACCAGAAGTGATCGGGTTAAAGACAGCAATAAAATCTAATCTCATAGGCTGCAAGTTCCAGAATGGCCACAAACCTAAACACACCATTTGAGGAGGAAATGTAACTTTGGGGAGACCATCAGAATGCAAATGAATCAGTAATACAAATCATGAAAATCTAAATGTGAAAAAAAATACAGCAAAAGGCTGTGACTTATAAAAAAAAAAACCTCCCTTTTTGGCAAACTCACAAAGAAGTGAAATAATAATTAACTGGAATGATATGAAGCCTTGATGCTCCGAAAACTCATGCTTCACAAGGTTGCACAAGTACAATGAGCCAAAGGATTTAACAAGCCAAGCCAGACGAACCCAGCTAACAGCACAGGCTTTGCTGAAAGCTAAAGTGTTTCGCCTGCTGCTAAAATGCTGGCAAACTCAGCAGGTAGAAATCCTGGCAAAGCACAAAATACTTACCTTTCCCTGTGCCAACCTGATGTGGCCAGTAAGGGGTCCTGCAGGTGACCTTCCATATGATCTACTGGATAGTCACTTTCTATGTTTCATGGAAAGTCCTGAGATGGTATTTGAAGAAAAAGGAATGCTAATGCTCCAGCTAACAAAGCAAGTAACTGATTTACCTAGAGGAGTTCAGTTGGATAGCATCATTTCTTAATGGATGAAAATTAAGATCTCCTGTGATAAATAAGGACTAAAGAACAAGCCACCTCTTTAAAAACAATTACTGATTGTCACGACCAGTTGTTTTAGTACTGAAGCAAGACAGCAATGGTATTATTACCCCTCCACACCTTCCAGGGTGCTCCAAACATTACAGGCACAGGATGTATTTTAACTATTACGCAGACCACCAAGGAAATAAAGGGATGTACAGCAAGAGATGCATTTTGCTTATTTTCTTAAGATCAAGACAGCCAAATTCTAGTATGTAATTAAGATATCAAAAGGCATTATGTTCTTATAATTTTGATAAGGTATAGGCACATTAGCAATATGAATTAAGTTTCAGGTTAAATCTAACCAAAAAGTCCCAAGAATATACATGCTGAATGAGAAACTGAAAAGCCTAACAGCAAACCTGTATCTCTACATTCTGATGCAAACACACCCAGATATATGGCGCAGCCCTGGCTACTGCACCCTGGCCCATTCTGGGCTCATGCAGAGCCAGCAAATAGACCTGGACCCTCATGGCGGGAGAGATCAAGCCAAGGCATGAGGAAAGAGGCTCTTTCTCCCTTGTATCTTCATTCCTGAAAACCTTATCAGCAACAGAAAGGCCTTTCATTTTGTTTTTGGAAAACTATAATGAAATTATATGGGTAACCTAGAAGGTAACACCCACGCACAGGAAATCAATGTGAGTCAATGCCCTGTATAGCTATCCTTATCTCAACCAGCAAAACCCCTTGTTCCTTCCTATTATTGCTTATACTCTTTCTACAACAAAATTAGAGATAAGGGCAAAATAGTTTCTGCTGGGTATTGAGGGCGGGGAGCGGGAGGGGGTGGAGTGGGTGGTAAGGGAGGGGGTGGGGGCAGGGGGGAGAAATGAACCAAGCCTTGTATGCACATATCAATAAAAGAAAAATGAAAAAAAAAAAATAAAAATTACTTCTGACCTCAGTAAAAAAAAAATAATGGTTCAAAAAAAAAAAAAGAAATTATATGGGATATCCCATGCATAAATTTGTTCCAAATCTATTTTATGTGAAGGAGATATGGCACATGGGTGAAATTCCTGATCAGGAGTTAAGAACATGGACAATTTATAATTCCAATTAAATCACTTTTTGGGTAGGAAAACATACCTTGTGATGTTGTAAAGACTGAAGACCCATTGCAGGAGACTGCTATCCCTGTAACTGCCCTGTTTAAAAAACAAAGTTTCATAAGTTACTATCTGCCATGTGCCAGGACACCCGCTCTCTTCCAAGTCCTTAATTTACTGAGTTTTCTTAATTTTTTTCTTCATAGCTTGTCTGCTGGGTCTATTCCCTACATACATGTCCCATCACCAGCTCACTGGTTGGCAGTATCTCTTTGCTCTGACAATACCTTGCACCTACAAAGCATTCCCACTCCTAGATTGCCAAGCTGCTATAGTCAATGTTTAATGTATTTTTGACAATTTCTGACAATTTGAAAATACTGCTCTTTCCATACTACCTTATCTGACCATTACCAAAAGACTAAGTAGTCATTTCATCTGCTCCATTTTGCTTCTAATTTTCCTAACATTTGTCAATGATACAATCACCTGATTCCAGCATGTGTTCTAAGAGGACATTCAGGGTTATTAAACATTACATGAGTGATGCTTAGGTTTATTCACCCCTTCAATGTCTCAGATTACAAGGTCCCTTTCCACATATCATTTAGAGAAGTCGAGGACAGAAAAGCCATTGTTAAAATAATGAACACATACAGCTCAGTTCCTTTCAGGAGCCTGTACTCTAGAGCAGGCACCTAAAGCAAAGCTAGACATCCAGAACATCCAGGTCCAGCTCACGACCAATAACAATGGAACCACCCAACTGTCAGACAGGCTTCCAGTGGCCATGGAGCAGGATGGGGGCATGGGCTCCAGGCCTGGGTCTTTTTCTGCAGCAGGACAGGTCATGCTAGGCCAATGCTTCTCAAGTCTTCCTGTAGAGTACCAGAGACCCTTACTGAGAACACAGGGAACACTTGCACCACCTCTGGATCCAACTACAAGCCCAATATCTTTCAAATACAGGTATTATTTTTAACATTCAAGTGAATTTTGTAATGCAATTGTTTTTTCTATATTTATTCATTTGCATTCATGTTTGTAATTATTATTTAAAAAGATGCATTTCCCCTTACATGATCAGTACTTCACTACTTGATGATAGATCACATTTATCCTATGCTTCACACCATGGAAGACTTGAGAAGTCATATGTCTACTTTGAGAGGCATAGAACTATGTGTTGTCTGCAGACACCATTTCAAAGAATGACAGACACACAGCAGGAATCACAGCGTGAGCATGGGGAACAACACAAATCATTTTGTACCAAACTTTTCCTTGCTACATCAACTTCAGGCAGCAGATCACCATATACATTTGGCGGGGGGGGGTGGGTATAAACAACAGTCAAGACAACATAGAGAAGAAACATTCTCCCACGACTCAGTTATGCCAAGACCTTAGCTTTTGCACATATCGTCAGCTGTGAGAGACATTCTTACTCTTTGTGGATTTTATACTGCTCATGTAACTGCAGCTTGGTGATGTTATTCCAGGCCAGAGTTTTGCTTTCTTCAGTCAAGTCTTCAAAAGACTCTTCACCTGGAGAGACTACATTAAATCCTTGCTAAGTAAGACAACTGTAACACAGTATTTTCTGTTAAAATCAAATAACCAAAAAAAAAAAAAAAAAAAAAACCAAAACAGCCACCAAAATGTAACTGCTTTTAAATGCAATTGTTAGATAGCTCAATGTTAGTCAAGGGAAAAAATCATGTAGAGACAGATAAAGACATATCACTGGGTGCTAGAGTTTGCAAAGTCTTCATTTGACCATTAACATAAATTTCAAGAAACATACAGTGAGTAACCATTTTCTTTGTCAGCAGTCTTTGCAAAAACCCAACAGTTGCCTAAGAATTCTTTTTTGTTCTGGTTTTGAGGAGAAAGCAGAGAAGAAATCAATTACTTCGAGGGCTTCCAGCCAGAAATAATGCTTTCACTTCTGCTTTAAGAAAAGCTGGAACAGTTATCTTTTTAAAGCAATCACATGACAGTGGCTATGCCTGGTGACTAAGCAGAGAGGAGGGTGAAATGGCATCACAAGATAATCCTACAGTATTTTTGACTGAGCCCTGGGAAACACATGGTATGTCTTAAAGACAGAGTCCACACTGCTCCTGGGACAGGTCACCCAGTAAACTGCTCCTCCATGCTGGAGAGCAAGCTCAGTTACATGTTCCTGAGAGGCCTGGATATGTGTGTGACAGAGAGTAGAACTGGAGATTTTTTTTTTAAATGCAGTGACTTTGCTGCCAAGATGCCATATGGTGTCACCCAGCTTCTCCTAAGAACCTACAGGCATGAAGCTCTCTTATATGAAACAGAAAACATAGATAATGGGGTGAAGTGAGAGTTTTTTCCTTCCTTTCAAATACTGGATGTGCGCACTAGTTTGAGTTCATTTTAGCATCCAGCATGTACCTGGGCAGAACAGATATTTTGTGCATATTTGTTACATGCTACATAAGACAACAAAATCAAGTGAAGAGACTATGGCAGTTTGAACTGGATTCAAGATTCAGTTTGGCAAGAGAGTTGGGACAGAGGAAGTCATTCTTGGAAAACAATAGGGTGGGCGGTGACTATTAAAGAGGCCATGGCCAGGACTGTAAATAGGAAAGGGTAAAATGCTAAAAACTAAACACCAGCTTGTAAAAACACAGAAAAGAAAGGGAACCATAGCAACGAACAAACAAAAAACAGCCAAGTCTTAGTCATATTCAATTACCAGAAAATAAAAGTGATTTCATTTCTCTCAAAGTCAATAGTTAAAAACAAGCAACAACAACAAAAACTGGAGAAAAACAAACTTTTTTTGCTTGTTTTTGTCATGCTGGGAATGAAACCCAGGACCTTGCACATGTGAGGCAAGTGCTCTACCACGGAACTTCATCCCCAGCCTCGGAAAAACAAACATCTTTAAACAGCACAGTTCATGTTTCATCAGAATCTTCAGGAAAAACTTAATTGCAAAAGAGAAATGGGATGCTCCCATTTTTTCTCTTTACAAAACATACCTGGGGAATCTGCTACAGAAGCATTGTAACTAGAGGTTTGAGACAAAGCTTTAAATTTGGAAGTGATTCTTCGAGGATGTGGTGTCACAAACAGCTGTTTTGGTGTCTGCCCAAATTCCAAGATTTGTGTCAGCATAGCTACTTTCTCATCAGGATCC
This sequence comes from Castor canadensis, assembly GCF_047511655.1. Taxonomy (NCBI): domain Eukaryota; kingdom Metazoa; phylum Chordata; class Mammalia; order Rodentia; family Castoridae; genus Castor; species Castor canadensis. The sequence continues at coordinate 129,090,156 of NC_133388.1, read as the reverse complement.
TCAATGCTTTGGGATAGAACAGAAATATCACAGTTTAGGCTCAAGTTCCCCGAAAGCATGTTTCAAATAATGCAGATCAATAGGAGAGATTAGCCCTCAAAATAAATAGCAACTATGAGCCAGCATGGCCTAAACTTCTTTATAGGACTGTTTAGAATATTTTCTTAGTGTCAGTAACAAACATAATGATGAAAACAAGATACAGTTCATTGTACTATTCCCATACTTTAACATTCTCAAATAACTACAATAATAATTTAAATAGAAATATTTAATAACTCAAGTAGAACATGTAAGCACCTGTTTAAGTCTACACCTCCTTCATAGGTCAGAGGATGAAATACTGAAAGAGAAACAAAAACACTGTTGAAAAAAAATGTACTATTTAGTTATAACATATACCCTGTTCAGAATTTAAATAATAACTTAAAACTGTGTTCAAAGAAATTTTGCAAACAGGTTAATATTCAAATTGAGTAAGTATCAACTTGAATCATTATCTTTTGGTGAACAGGAATCTAACAGGCCGAGGAGATGATAAGTTATCTTGGTATAGTTCTCAGGCACCACTTCTCTCTCCTTATGGGAAGCATTAGTCTCAGTGCTAGTGTGACTCTGTACTACCATGACAGCCATCAAGTCTGAATTTCTAGCTCAAGTCCCTGTTAGAGACACAGAGCAACCTGGAGGTGAAAAAGAGGAAGTTTTAGAGGAGACAAAATACTGTGTCCTTTCTGTTTAATTTAAGAAACTCTGGGGCTTTTCATAGGAATTGAGGTCACTGTCCTTATCACATTTTGGTTGAATTTTGTGAGCATTTTTTTCTTTTGGCAATACTGAGGCTTGAGCAGGGCCTCACATTTGCTAGGCAAGTACTCCTGTCACTTGAGGCAAGCCCCCAGCCTTTGACTGAATTTTAATTGAAATTATTACATAGGATGGAGAGTACAGTGTACCCTTTGTTTCTATGGCTTCCACATCTGTGGATTCAACCACCTGCATATAGAGTGTATCCAAAGAAAATCTGCATCTATACTGAGCATAAACACACTTCTCTTTTTTTCATTGTTCTCTGAACAACATAGTAAAGTAGCTATTTACACAGCATTTACACTGTGTTAGTCATTATAAGCCATCCAGAGATGATTTTAAATATAAGAGAAAATGTGTGTAGGTTCCATGCAAATCCTACCATTTCACATAAGAGACTTGAACATCCATGGGATTTGGTATCTATAGGTCCTAGAACCAATTCTCTCACAGATACTGAGGAATGACTGCATATGCTAAAATCAGTCCTCAAAAATATCTTTTGGGACCATAGTGAGGAAGGTATTGTTTAGGCAAAAGTCTTTCCCTCTTGGTACTTAACCCAGGGTCATGGAGCCAGTGGGCACTTCTTCCTGATAGATGATTCTACTGAAGAAGTAAGCTTGATTGCTCTGGCCTTATTTGTTCATTTGCTATTTCTTTTATTTATATTTATTTATTTGAGACAGTATGGCCTCAAACTTTTGATCCTCCAGCCTCAGTCTCTTGAGTTGCTTATTTGTTTTTGAATGAGATTGATTATTACATACCATTATGGGCCTCGATTGCATCACTCCCTTTTTGCTTGTAGCCAAATATTAGGTCAATCCATTCGTGAAGGTGCTCAGAAACATAACTGCTTTCCAGTGCATCTTTGCTCTTCTGGAGAAAGTCCTCGGGACCTATCAGATTGAACTATCAGAACACCACAGTCTCTATTTTCTCTCATTTCTTTTGTCTAAATAAAGTTTCTAGGATGGGTAAGAAGTACATATTTCTAATGAGTTTTTTTCTTCCATCATATGAGATATAAATTTTTTTGTAGGGGGAAAAGTAGCAAAAATCATTTTAACAACATCTAGATCTAGCAAATACATATTGAATATTTTTTCTTTTTGTGGTGTGGTACTAGGGTTTGAACTCAGAACCTTAACCTTGCTAGGCAGATCTACCATTTGAGTCATGCTCCCATCCTTTTTTTCCCTTAGTCCTTTTTCAGATAGGAACTCACATTTTTGCCTGGGTCTGCTTTGGACCATGAGCCTCCTACCTATGCTTCCCAGTAGGTTGGATTACAGAAATTTACCACCATGCCTATTGGTTGAGGTGGGGTCTCACTAACTTTTTGCTCAGGCTGGCCTCAAACTTCAACACTCCTGATCTTTCCCTTCTGACTAGCTGGGATTACAGGCATTCAAAACCACATCCAGTCTATATTGATATCTTTACAACATAGTCTCAGAGGAGTTCTGATTTAAAATACACTGATATGGCTTCATTTAGATAGAGAATAATATGGCCAAGCTATTATTATTTTAAAAGCCAACCAACAAAAGAGTTAATGTTACTGAAACTGCACTACTTGGTAAAGAATGTATATAACATAATACCTGCAAGGTGGAACTCACCTGAGGCCCACGGGGGAAGTTCTACATCATCAACCATCTGTCCTCCTTGTCTCTTTCCCAAATCCAACTTAAGGCTGTTGACTAGAAAGCTGACATCATCACCGTAGAACTCCGGAATCAACTGCAAGTTCCAGGGGGAAAATAAAGAACAACATTTTTCAGGGCAGTTAGAAATCACAAGCCCTGTGAATCCTTAGCTTTATGAATTTCTTACCTCTTTAAAATCTGTTGCACCATCCAAACAGTTCTTCCAAGTTTCTGCAATACTAAACACAAAAAAATTCACCTGATGTGAAATCTAAACTATAGAAACAGGAGCAGCAGTGCTTCCTGTGCACCACCTGCTGTTCTGAGCTTTGCTGTGTAACCCTCTTTTCTCATTCACTCATCATTCTCAACACCTATGTGTGTACCCCTCCCTTTAACAGCAGAGATAACTGGGGCTGGAGGGTTGCCATGGCTTCTCTGGGTTCACACAGGGCTGAGCCTGCGCAGAGCCAAAGTCCATTCACACACTGCCACGTCCAAAGTGCCTAAGACTGAAGGTTAGCATAACTGTTTTATCAGCTCATTTAAACAGTCCCAACTATGTAGAGAGCTTTGGAAAAGATCAGAAAGACGCAGATGGAGGAAAAAACAATAGCATCAGGTCAGTGTGGTAGGAGGAAAAGTGACTAAAGTTCATTCTCTATATTTTGATCTTTGGTAAGGAAATATTGTGTATGTGTGTGAATCTATCTACTCTTGGGGAGTTATATCCAATTCACAGCAGAATTATTAAGAATAATAAAATGTGAGAACCAGTCTTAATGCCCAACAGAGAAAAATAGTTTAAATAAATTACATTATATATTAGAATATGATATGACAACTTTTTCAAAATCATTGCTTTAAAGTACAGCTAATAATTAATATGGGGAGACTTTCAAGAGCTAGTATTTACCATCAAAAGGCAGGAGAAAAATCTTCATTTAAAAATATGTGTTCAGAAATGAATAAATAGCTTTGCACCATTGGCTCACATTTATAATTGTAGCTACTTGGGAGGCAAAGATCAGGAAGATTGTGGTTCCAAACCAGCCTGGGCAAAAATGTTTGAGAGATCCCATCTCATTGAAAACAACCTAGACATGGTGGTACATGCCTGACATCCCAAAAACAACGTGAAGCTAAAAAAACAGCAGTATCCTGGTACAGACCAGCCTGGTCAAAAAGCAGACGCTATCTCCAATATAACCAGAGCAAAGAAGGGCTAGCAGAGAGGCTCAAGTGATAGAGTACCTGCCTAGCAAGTGCAAAGCCCTGAGTTCAAACCCCAGTACCACCAAAACCAAAAAAAACTAAAAATACATTCTCCCATTTATACACACATACACATGTCTTTACAGAAGCCTCAAAGGAACACCTATGACATTTAGCAAGGGTTTTTTTTTACAGTTCTTTTCATTTTTCTTTGTATTCATTATTTTAAAATGAACATACTATGTATTTGTAATCAGAATGCATCAGAACGTAATGAGGTATTTCTTTCAAACCTGTTGAACATTCTATCTGCATTGTCAAATCTTCCATTCTGTAGGCACAGCATATACTCTGGTGCTAGAGGGAAAAAAAAATCAGAGTTAAGTGAGATCACAAAATCATCTGAGAATCCACATGAAAACAGAATGCAGTTGAAGGGAAATCTCAGGAGCCTTACCAATCCTGACAAGATAAAACAGCACATAGCCGGGGGAGGAGTAGTGACTTCCATACATGAACTTTGGCTCGGGCATTTCCTGGTAGCGTGTCTACAATGTGGGAAGAAATAGTGCTAAGTGTTGACCATAAAGTAGTAACTGACTCAAGGAGTAAATCCTAAAAGAGATCCTGGCACAGACATGCTGTATTGCTTAATTTCCCTCCTCATTAGTGACTAACAGAGCACTCCTACTATAAGTGTCTTGGATTTCTTGGCTTACTGGTAATGGTGTTGGGGTTGGATGAAACAGAAGAGATTCTGAGCATCTTTTGTATAATTATCACAGAATACCCTTGTGAAAATAGTTCAGTAAACCTTAAACAGGTCCTCCTCCCACTTCCTGAATCCAAAACCAAAAACAAAAATAGTAAGCAGCTATATTTGTGGTGGGAAAAGGGGTCAGAGAACACATTACACAGGGTCAGCAAGGCCCTCCTGGGGCGTCTCCCAAGTTGGGCAGAATTGAGTTTCAATTACTATGAAAATGAACATGCTCATGATGTTACTTAGAAACCAAGAATCTTCCATGTGCACACCAGTAGTCTTTCCAGCCGTTCCTTATTTAGGGCTCCCACTGGCTTACTAAGATCCCGGAAGGTTCCCGGATTTGACAAATCTGTGAGAACAAACAAACAGATAAATAAATAACTAAACTTCAGCTCATACCATAACTCTCCTGAACTGATTCAAACTCACACATTTATCTTTACAAAGTAGGTTTTAAAAACTTGAGATAAATCTATGAGAGGTATAGCATTTATGTTACTTATTTACAGAGCAGCAAAGAAAAGGTTAGCGATATCCACTTGAAAGTAGTATCTATAATTTGACAATGTCTTGGGTATTTATTTTGTGGGGGGGCAATATTAGGAGGTGAACTCAGGGGCTTGCACTTCTTAGACAGGTACTCTACCACTTGAGTTACTCCACCAGCCTCAGACTACTTATTTTTTTTTAAAGGTTTCCTGATTAAAAACAAAACAAAACTATTATTTCAAGTAAAACAACAAAAAAATCAAATTATAAAATCCATTATTCTACTATTATTCTATTTCTAGAAAATCTGTCATCTTTTGCAGTTACAAAGGTTTAACTCTGAATTATCAAAAGGAACTAATTATTTGTAATATATAACTTAAACATCTTACAAAATAAAATTAAAATATATTATATTTTTATTAAAATAATTTCAGGGAACAAGAGAGAAGTACATATATCACAAAGTTAAAGTGGTTCTCTCTCAGTAATATAATTATGGATAGGTTTTATTTAGTTCTTTCATGAAATAAATGTCCATAGTTTTGGGGGTGATTATAATCTTTAATGCAAATTTTAATATAAGATTAAACTGAGTCGCAATTTTTAGAGAAACTCATATATACACAGATAAGACAGATAGATAGATTTAGGTATAGATAATATATACATAGATAATTTATGTAACACTTGTCCACTATCTTGGAATGGGAATCATCAACTATAGTAATAAAGATCAGTGAGTTCTTTTTTTTTATTGTTTATTCATATGTGCAAACATTGTTTGGGCCATCTCTTCCCCATTGTTTGGGCCCCTTCCCCCTCCCTGTAAGTTCTGGCCTCACTTCCAGGCCAGAACCTGTTCTGCCCTCTTCTCCAATTTTGTGGAAGAGAAGACATAGTGATAATAAGAAAGACATAGGGTTTTTGCTAGTTTGAGATAAAGACAGCTATAGAGAGATTCCTAGCGTTGCTTCCATGCATGTGTGTATTATAATCTGAATTGGTTCATCCCTACCAGATGTCTTCACTACTTCCCAGTCACCTTTCCATAGTGGCCTCTGCCAGTTTAAGATTACTTTATTCACTCCTCTACAGTGGGCACATCAACCACTTTCAAGTTTTGGGTTTCCTACCTTTCCCTTTTCCTCCTGTATGTGCTCTCCCCTTAGCGTGTGACCCATGTCCAATAATACTACTGCATTTGTTTTAGATCTAAAGTCTGCATATGAGGGAGAACATACGATTTTTGGCCTTCTGAGCCTGGCTTACTTTGCTTAAGATGATATTCTCCAATTCCATCCATTTACTTGCAAATGACAAAATTTCATTCTTCTTTGTGGCTGAGTAAAATACCACTATGTATAAATACCACATTTTCTTAATCCATTTGTGGGTAGTGGGGCATCTTGGCTGTTTCCATAACTTGGTTATTTTGAATAGTGCTGCAATAAACATGAGTGTGCAGGTGCCTTTGGAATAACCTGAGTTGCATTCCTTTGGGTATATCCCTAGGAGTGGGATTGCTGGATCATATGGCAGATTTATATTTAGTTTCTTAAAAAGCCTCCATATTGTTGTCCAAAGTGGTTGTACTAGCTTACATTCCCACCAGCAGTGTATGAGGGTTTGTTTATCCCCGCATCCTCACCAACATTTATTGCTGGTGGTGTTTTTAATGATAGCTATTCTAACAGGGGTGAGGTGGAATCTTAGTGTGGTTTTGATTTGCATTTCCTTTATGGCCAGGGATAGTGAGCATTTTTTCAGTATTTCTTGGCCATTTGGATTTCTTCCTTTGAAAAAGTTCTGTTTAGTTCAATTGCCTACTTCTTTGTTAACTGATTTTGGGGGAGTTTATTTTGAGCTCCCTGTATATTCTGGATATCAGTCCTTTGTCTGATGTATAGCCAGCAAATATTTTCTACCACTCTGTGGGAGGTCTCTTCAGTTTAGAGACCATTTCTTTTGTTGTGCAGAAGCTTTTTAATTTCATGTAGTCCGATTTGTCCATCCTTTCTCTTAGTTGCTGAGCTGCTGGGGTTCTACTGAGGAAGTCCTTGCCTATACCTATTGCTTCCAGAGTATTTCCTGCTCTTTCCTGTACTAACTTCAGAGTTTTGGGTCTGGTACTTTGAGTTGATACTAATACAGGGTGATAACATGGATCTAGTTTCAGTTTTCTGCAGGTAGATAACCACTTTTCCCAGCAACATTTGTTGAAGAGGCTGTCTATTGTTCATCATATGTTGAGTGAGTTCTAATTTCTTTATAATTTTTTTCTCTCCTTTAACAATAATAAAAATGAACATGTCAGACTCAGCATTGTCAGAATTCATACATGGCAGCACTTACCCAGTTGTGCACTGCAATAGTCATTTAGTATCCATGGAAACACAGGGTACTGCGAAAGGTCGTTGCAGCTGCGATCGGCCAGGTTGTTGAGATGCAGGAGGTACTGGTAGTTGGACAGGTGCCCTCGTTGCCACTGCAGCATGTAGCTCTCGGCAGTGTGTTCTGCCATGTGGTGTTCTGCAGGGACAGAGGCCACCGCTTGTCACTTCACCTCATAAGTGCTAGGCTAACTTTCACTTAGCACTAAGAACTAGATGCTCACAACATATACCCTTCCACAAACTTCTGAAAGATACATTTTAAGTAAAAGAAAGGTAGGCTGTTGAGTAGTTTTTACAACACAGTTGCTCAGTAAATATCTATAAGATCCAGGAGGGAAATTATTAAATACGTTGAATTATTATTCTAACCCCAAAATATGAAATAATCCAAACAAATATAAAAGTACAAAGCAAGCAAATATGTAAATATTATCTGGCAATAAACAATATTTATACAATAAATAACAAAGAATTCTTCTAAATGTGCAAAGTTTTAATGCATTAAAAAAAAACATAGCCATTTGTGAAAGCTGACTTCCAGCATTTCTTATAAAGTCTGAACAAAACAATCTCTTAGTTTTCTTTTAGATCTTGAAGAAGTTTATTACTACTAATTTGTCAGTGACTACTTATTATTTATGCACGTGAGGATGAACAAAAAGAAAAGAAACTATTAACAAAAATGGAGGTGGGTTCAGAAGGACCAATTCTCAAACTAGAAGAACCAGAGTCCCTCCTCCCTCCCTGCCACTGGACCATCCTAGAAACAAGTGCATTTTCCATTTTGTTCAGAAAATTCTACTTTTTACTTTTATTAGATACATCAAGCATCTTAACTCATAGGCTGATTAAACATCTATTCTTATTTACTTTTGCCAAGTTTCTTTTCTCATCAGCTACTAGGTAAGGACATCAAAAATCAAAAACTTCCTCCCACCCTTCATTTTCCACTCCTGAAGCTCCTCTGAAAATGTTTGAACAACCTCCAAGAGAACTGAGAGCTTGAGAGAAGACAGATGTTTTAAGACATGATACATTTTTGCCCTGAGATTTTTGAATTCACCATAAAAGTTGAGTTTTTTGTTGTCATCCTGTTATAGTTAGAAAACTAAAATAAACCAGGAGCCAGAAGATAAAAGCAAACTTGTAGGAAAGCTACACTCAAATAGCTCAATGAGTGAAAAAGAAACATTAACTGAAAGCCTAGTGTAAAATAAAATATATTCCTTATTGGAAATAAACTATTCCTTTTTAAGGGAGGATGTACTTCACTATCTCACAAATGGTTTCATTGAACATTAAAAAAAATTTAGATGGCATTTATAAAATCTCAACATCCAATTAAAAAATATTCCATTCTGGACTGGAGGTGTGGCTCAGGTGGTAGAGCGCTTGCTTTATAAGCACAAACTCCTGAGTTCAAACTCCAGTCACACCAAGAAAAAAAAAAATTCCATTCTAATGATCTGAAAATTTTGTAAATGAAGTATGATTTAATTTAGCCATACATCTTAATTAAAAAGTTCATGCTTATAACAAAAATATAGTTGTTGTCTCTGATAAAGGTGGGACAATTCATGTTTTCCATGAAGAACTAAAGAATGAAATGTAAATTTTAGTCTGAGGCTGCTATCCTGAGCACACACAGTTCAGATGCTCTTTTCGTATGGCTTTCCAGCTTTGCGATTAAGACCACAATCAATGATCACAAATGTATTGCCTCACATTAAGAAAATTAGTCTAGCTGGGCACTGGTAGCTCACATCTATAATCCTAGTGACTCAGGAGGCAGAAATCAGGAGGATCGTGGTTCAAAGCCAGCCAAGGCAAATAGTTTGCGAGGCCCTATATCAAAAAACCCATCACAAAAAAAGGGCAGGGGGATGGTGGAGTGGCTCAAAGTGTAGGCCCTGAGTTCAAGCCCCAGCACCACAAAAAAAAAAAAAGAAAATTAGTCTTAGTTTTCATAAACTAATACCGACATAACTGTAAATATAAAAATACTTGGGCAGAGCCTTTATAATCCATTGAAGTTGGAGATTATTAAAATAGTAAAAACATTTAAATTTATCAGGAATTTACTTTTAAAATACACAACTATTACCAAAATCAACTTATATTTCCCTTGGTTTTTAAGATACTATTTTGGCAACTATCATTACTGATGAGAAGAAATAAGAAGACCATAGAGAACAACTTCTAGACAGAGCACTTTTCTTCTGTTACTTGCTATCCCAGCTCTTTAGAACTACCTCCATATGAACAGACACAAGAAAAAGTGAGCAGCAAACCTAGGTATGTGGCAATATAAAAATAGAGGTCATCTCTATCTTGAGGTTCATAGAACTTCAGGTAGATGTCGGAACACAGATCGTCTTCAGTGCAAAACACTTCCAAGCCCTATAAATTCAGAAAGAATAAAATAAATAGCACTATGTTCATCTTGCAACCCTATTATAATTTTGTAGAAAATTGCAAAAGCCTTTCAGGTAAGCATTGGTGCTCTTGATTATTAGATCTTTGCATTCTTGTTCTCCATTTACACTTGAGTTCAGGAATATCTGTCTCTATATATACATATGCTGTACTTACAAACCTCTTGAGAACAAGGCATGCATTTAGGTAAACTATAAAATCCTTTTTGGTGCTGAATGTTTTCATTGATAATACTTTGAGCTTATTATTTTGAAATTCAAAATTAGCTGATCCATGCCTTCAGAGCCTTCCCAAACACAATTATTAAGCTTTCTTGTGTAAATTTAATAATGATTTACACCTAACAAATTGATAAATGAAGAATACACTCAATTAATAAATTACACTTATTATTTAAGAAAACGATGAGCTTGTGTGTTTATAATCCCAGCACGCAGGAGACTGAGGCAGGAGGATCACAAATTCCAGGCCAGCTTGGGTTACAGTAGTGTGATCAAAAAAAAAAAAAAAAAGAAGAAAGAAAGAAAAGGAAAGGGAAAAAAAAGCGAATGATGAGCTTTGTGAATATTGTACTGAGAAGGCTAATTCAGGATTCAGGATAGGAGCTGACAAAGGATAAAAGCCCAGAGTTGTACTGGATTCAAATTCAGACTATTTTAATTCTCTAGCTAAGGAACTTGAGAAGTTAACACCTAGAATCTCAATCTCTTTATTTATAACATATGAGATCATCTACTTCACAGGGATTGTGATAGCAAATAAATTAAATGAATGTTGTATATAAATTTTCCAGCACAAAGAAGGCACTTAATTTAATGTCATTTCTTTTCATGACTACTCCTCTAAACCCAAAGGAGCAGATTTTTTTTTTAATAATATCTCTTTCCCTGATTCTCTGTTATAGCACTGGAAATGGTAAGGTACCCTTTACATAAAAAGGCAGGAAAACAGTTAAATTTCACATATTAAAAACACAAAAATTATGGCTAATATTCCATGCTTTTGTAATGACACTAAGTTATTAGTCTACCTTCAAAGGAGAAAAAATTAATTTATACTGATGTCAATTCAAAACCCTTTGGCATCACACCTTCTGTAGGGAATGGTTTCTAAAGTGAATGTTTAGACAAATACAAGTATGAACGTATGCTTATGGAGGGAAATGATGAGAAGCACTACCCATATGATTTAAATGGTTATTTTCCCAATTCTTTCCCTCTAAATCCAAAGGCTTACTTAATGTAAGTTAACTGTGACTACACTACAGCTCCACTAAAGAGTTAATTTCTTGAAATCTTCTAATATTTGACTTTGAGACCTAGCTACAGTGACAGGGTGGAAGCAAGGAGCACTAGATTATTCTGCAAACACTATTCTGACCTAAACCCAGAAACACTAAGAATTTAGTAGTGAGAAACTCAAGGGCTGTCTAGCTCTCTTATTCTTGGAACCAAAAATGTTTTTGCCACAGAACCTCCTATGCCTTTGTCACTGTCCAGGTTATCCAAAAGAAAGAACAGAAAGAGCCATTCCATTTGCCTATAATACAACATACCTTTTCAGGCATGCTGGGAGGGTTTCTAAGTCAATAAACAGTCAGCTAAAGTGAAGGCATGCAAACCATCCACTGAGAGGTACGAGTACACTTGAACTTACCAAAGGCATGAGGCCGTGCCTCCTTTTGTAAATGCGGCGGACATCTTGGAGTGTTATCTGGACCACAGGTTTCTTTAAAAAGTGAAGATAATGTCAAACATCACCATTGTTACACAATTAGAAGCTGTTCTTTAGTATCATAAAGATGAAAAAAAGGACCAAATTTTTCCTTCCCAATGTGTCTCAAGTGAACAACTAGAAAATCTTGAGACAAGATATATATCTAGTTTTATGTTCTGCTCTAACTACCACGAATTTTGCTATCTTTTGATTTTCTTAGTACTGATATACATCTTTTTTTTTAAGAATCCTGTCTTTTATCTTCTTAACAATTACAGTGTAATTAAAAGTCACAAATTACTACAGTATAAGACAGGCCTCCAAAACGTTTCTTTATTAAAGAAGAAATTTTTCTTGTTTCTCTAGAACTTTAAAATACTAGTAAGAGAATCAAGGTAGAAAAGGCAACGCTTTCTCCCAAGTGAGAGGGAGGTGGAGGTGGCAGAAGCCATGTATACAATAGTAGAAAATGCCTTAGAGACTTCCCAGTCAGGCCGAGGGTCCTGGCCCAGGGCTTTGGGAAGGGACAAGTCTCATACAATCCATACAATGGATCCTGAGGCTGAGGCACTTACGCACACATTCTTCTAAAAGTTTTTGATCCAAGCGATAATATTGGTAGTGGCCAAGCCAATTTATCCCAGGACTAGAGAATGTCTTTCTGGCTAAGTGCACCATCTACTGGAGAGCTTGGTGAGTACACAGCACCACCTAGTGGACAGAATCCTAAAAGGATCCTCACTGACTCAAAAGTCTTAGCTATTTGTTTTAGTGCCATATTATGACCAACATGCAGAATTTCCAAGGTGCTGCTTTCTACTGCGGAGAACACTCCTGACTCTAAGCTGCCCTGCCAAATGGCCCAAGCGCGGTGCCAGAGAATGTCAGGACTTTTGTTTCTTTAATAAGCCTCTCCAAAAAGGGGTCAATTCGAGGTAAGCAACGACTCTTTTCATACAAGTTTTAATGTAGAAATCTGAGTTAATCTTTATTTTCTGGTCTAGTCTTAAGTCCAAAGTCCTTGTGAAAGAGAATATTGTTACCAAAATTATAGAAGAAACCCTACAAAGCCAGATTACAGCATCTCTACACACACCTGCATACAAACCAAGAAGGCCAGTGCTGCTTCAAGAAAGATGCAGATCTACTGATTGTGTTTGTAATTAAAGAGAAATAAGAAGTGTTCACATAGGAAAATATACATTAAATATCCATTTCTTAGTAATTGCAGTGTATTTCCTTGGTCTCTTCCAGAAGTGCTTCCTAGCAGAGAGATATAAATCTCCACTGACCCTTAACAAAAATCAGGAGGGACAGAGTTTCTTTCCACAACACTGAAAGCAAGAGCCCCAGACTGACTGCAAATAGAGAAGTTTAAATCCCTGTAACCACGCACCAGGATTACATAGGGAGCATGCAAAGACACACAAGTGCTAGGGGTGGGGGGTGATTTTGAAGGACACAGTAACTGTGATGTCAAATGCCCAGAATACCAAGCTTAAAGATGGAGGCAGTTCTGTACATGGCCCTGTGGTTTACGTACCGGGTACCCATTGAGAGGCTGAAAATACAGGTTAGTGTCTGTGATGCACACATGTCCAGGATTTGTCACCAGAGGAGTCACCATCTCTGCCTTGCATTCCATATGCAGCTTTTCAGAAACATTCTGGAATCTAAAAAGATGTTTTTACATCAAAAGTAAGAAAAATCAGAAATTGATCTACGTGCTAGGTTTATCTACAGGGTGAGTTTTTGTGATACTTGTGTAAACAGTACATTTAAATGAGAAAAATGGCCATATGAATTAGCTGACATTCTTTTAGGTAACATAATGATAACCTGATTTTTTTTATATAAAACAGAAGAGATTCTGCATTACAAAGGCAAAAATAGACAAATAACATCAAGTAACTATTTAGCTGAATTCTTACTCTTCCTATAATAAACTGGCTTTGAAACTAGTCCTACATTTATGTAATTATCTATTTTTTTTGACTAAGACTGATTTTTAGAGCTAGATGTGGTGGTGTATGTCTATAATATCAGCATTCAGTAGGCAAAGGCAGGAAGATCATGAATTCATGGCCAGTCTGGGCTACACAGTCAGCAAAAACAAGTAAGTAAACAAACAAATAAAACCCTATGAGTATAGCTATATAACCCCTTTGACATAAGTGGTATTTATTTCACAGGACATCTTATCAGGCTCTGACTACATAATTACAATTACTTGAAGGTTAGGCTTTTGGATTTATTGCTATAAAACAAGTCAAAGATGAGCTTTGTGCTACCCATTCCTAAGATATTTCATCAAAAATGTCTATCTGGTTCTGCTTTACTAAAAAAAAAAAAAGAAAGAAAAAGTAAGTTAGAGGGAAAACAACCAACTGTCAGTATTTTAGAGCAATTAGTTAAATAACTGGACTAAAAGCAAATCTGGGAGTGAGGGGAGCTTAGAGATAGAGGATTTGCTTAGCAAATACTTGGTCTAAGCCCAAGTACTAAAAATGAAAAAAAGAAAGAAATCTCCTTATAAGTAATAGGACATAACATAGAGGGGCACACTTTACTTCAAGTTAGGATATGAAAGCTAAAAGAGACCCTTGAAGTCCTTACCCTACAACTAAAACCAACTGGTAAGCTGAATGATCCTCATATTTTTTTAAGCCCATCAGAAAACTGCAGATGCAAAGAAAAGTAAATGAATTTAGAAGAGACCAACAGGTAAGTAGCAGAAGAAAAGTGGCTTTATTACAGGTAGGGATAAGGGATGCAGTACAAGACAGATCTTCAGAGGAAGAGAAGCCACAGTGGGACTAGAGGGCAAAGAAAGCTCCCAGAGATGTGAAAATGCTCTCTAGTGGGGTGGAAAGCAAGACTCATATCCCACCATTTAGAAAGCTGATGGCTCCACCTTAAAGTATAGAAGTCTCTCCCGAATTACTCAAGTGCTCAGAGCCTAAGTCCTGTTGAAGACAAAGTCTAGATCTCCCCGTTCACCAAGTGCAGGTAGTGGTGCACTTGGTGGTGCACTTGCCACCACTGTGGCAACAAAGCCTTAATCCATCAGAGCCACCCAGTAAAAGCCACCCGACAGGGTAATGGGTGGGCATGACCATTTCTGGAGGTAAATATTATTTAGTTTATCTTTACAGTACTTTTTTAAACAAACTTTCACACAATTCAAAAACAACTAAGATACATAAAGGAGCAAGAAAATATGACCTATGCTCAAGAGAGGAAAGACTCAACAGAAGGGGACCCAAGTGTTATATGTATCAGGAGACTTGATGGCAAGCATAATATGCTCAAGGAACCTAGAAGAAGAGGTAGATAGCATGTGTGAAGAGACTGAGGACTTCAGCAGAGAAACAGAACCTGTACAAAAAAAAAAAAGAACCCCAAAAAAATGCAGAAATGAGAATATGGATAATAGAGTGAATTAAACAAGCTTAACAACAGACAACACACACAGGGGAGGGAAGGTCCAGTGAAGCTAAAAAAACAGGTCAATGTCCTAACTGAAACAAAAAGAGAAAAAGGAATGAAAAAAAGTAGACTAGGAAAAAGCATTTTTGTTTTCCTCTTACATATTCTGAATCCGCCAAGCAGAGTAAGCACAAAGAAAACCACATTCTACCAATAGGCAACAACAATACAAATCATGTGACTTTGCACAAGCAATGATGGAATGAAAATGTTTAAAATATGACAGAAAAAAAAAAACCAATCAACCCAGAATTCTATATCCAAAAACTATCCTTCAAAAATGAAGGTGAAATGAAGACATTTGGAGATAGATAGAACTGACAGAATGAATCTCCAACAGATCTTCGTTGTAAGAAATGCTACCAAAAGTTCTTTTTTTTTAAATTTTTATTGTTTTATTATTCATATGTGAATACAATGCTTGGGTCATTTCTCCCCCCTGCCCCCACCCCCTCCCTTACCACCCACTCCGCCTCCTCCCTCTCCCCCCTAATCCCTCAATACCCGGCAGAAACTATTTTGCCCTTATCTCTAATTTTGTTGAAGAGAGAGTATAAGCAATAATAGGAAGGAACAAGGGTTTTTGCTAGTTGAGATAAGGATAGCTATACAGGGAGTTGACTTGCATTGTTTTCCTGTGCATGTGTGTTACCTTGTAGGTTAATTCTTTTTGATCTAACCTTTTCTCTAGTTCCTGGTCCCCTTCTCCTATTGGCCTCAGTTGCTTTAAGGTATCTGCTTTAGTTTCTCTGCGTTGAGGGCAACAAATGCTAGCTAATTTTTTAGGTGTCTTACCTATCCTCACCCCTCCCTTGTGTGCTCTGGCTTTTATCATGTGCTCAAAGTCCAATCCCCTTGTTGTGTTAAATACCAGATGAAACATGTGATCCACAAAAAGAAAGGATCATGAGAAAAAAAATAAACACTTAAATATCCAAATAGAAAACAATTATTTTTATTTATATGCAAACACATATGTCTCTAATTTCTCAGAAAACTTGTGGCTTTTTAAACCTAAATACCAATAATGTATTGTGGGATTCACGGAATGTGTAGAAAATATAAGACAAAAAAAGAGCACAATGAGTAGGAGAGGCTAAACGGACAGAAATACACTTTAGTGAAGGTCTTGAATTGTTCTAAAGTAGCATAATATAATATTATTTGAAGGTACTCAATGGTACAAAGTACATATTGACCACTAAAAATAACACAAAGTAATGTATCTAAAAAATAAACAGAGTATATAAAACAGAGGACAGAAAAATATTAGATTTATCCAAAATAAGGGGAAAAAAAAGAAAACAAGATACTAAGAAGCAAATATCAACCCAGTGGGCTTAAAACCAAATATATCTGTAATTATATTATGATGTTATCCAACATTCCAATTAAAAATCAGAGATTGTCAGACTGCACAAAATATGACTCAACTATAAAGTGTGTATGTTTTAGAAACGGAGTATAGACACAGACAGGTTAAGCATAAAAGGATGGAAAAAGATACACTATGCAATCACAACGCAACAAAACTGGTGTGCCAACCTGAAGTACACCAAGACAAAAAACATTGAAGATTAAAAGGGACATTTCATAATGATGAAAGATCAATCATTAGGAAGACATTATACATCTAAATTATGTAAACATCATAAAAGAACTTCACATTTCAAAACATATAAATTAACACACTAGGGGAAAAACCAATTCCATAATCATCACTGGCAATTTTAATATCCTTCTCTAATTGAGAAAACAACAAAGTATGCATGATCTGAACAACCATCAGTCAACAGGACTTATAGTACACTATATTCAACAACTACAGAGCACACATTCCTTTCAACAACATATGAAATTTCACCAAAACAGACCACATGCTGGGCATAAGGCAAATATCAACAAATACCAAAAGAATGAAAAGTATATCATATAGAATATACTGACCAGGAAATATTAATTAGTAATCAGCAACAATATATCTATAAAATTAAACAACATACTTCTAATATAACCTATGGTCAATGAAAAAATGGCAAAGTAAATTACAAAGTATTTTTACATAAATGATAATGAAAATATAACATATCAAAACTTGTGAGAATCAAAGTGGTACTTAGAAATTTTACAAGTTTAAGTGCTTCTATTACAAAATCAGCAATCTAGACTTTGTTCTTAGAAAGATAATGGAAGGCTACTCTGTTTTCATGAGCTGACGAAAGGAAACCAGAAAAGTAAAAATCAACATTAAATAAAATGGAAAAATACACAAGTAAGAACACATTTCAAAGCTGTTATTTGAAAAGTTAACAAAATTGGTAACATCTGGCAATATTGTTAAAAGAAAAAAAAGAGAAAACACAAATATCAATGTAAGAAGTGACAGGTCACTGCTGCAGGTTCTGGAAGCATTAAAAAGGATTTTAGGCAGGGTGCCGGTGGCCCATGCCCATAATCCTAGCTACTGAGGAGGCAGAGATCAGGACAATCATGGCTCAAAGCCCACCCAGGCAAATAGTTGGTAAGACCCTATCTTGAAAAACCCCATCATAAAAAAAAAGAGTAGAGTAACTCAAGCAGTAAGAGAGCCTGCTTGGCAAGCATGAGGCCCTAAGTTCAAACTTCAGTACTGCCAAAAAGAAAAAAAAGGACTTTAACAAATACAAACCAATAAATCTGGCAACATAAATAAAATGGGCACTTTTTTTTTTTTAATATACAACTTACCAAAACAAATACAAGAAGAAACCGACAAACTAAATAGTCCTATGCCTGGTTTAAAAATAAATTAAGCTGGGTGTGGCAACACACATCTATAATCTCAGCACTCAGGAGGATGAGGCAGGAGGATCTCAAGTTAGATGAGTTACATAAATAAAATTCTGTCTCAAAAATTAAAAATAAATAAAGCTCCAAGAATACTTCAATCCTCATATAGCTTTATCAATAAATGTTACTAAAAATGTAAAAAAGAAATAATGACAATCCCATTCACTTTTTCTGTAAACAGATCTCCAAACCTATTTTGTAAGGTCAGCAGAACTGTGTACCAAAACCTGACAAACATCTCTAGAGAATGTCAGAGCTATATCCCTCATGAATATAGACACAAAAACACTTAACAAAATACTAGCAAAGCAAATCGAGCAATATATAACAAACACAGTAAATCATCATGTCAAATTAGATTTATCCCATGAATACAAAGTTGATAAAACATTAAAAATAATAAAATATAATTCATAAAATTAACAAAATAAAGAAGGAAAGCTATGACAATGTCCATTAATGCATAAAAAGCATTTGACAAAATTAAACGAACTAGAAATAAAAAGGAGCTTCCTCATTGTGATAAAGGGCATCTAAGAAAAAACTATAGCTAACATTGCTCTAATTATAAACATTAAACTCTTTTCCTATAAGATTTAGAATAAGGCAAGGGTATTTGTTCCCACTGCATTTCCTAAGGAAACAGTACAATGAGATGGGGAATAGAAAATAAAAGCCATAGAGATTTGTTTGAAAATGTATTATTCACAGATTAAATAATAACATATGAAAACTCTATGGACTCTATTAAAAATCTCTCTAGAACTAGTGAGTAAATTCGGGGAAGCTGCAGGATACCAGGTCAATACAAACGTAAGAATTTATACTTTTCCATATTTATTTGTAAGCCTATACCAAATAGTTGGAAAATAAATTTTCAGTAGCATCAAGCAAAGATCTACAAATATGCCCAAGCAAAGATGACAGCACCTGCACACTAAACATAGCAATGGAGGAAACTTGATGAGGGATAAAGAGAACACTGAACGATCCTTCTGTCTTTTCAAACTCTAAACTCATTCCAAAGTAAAGTATTTTCAGAAGATATTTTGGGATATAAATGGGAAAAATGTGAATATTGGAGCTATGTATTAGACAATATTAGGGAAGTATGGCTAACTGAATCCAATAAAGGTATCAAGACATATAGGAGAATGACCCTTTAATGGATACATGCTGAAGAACTTACAAAGACAATGTCACCATATCTTGCAACTTATTTTCAAATGACTTAAACCCATGTAGGGGTTGGTACCAGTGGGATGACAGAAGATATAAGGACAGGGTGTAGGAAGGTGAATATGGTAGAAATATTACGTACTTAATCATTTATGAAAATGGAAAAATGAGACCTGTTGAAACTATTCTAAGAATGGGGGAGGGAAATAAGGGAAAATGATGGAGGGGATGAATTCAACTATGAGATATTTTAAGAACATTTGTAAATGTCACAATGTACCCCCAGTATAATAATATTATTAAAATAATAAAAAGTAAATAAAGTTAAAAAACTGTATGGTGAAATAAAATGGATTACCAAATACGTTCTAATTAACAAGAGTTTACCTATCTATGTATGGAAAGATTGAAAACTTTCTAGTTAGTTCTAATTGAATACCAGTTTACTCTGAAGAATATTTCTTACCAGGGGTGTGGCTCAGTGGAGCACTTACTTAGTATGTGAAAAGTCCTGGGTTCAATCCCGAGCACCTTAAAAAAAATTCTGAAGTGACGTCATATGCCTGAACCCGTATGTACTCAAATGCATGTATGCATGCATATACATTATATTAAAAATTAGAAAATTTTATACATAATATAAACACATGCAAATATGCATGTACATATTATATAAAGATACACAAATACATATACATACACACACATACATGCACACACACACACATACATATATACACCAAAATCCACAGGTGCTTAAGTTTTTTATACAGTATTTGCATATAACCTATACACATCCTCCTGTATACTGTAAAACACTACAGATTACTTATTACAATTTAAATGCTATAAAAATAGTTGTTTTACTGTATTATTTAGGGAATAATGACAAGAAAAAAAAACCTGCATCTGTTCAGTACAGAAGCATTTTTTTCCAAGTATTTTCAACCTGTGGTTGGTAGAGTCCACAGATGCAGAACAGACAAATATAGAAGGCCATCTGTGTACACAGATACACATAAACAAAAATAAAATATATACATACACACAGAGTGACCTATGAATGAGCTCATGAGGCTGCAAGATATGAAGCAAATTTTGGCAAAATATTAACAAACCAACACCTGGAATATCATGGGTTATCTGTGGTCATTATTTTCTTCTTCCAACTTGTGAGGATCTCAAAACTTTCGAAATAAAGAGTAGGGGAAACACAGTTATATTTTTTCGATAACAAGTGTTTCCTTAGAAATATGATGAAAGCTTAGCAACTTTACACTTCCACAGTTTTTATAGAAAGGAAACAATACTGGAATACTTCATTTTATACTGCAAAAAAATTCCCCTCTAAATTCTTCAGCCAACATTCTGGATACCAGATAAATTAAAACTTTCATAGTGAGCCACTTTTTAACAAGAATGCTATGCTGAGGCCCAGAAATGGAGTTTAAATCACTAAGAAAAATGATATGCTGTAAGTAGGTCAGGGGAAGATAATTCTTATTATTATTCTTTTTCCTTTCTAGGATGGAAAGGAAAATTCTTCCCTCAGCAATCCAGTTCCTTAAGCTATCCCGCCTCTATGAAAATGGAAAAAATAAAATCAATGCTATACAGCGAAACTGAAAAAAGAATCAAGAATAAACACAAAAAAATACTTACTAGCCAGATAGCTTTATTGGCAAGTTTTTCACACATAAAAAATTTAAGATAAAGGTCAGAATCTCACAAAGACAATAAAATGGAATATTACAAGCTAATTTCATTTACAAACATAAGCTTCTCAATCTACTCAACCAATACTTTCCACTTTGTTCTAAGCATGATTACATATGCAAAAATTTGTAACTCATGGGTAAGATTTTGTACAAATGTAGAATATAAACATAAAGTTAATGGAACTGATCACAGAGTGCATGGAAACAAGGTAAATGCACAAAAATCTGCTGCCTTCTATATGTCAACAAGAATAGAAAATGAAACTTTGAATAACAAGCCACTTATAACACCATCAGAAATATGAAATACTTAGAGTAAGTATAACAGAAGATAGGAAAGACCTTTAAAGAAAATCATAAAGATTTTAAAGATCTAAATAAGTGGAGAGACTATAAATCTACTGCAATCACAAGCAAAAGTCTAGCAGGCTTTCTCTTATGAGCTGATCCTGAATTTACACAGAAGTGAATAAGACCAAGAACAGTTAGGAAAATAATACGTGGTGGGTAGGATGTGGGGCCCAGCACCACCGGAACGCATTAGTTACCATAAAGCTACAGTAATTAGTACCGGGATATGAGAGGTGAAATATATGCAAACAGCCCAAATCTACAAGATAATAGGATAATATACAAGTATCATTATATTGTATTCTTAATAAAGCCAAGAAAATCAATGAAAAAAAAAAACATTAGAACAACAAGATCATACTCTCTTAGTCCCTATGGGGAGTGACAGGAAAGTATTTCAAGCAATTTGAAGGGTCAAGAAAGTCTTCCTTAAAGAAGTGACAGTTAAAATGAGTTCAATATAGTGAGAGTTAGCCAAATGCAAAAGAGATGGAGGGTGCACGTTCTAAGCAACAGGCAACATGAACAACGGCTCAGAGGTAAGAGGATATGTGGCACAGCAAGAACCGCTCTTCTGCAAGCGGACAGAGCACAGAACTCAAGAGCGCAATCAGTCACTGGGAGCAATAGAAAGAGCTGTCACATGAGAGGTGAGCCCGTGGTGAGGTGTTCACTTATCCTGAGGCAGAAGAGCATCTTGAAGAACTTTCAACAGGCAAGTGAGATGATTAAATAGATCCTTTAGGAAGAACATATTTATAAGGACATTAAGTCCAGAGAGAAGAATAGAAGAGGGAAAACTAAGGTCAGGTAGGTAGACTAAAAGTTGTCATGGTGCTGTAGGTAGGAAGTGATGGTGTTCAGAAATAGGGCAATCACAGTTCAAAGAAGATAAGTGGACGGGCTGGAGAGACAGTAAGTAGTCAGCAGGCCTCCTGAGTGACAGGTGTAGGGTGGAGAACAGTGCTGGAGCATTTCCTAAGACAACATCAGTTTTGGTTCTCTCTCTCTCCCTCCCTCCTTTCCTTTCTCCCTCCTTGTGGTTCTGGGCATTGAACCCAAGTCCTCATGCATGCTAGGAAAGCATTCTACCACTGACCCATGCCCCCCGTTCCACATCACTTTTGCATATGTGGAATGAGGCCTACAGATTAAGATGTCCACTGTTTTCCCAATCAGGAAACAAAAATCTTTAAATATTTACCTGTTTTTGTCAAATGATGTCCTCGCCAAACGTGATTGTAAGATGGCAGTTATCTATGAGAACAGAACCATTTGAAAAGTATTAGATGTAAGTATTTATAAGCAAAATACCAATATAAGTTTATTTACTACCAAAGAAACCAATATTAGAAACACTTACCATGGCAGTTTGGTCACCCAGTTTATCAAGGCAGGAGGCTCTGTGAAGCTGCAATATCAGAAACACAGGCAATTAGCTTTCCTTGCTGATGGTATCAAGTATTTCTTTAGAAGCAATGAAAAACATGGACTATCCTATCACTTAGCAGCAGTCAAGATTACTTCTGATATGTCTATGGCTTCCTCCTAATATATAGTTTTTAAATTCAACATATTCAAGTAAACCTACAACATACTTAGGAAAAAGATTGTGATATGGGTAATAGGAAAATGTGAAATACGAAATTAAAAAAACATTTTTTGCCTCAGTATGCTCTGAGTTCTCCTTTAGTGAATGCCTACGTGAGTCACTAACTTACCTGTAACAGTGTCTCCACAACATCTTCTACTTTCCCTGAAACATCCAATTCAAAGACATATTCCATTTTGCCCTAGCAGAAAGGAGAAGATATGAAAACAACAGAAGAGAAGCATATTTCTTTAAGGTCATCTGCCCGGTACCTGCTAAATCCTGCATTTCTGCCTGGCATCCCCCTGTAAATGAGAGCTCTAAGGAGCACACCTACTGGACTCACTGTAATCTTATGTACTCACTGCCTTAGTCTACTCTTCTTATTCTAATTCTTTAAAGTATAGTGCTAGGGTTTTTATTTTGACACCTTTCTTTTCTTTTAATGTAGGCATTTATCTTTATAAAATTCCCTCCATACTGCTTTTGTTTCCATAAGCTTTGGTATACTGCTTTTGTTTTCAATTATTTTATGATATTATCAATTTTCTCTTCTGGTTTCTTTTTTAATCTACTGGTTGTTTGGAATGTGTTGTCTAATAGACACATATATATCTATGAAGTTTTGAGTTCTAGTTTCATTTCAAAGTGGTCAGAGAAGATACATAATATGATTTCAATCTTCTTTTTTTTGCTTTATTTATTTTCTTTATTGTTTATTCATATATGTATACATTGTTTGGGCCATATATCCCCCTCTGCCCCCCTCACTTAAATTTGTTTTTGTTGGGTTTTTTTTTTGCAGTGCTGGGGTTTGAACTCAGGGCATATACCTTGAGCCACTCCACCAGCACTTTTTTGTAATGGGTTTTTTCGAGATAAGGTCTCGAGAACTATTTGCTTGGGTTGGCTTCAAA
Organism: Castor canadensis; assembly: GCF_047511655.1. Taxonomy (NCBI): domain Eukaryota; kingdom Metazoa; phylum Chordata; class Mammalia; order Rodentia; family Castoridae; genus Castor; species Castor canadensis. The sequence continues at coordinate 129,066,599 of NC_133388.1, read as the reverse complement.
CCTGATCCACCTGATCTCTGGCTCCTGGGTAGCTAGGATTACAGGTGTGAGCCACCAGTGCCCAGCTCAGTCTTCCTACATTTGTAAAGACTGGCCAATATATTCTCAGTAATACCCAGTATTAATAATGTATAAATATACATTTTCTGATTTCATCTTCTAATCTAATCATGTAAGCTCTTTTCCCTAATAGGCACATTTTTTTCAAGTAAAAAAGTTACTTGAATTCTCTTGGACTAAAGTCTGTAGCTGCCTTGGGTAACTGTATTATAAATGTGTGGTAATAAGCTTTGAGGTACCCAATATTATTACATTTGGCAATACTGGGGTTTGAACTCAGGGCCTCGTGCTTATTAGGCAGGCACCCTACCACTCTTAAGCCACACCCCCAGCCTATTATTATATTTGATTAAAGATATTAATAGAGTCACAAAGTATTATTGCTCAAAATCACTGTATAAATTTCTAGGAATATGTGAAAAGCTTTACTTACCCTTTCTATTTTATATGGTGCAACAATATTATGTTCTTTAATGAAATATACCTAAGAAAGACAAACCATTATTTGTAAAAATAGGAATCAAAATTTTTGCTGTAAAAAGTAAGTATAAATAGGAATTTTATAAATTGTATGTTTTAAATCATTATATATTCTCTATCTGTAAAAATATTTACATTAATATTAATATGGTACTGAAAAGAACATATAATAAATTTAAAATAGAATCATCAAGGCAACAAGATCACAATTATTAGAAAATGAGTATCTAAGCTGTTTTATGAATGTAATCAAGTAGACAGGGGAAGAAAGCTAATCTAAGTGCAACTTTTCTAAGAAATGGGTAAAAGTCACTGTGGAATGAAATACGTTCATTGACATTAAGAAGTATGTCTTCCCTAGAGGTGAGCTAGGCACTTTCACCTGACTAAGTCCTCACACTGATTTTTATTAATAGCTTTGTTGAACAAGCAACATCATCCACCCGGATACTGACCTCCTAATATGAGTACCCTCATCCCTTCCTTTCCTCCTATGACAATAGAGGAACTGCCTGGCGTCTCAAAAACCAGCTGCTCTTCTAGGACCCAGAATAGGAAGCAACCTACTCTCGACCTGTCAGTCCTTCAGTAACTGTGCTCCTAGGATAATATACTGTTCTCTTCCCCACTTTGAATAAATCACAGGTAACTACCCTTTTTGGTCTCATATTCTCCTTTGATCAGTTTCTCTGTTCCATTTTTTGGCAAAGCTCTTTGTAAGAACTACCTGGACCATCTCATGGGCCCATAATGGGTTTTCACCCAAACCTTTTGAAACCACTCCTGCAAAGGTGTGCAAAATCCCTGGGTCACAAATCCAGCAGTCAATTCTGAAGTCTTCCTTGGCTCACCTCCTCAGTCTACAGAAGAGCTGAGGGCTCCTCTAGAAAAGCCTGGCTTCCAGTACATCTATTCTTTCCGTCTGTCTCCCCAGCCTCTAATGCTACAGAGCTTCAGGCCACCCTGTCCACACCTGGCAAAACTTGTCTTGTCCCAGGACTTAAAAATTCTCTGGAAACTTCCGACTCTCCCATTTTATCTGTCTAGCCTCAGTCTCCTCTCTGAAACTCAGACAAATGCATCCTAGTGCCTGCTAGACTTCCCTTGGAGGTCTATAGTGCACCTCACACCTTAAATTCTGAACCAAGCCTACTCCTCTGCAGGTCTCTATTGCAATAAAGGGTATTGCTATTCACCTAGCTGGAGTCTTTCCTGATTGTTCTCTATGCCCTGCAGCTCACCTATCAGGTTTTTCTTCAGAATATATCTGGACAATGACCACCTCTCACCATCCTGATCCAAAACATCTGCATCTAAACACTCCAAGGACTCCTTGCTTCACTCTCAAGGAAGAGTGAACCCTGTGCAGCTTGTTTTCCACCCAGCCTTTTCAAATACATATAAATCAGATCGTGCCCTCTTTCTTCCAGCTCCAGTGACACATCTCTTTGGTCCCAAATTCTCAAACCTCACCATGGCCAGAAACCCTCCATAACATGGTTTCTGCCCCTGCTCCAGACCCTGCTCAAGATGCTTTCCTTGATTCCTAAACCCTAGATATACTGGTACTCCTATGCCATGCCTACTACAGGTCTTCTCCCCCGACTACTCTCTGTGCAGATAACCCACTGCTCAAAATTACATGGCTCACTCCTTTCTGCTTTTGAGTCTCTAGTCAAGTGGTACCTTCTCAGTGAGGCATCCCTGACCACACTGTCTAAAGTATCACAGTAATGTTCCCTATTATTTTATATCCTTTTGTCCTGCTTTCATTTTTTCTGTAACATTTATCACTATGTGACATTGGAGAATTTATTTGATCACTATCTGTCTCCCCTATTGGAAAGCAAAGTTCAAAGAGAGAGGCATTGGGTATCTTTTTCTGGGGTCATGAGTTAAAACTAACACACACACACATACACACACACACACACACACACCCTTGTTATTCTATCAGCAACAAAAACTGTAGAAACAAAACTCTAAATCTAAAGCATTGTATATATTTCTGTGACCTAGAAGTAATTAAAAACACAAAAGTTGCCTGGTTTTTGGGTATGAGGCCCTGGGTTCAAACACCAGTGCTACAAAAAAAATAATAATAAGAATGAAAAGTTGCCTGATTGTATACTTGACACAGGAAGCTTAAACTGATATTTGAAAGAGTATCTTGTGTTTAGGCACCCCTTGCTGTTAGCCTGACTTTCTGTTGGTTTGAGTTTCTTCTACAAACTATAAAAAAGTAGGTAGAAGGAAATGGGGCTTTATTTCTAAGCTCAAAGTTATTAATTTTTTACTAAAATGGATCATTTTATAATGGAAATGCTACTTCAACTGAAAAATTACCTCTTCCATCCAAGATAAGGATGTTTTAGAATAAGGTCATAAAGAGGTAAGATACATAGATATGACAGCACAGGACTAAACAAGAATTATGCATATCAGTGCTCCCTCCCCAGAGTACCTATACCTGTTTTAACCTATGCCAGTTAGACAATATGATGTAGAAGATAGTCCATGAAGTATTTCCTTCTTTAAAATTAATAGAATCACAGAAGATGCTTGTGAAAACTCCCAGCTTTCATAAAATGTGTTTCAAACCACACTAAAAAAGGTCCCATGACCCACTGGGTTCAATGATCCACAGGGTGCTGGGAATACTGCTCATCCTCCCTAACTTGCCTCCTCCAGATGCCCCATGCACTACCTTGTGTAAGGCTTTGAGTGGAGTCTTGAGTATCTTTATTTCCCACAGCTTTTCCTACACTTACTTGATCACAGCATGTTTCTCTGTCCACCTCAATAGTCTAAGGGACTAGAGCTCTGCAGAATCAAAGCAACACAGCTAACTCACCACCTTAAGATGAAGAGGTGAGTGAAAGGCTGGAAGAGATTTACCAAGCTAATGGCCCTCCAAAGCAGGCAGGAGTAGCAATACTTATATCAGACAAAGTACACTTCAAACATACATTAGTCAAACAAGACAAAGAAGGTCACTTCTTACTAATAAAAGGGACAACATATCAAAAGGAAATAACAATCATCAACCTATATGCACACCTTGTCAATGCACCCAATTTCATCAAACATACACTGAAGGACTTAAAAGCACATATAGATTCCAACACAGTGGTACTGAGAGACTTTAATACCCTTCTATCACCAACAGATAGGTCATCCAGAGAAAAAATCAACAAAGAAATTCTAGAACTAAATGACACCATAGATCAAACGGACCTAACTGATGTCTACAAAATATTTCATCCAACAATGGCACAATATACATTCTTCTCAGCAGCCTATAGAACTTTCTCCAAAACAGACCGCATCTTAGGGCACAAAGCAACCCTCAACAAAAGTAAGAAAATTGAAATAACTCCCTGCATACTATCTGATCACAATGCAATAAAACTAGAACTAAAGAACAAAAGCAGCAGCAGAAAATATGCAAACAAATGGAGGTTGAACAACACATTACTCAACAATTACTGGGTCATAAAAGAAGTAAGAAAGGGAATCAAAAAGTTCCTGGAATTAAGTGAAAATGAAAACACAACCTACCAGAACATATAGGACACAGCAAAGGCACTCCTAAAAGGAAAGTTTATAGCCATGAGTGTATATATTAAAAGGACAGAAAGATCTAAAATAAATGACCTAATGCTACGTCTCAAACTCCTGGAAAAACAAGAACAAGCAACACCCAAAATAAGCATAAGGAGAGAAATAATAGAAATAAGGGCCGAAATTAATAAAGTAGAGACCAAAAAAAATACAAAATTGGTTCTTTGAAAAAAATAAGATTGACAAGCTCCTGACAAATGTGACTAAAATGAGGAGGGAAAAGACCCAAATTAGTAAAAAGAGAAACAAAAAAGGGGCGATAACAACAAACACCAAGGAAATCATCAGGGACTACTTTGAGAACCTACACTCAAATAAATTGGAAAATCTTGAAGAAATGGACAAACTTCTAGATGCTTATGACCATACAAAACTGAACCAGGAGAATATTAACCACCTAAACAGATCTATAACACATACTGAAATTGAAGCACCAATAGTCTCCCAAAAAAGAAAAGTCCAGGACCTGAATGACTCTCCACTGAATTCTACAAGACATTTAAAGAAAAACTAATACCAACACTCCTTAAACTTTTTCATGAAATAGAAAGGGAAGAAACACTGCTTAAGTATGAAGTCAGTATAACCCTCAACCCAAAACCAGACAAGAACACATCCAAAAAGGAGAACTACAGGCCAATGTCCTTAATGAACATCGATGCAAAAATCCTCAATGAAATAATGGCAAACTGAATCCAACAACACATCAGAAAGATCATTCACCACAACTAATTCAAATTCATCCCAGTGATGGTTCAACATAAATAAATCAGCACATTAAGAAGCAAATACAAAAACCATTTGATCATCTCAATAAATGCAGAAAAAGCCTTTGACAAGACTCAACACCATTTCATGATAAAAGCTCTAAGAAAACTAGGAACACAAGGAATGTACCACAACATTGTAAAGGCTATATATGACAAACCAATAGCCAACATCATACTTAATGGAGAAAAACTGAAACCATTTCCACTAAAGTCAGGAATGAGACAAGGATGCCCACTCTCCCAACTCCTATTCAACACAGTCCGGAATTCCTAGCCAGAGCAAAAAAGGCAAGAAGAAGAAATAAAAGGAATAGAAATGGGTAAAGAAGTAGTCAAACTATCCCTATTCGCAGATGACATGATCTTATACCTTAAAGACTGGAAAAACTCCACCCAAAAATTCTTATACACCATAAACACCTTCAGCAAAGTAGCAGGATACAAAATCAACCTACAAAAATCAGTAGCCTTTCTATATACCAACAATGAACAGATTGAGAAAGAATATGGGAAAACTACTCCATTTACAACAGCCTCAAAAAAAAAAATCAAATACTTAGGAATAAACTTAACAAAGGATGTGAATGACCTCTACAAGGATAACTACAAACCAGTGAAGACAGAGACTGAGGAAGACTATAGAAGGTGTAAAGATCTCCCATGCTCATGGATTGGCAGAACCAACATAGTAAAAATGCCTATACTACCAAAAGCAATCAACATGTTTAATGCAATTCTCATCAAAATCCCAATGACATTCATCACAGAGACTGAAAAATCTACCCTAAAGTTCATTTGGAAACACAAAAGACCATGAATAGCCAAGGCAATACTGAGCAAAAAGAGCAATGCTGGAGGTATCACAATACCCAACTTCAAACTATACTACAGAGCCATAGCAATAAAAGCAGCATCATACTGTCACAAAAACAGATATGAAGACCAGTGGAACATAGAGGACCTGGATATGAATCCATGCAACTACACTCTCCTAATCTTCAACAAACGTGCCAAAAACTATGATGGAGAAAAGACAGCCTCTTCACAAATGTTGCTGGGAAAAGTGGTTATCTGCCTGCAGAACTGAAACTAGGTCCATCCCTGTACTAGTATCATCTGAAAGTGGATCAAGGACCTTAATATCAGACCCGAAACTCTGAAGTTAGTACAGGGAAGAGCAGGGAATACTCTGGAAGCAAAAGGTATAGGCAAGAACTTCCTCAGTAGAACTCCAGCATCCCAGCAACTTAGATAAAGGTCTGACAAATGGGTCTACATGAAATTTAAAAGTTTCTGCACAACAAAAGAAATGGTCTCTAAATTGAAAAGGCCACCCACAGAATGGGAGAAAATCTTTGCTAACTGTACATCAGACAAGGGACTGACAACCAGAATATATAAGGAACTCAAAAAACTAAACTCCCCAAAAATCAATGAACCAATAAAGAAATAGGCAACTGAACTAAACAGAACTTTTTCAAAGGACGAAGTCCAAATGGGCTAAAAAACACACGAAAAAATGTTCACCATCACTGTCTATAAAGGAATGCAGGTCAAAACCACACTAAGATTTCACCTTACACCTGTTAGAATATCTACCATCAAGAACACCAACAACAAATGTTGGCAAGGATACAGAGGAAAAGGAACCCTAAATACACTGCTTGTAGGATGTAAGCTAGTACAACCACTTTGGAAAACAATGTAGGCGTCTTAAAAAACTAAACATAGATCTGCCATGTGATCCAGCAATACCACTCCTAGGGATATACCCCAAGGAGTATGACTCAGGTTATTACAAAAGCACCTGCACACCCATGTTTATTGCAGCACCATTCACAATAGCCACGCTATGGAAACAGCCAAGATGCCCCACTACTGATAAATGATTTAAGAAAATATGGTACTTATACACAATAGAATTTTATTCAGCCACAAAGAAGAATGAAATTTTGTCATTTACAAGTAAATGGATGGAACTGGAGAACATCATCTTAAGCAAAGCTAGTCAGGTTCACAAGATCAAAAATCACATGTTCTCCCTCATCTGCAGATTACAGACCTAAAACAAATACAGTAATATTATAAGACATGGGCCACACACTAAGGGGAGAACACACATGGAAGGAATAGGGAAAGGGAGGAAAGCCAAAGACTTGAATGTGGTTTATGTGTTCACTGTATAGGAATGAATATAGTAACCTAGCAGAGGCCACTATGAGAAGAGGACTAGGAAGTTGTGACGAGGTCTGGTAGAGATGAACCAATTTGGGTTGTAATACACATTACATGGAATGTAATGCATGGAAACAACACAAAGAATCTCCCTGTATAGATGTCCTTATTCAAACTAGCAAAAACGCCACATTTTCTTACTATCTTTTTTTCTTCAACAAAATCAGAGAACAAGAGGGTAGAACAGATTCTGCCCAGAGGCTGGGGGGTGGGTTTAGGAGGAGAAGGTGGCCCAAATAATGTATACACATGTAAATAAAGGCAAAAATGTTAAAATAAAAAATTTTCTTAAATTAATTAATTAATTAAAAGATGAAGAGGTGAAGACTAGAGCCAAAGAAATTGGTAGATCTCTATGCCCTTCTTATTTGAATTTTTTTTTACAGACTCTGCAGACCAATTAATTATATGACAGGAGTAAAATGATGTTTTAATTTGTCTTTTAATGCTAGTCCTGTGTGCACCAGAACAGTGGATACATAAATGAATATAGAATATATTAGCCCAAGAGTCATAATGATACAAGACTACCTATTCTGAGTCATTGCTGTGTTGTCATGCATTAACCTGAAGTCATTAAGTGGCCTGACACTGGCCTCCCACCTTCTAAATGACTAGAGAGGCCACAGGAAGAACTGCCATCTCTTTGCCTCAACCTCCCACATCATCTGAGCTTTTGATGTCAAAACCACAAGCTACAGACATAGTATACTTACTCAATATTGATGATCTACTTGGGGATCACATCTTTAAAAACATTTACTTCTCAATGATTAAATTTTAAAAGCATTTAAACATGTACTCTAAGGGTCTTCATTTTAGATTTCTACAAGCAAATAATTTCATCATGTGAAAAAATGATAGACACACATAAACATATACAAATGTTCATACAAGTTTGGAGGTGCTTACCTGACTGAAAATGAGTGAAATTCCCCCAGATTTTGCCCTAAAATATAAATAAAAGTCATCAGAGATAGGTAACTTTTTGCATGACATAAAATTAAACAGTTGATAAAAATGACATACTTTGTAAAGTATCTACTGGCTCCATTTTCTCCATGTTTTCCTATTTTTACACAATCTCTCAAAGGAATCTGGATAAAATTGAGGGAGATTGTAACAATTAGCAAAGATAAAATATATACAAAATATGGGAATGCTTCTGTTCACATTTTAAATGTATTTACCTTAATGATGGGATGGGATATTGTATCTGGTTCAAAAATCACTGATTTTGAACATATTTTTAAGGAGCCTCTGATTTTCCTAGGAAATGAAGTAGAAGAGATTAATGAAAATAATAATAGTCACAAAAAAAATCATGCTACATTTTAACTAGAAAGTAGGTTACTAAGGTATCAGTTAATAACAGTTCACAACATGTTTAGAGAAAAGGGTATGACAGGATGGAAACCACTTAACGATTTCCCCTTACCTCCTCTAACCTAGAGGTTAGAGAAATCTGCACAGATTATAATTATAGCTTAATTTGTTGAACACCATCTTGTATGTTCTCTGTTTAGTATTTCACTTAGTCCTCATAACTACTGTACAAGGGAAATCAAGGACCAGTAACATTAATAAATACTGCATTTATCTTGTCTTCGGTAAATTCTATTGACTTTTAATTCTCTGTATCTGAAAGAACTATTTAGAAGTCAATATTAAGCAGATAAATTTGGTTAGGTAAAGGGAATTTTTTTCTTATTTAAAGCCATGGAAAACTTAAGTTTGAATTCAGTGCATAAAATATAATGCTTTTGGCAATAATTTAGAGGTACGGAGGAATTCAGAAAAAAAAAATCTGTTCCACAATAAGAAGCAATTCCAAAGACTATGTGGCTACTACTACCATGCCAAATAAATCAGATATGGACTTTGCCATTTTCATATTTTCCTAGGACATTTATATGTTTTAAGTAAGTTTTGGAAAGAACATACTCAAGCATTTTAGAGGCCGCTGTTAGTCTGAGCTAATACGCTTCACCTGACTGAAGCTAATAAAAATCTACACACTTTGTTTTTTTCTTATCGGTTGGTAACTTTTATCAATGATCAAACCAAGACAATAACTTACTATGTAGTCAGAATGCAGGTTAGGAGATAATGGAATATAGCCATAAAAATTACCTTAAGATAAGTTTCCAAAAGTACATTTCAGAAAGAATTTTAAAGATCTCATGTTCTTTAAAATCACTTCAATACCAGTTAGATTTTGCCTGTAGCCATTTCTTGGTGTCCTAGTAAACTCTGTTACTTTGTCTGTGCCAGAGTTCTCTTGCTTCCCTGCCTTAACTAAAGCAATTACTGCTGGCCCTCCACATGCAAAATCCTACCTCCACAGATTCAGCTAACCTCAGATCAAAAATATTCTGTTTAATAGCCAAGTTATGGAAACAGCCAAGATGCCCCAGCACTGACAAATGGATTAAGAAAATTTGGTATCTATACACAATGGAATTCTATGCAGTCATGAAGAAGAACGAAATGTTATCATTCGCTGGTAAATGGATGGAATTGGAGAACATCATTCTGAGTGAGGTTAGCCTGGCTCAAAAGACCAAAAATCATATGTTCTCCCTCATATGTGGACATTAGATCAAGGGCAAACACAACAAGGGGATTGGACTATGAGCACATGATAAAAGCGAGAGCACACAAGGGAGGGGTGAGGATAGGTAAGACACCTAAAAAACTAGCTAGCATTTGTTGCCCTTAACGCAGAGAAACTAAAGCAGATACCTTAAAAGCAACTGAGGCCAATAGGAAAAGGGGAACAGGTACTAGAGAAAAGGTTAGATCAAAAAGAATTAACCTGGAAGGTAACACCCATGCACAGGAAATCAATGTGAGTCAATGCCCTGTATAGCTATCCTTATCTCAACCAGCAAAAACCCTTGTTCCTTCCTATTATTGCTTATACTCTCTCTACAACAAAATTAGAAATAAGGGCAAAATAGTTTCTGCTGGGTATTGGGGGGGGAGAGGGAGGGGGTGGAGTGGGTGGTAAGGGAGGGGGTGGGGGCAGGAGGGAGAAATGAACCAAGCCTTGTATGCACATATGAATAATAAAAGAAAAAGGAAAAAATAAAATAAAATAAAATAAAAATATTCTGTTTAATCCTAGAAAGTTTCAAAAGCAAAACTTGAATTTGCTACGCTGAATCCATGGAAATGAAGTTTTATGTGGGTACCATATTATAAATGATCTACAGATAAGTTAAAGAGGAGGACATTTGCAAATACTATACCATTTTATATAAGCATCTGAGCAGTTTAATCTCTGTGAGGATCCGAGAACCAGTCACCTTTGGATACCAGAGTACAACTGTATATCTGTACCTATATATAATTTAAAGCAGCTATTATGCTTTAAATTAAACACCACGCTGAGAAATACAGTCTTATGGTCTAAGAATTGTCCCTCCCCAGCAAAGTAACACTCCCTATCCTTTTGTGGTACATTTGCTTTTCTTAATATCCAACCTTACCCAAAGGTACATTTAGAAATTACGATATTTCTAAATATTCACAAATAGAATGGAAAACATCATGTTCCATTCACCTAGCTTTAGCCATTATCAATATGTGGTCATTTTTGTTCCATGTTTAAGCCCCTGGGAACCCTACAGGACTAGAGAGAATTCTTGACATCATATACTTCATCTATACTTTAGTATGAATCTCTACAGAAGCGCTTTCATAATAAACAGTCTATTACCATTACACCTAAAAGTGAATTGCTGCTTAATGTCATCGGTTACAGAGTCAGTGTTTAAGTTTTCTATTTCTTAAATGTATTTTCAAGGTCAGTTTGCTCAAATCAAAATCCAAACAAAGTCCACATTACATTTAGCTGACATGTCCCTCACATCTGTTGAACTAAAATAATTTTCTCACATTATGATTTTTTTTTCTTGTGGTGCTAGGATCAAACACAGGTCCTCAGGAATACTACCCAAGCACTCCACCAGTGAGCCAGCCCACCTCCAACCCTATGGATCTTACTGAATACATCTCTGTGACGTTCCTCTACCATGCACTGCCTTTAAATTATCAGTAAGATTAAAAGCTCAGATTCTGGTTTGATCTTGACAGTTCTTCAGGAGGGGTGCATGTACTCCTTCACAACAATAGCCCGCACCAGAGGTTTTAGGTGATGCTAATTTCATACAGCATTATAAAATTTCTCAACAGCTTTCTTACCTAATGGTTTTAGCAGCCACTGAAGATTATAGTATAAATCAAAAGTTGGCCAACTTTGTTTGTGAAGAGCCAGATATTAAGTATCTGTGGCTTTGCTATTCACCTCTGCTGTTGCAGGAAGAAGTCATACACAGTAACATGTAAACAAATAGGTGGCTGCGTACCAATAAAACCACTGAAGATTATAGTATAAATCAAAAGTTGGCCAACTTTGTTTGTGAAGAGCCAGATATTAAGTATCTGTGGCTTTGCTATTCACCTCTGCTGTTGCAGGAAGAAGTCATACACAGTAACATGTAAACAAATAGGTGGCTGCGTACCAATAAAACTTTACTTATAAAAACAAGTGCAGTCAGATCTGGACTAAGGGCTGTAGTATGCCAGTCATAGTGTAGATCCTTTAACGGTTGAAATGTTATCATTCCTTCTGAGTTTATTAGGTAGAATTTGTCAACTAACAAGAATTTTACTCATCAGCAATTTGGTGACCCTACAGTACAATTTGTAAGGGAAACAGACAACAAAAACCCCTCATCATACACTTTTGGACATAGCTTTCAAAGAAGCAGAATCTGTTTTTAAAACAGTAATTAATACTTATTTAAATATGGAGAAATCAGATTTTTGCTTCTACTTCAAATGCTATTATTTATTCATTTATTGGTTTTAAAAGTGATGATTATGCTACTCTTGTGATTTACAATCATTACTTTATATACCATAATCCCAATACTGAGGGCAGGTTCACTGTGTGATGACAAGAAGGATGCAAGAACAAATTGATGAGGTAGATCAGAGTCAGATCCAGCAATCTTACAGGAATTAGAGCAAACGCCTTTCAGCTTTAAAGAACATTTGAAGTTATGACACTCTTCATGTTGCTTTCCTAATAAGAAAGAAGGCAGAAAACCCCTATATGATCCTACATTTAATTTTACAAATATCAGACACCACCCAGGTTTGCTAATGTGGAGACCTACACAAGATCTTACTTTTCATCATGGCTGCCCTCGTGCTGGACATGACAAGCCGAGTGCTGCTCAAAGTAGTACTCCTCCAAGTTAAGCAGCAGCAAGGAAAACCTAAATGGGGGAGGGGGGGAGAAAAAAAACTTTCTTTTACATTTAGTTTTTAGAAAGTCTAAGAAGGCAGTATATTCAAAAATGTTTGATCTCACAGTGCCTTCCCAATTCAAAATTTAGGAAGCATACCCTATGCCAGATCATCCTCTCTATCTAGTGGGTCAAACAGTATGCCAAAAGTGAAATCTTTTACAAGTGTCTGCATTGTCCTTTACAGAAATCTCAAATTTCATGAAATTAAGCTTTTTCTTACAATTTGGTGCTGTCCTACTTATGGAATTTTTGTCATCTGTTTCCCCTCACTGGTTTCCCACCTTTCCCCTGCACCATGCACCCGCAAGGTGTGACCTGATTGCTCACAGTGACCTGAGTTGCTCTAGTTACTCTTACAAGACCACATGCCTCTAGGAGACAGGTCATTAGACAGACCCCCCAGCATAACCAACCAAATGCTGTACACAATGGGTGTTTAATAAGTAAAGAAAGTAAGCCGAATGGAATAGGATTGAATTAGTTATTTTTTAAGTGCTTTAAACAATGAAAAATACAATAAAACAATAAGACCAAATAATAATTTACTTGTATTGCCACAAAAAGAAATATATGGGAAAGCAGTGAAAATGAGTGCATCCTTTGTTTCATAGAAAGGACCAGGGAACATCGATAGCATATAAAGTTAGGGAGAAAACTATCACAGAAAACATGGGACCTGAGATGAAGCTTGAGGCTCTGATATATTAAAAGAAGATATTTAGATTAAATATGGCAGGTTACACATATATGCTTATTTTTCTTCTTCCTGAAATATCATTAAATTGTGAACAAAAATATCTTTAAATAGCAAAACCCAAAGACTAAAACAAACTGGAGAGATATCAAAGGAAGGAAGAGATATGAACCAATCTGTGGGAGATGGAAAGTATATGGGAGGATGGAAAGCATATGGGAGGAATCAGTGGCACTCGGAAATCAGCGTATCAAGCCAGGTATGGTGGCTCACACCTCTAATCCCTGCTACTCCTGAAACAGGTATCAGGAGCATTGACGTTCAAGACCAATGCAGGTCAAAAGCTAGTGAGACAACATCTGAACCAACAAGCTGAATATGATGGTACATACCTATAATCCCAGCTGTGCTGGAGGCCACAGGTAAGAATACTAGGGTCAGAGGTTGGCCCTCGGCAAAAAAAAAAAATGTGAGCCACTATCTGAAAAATCACTAAAGCACAAAAGGGCTGGCGAAGTGGCTCAAGTGGTAGAGCACCTGCTTAGCGAGTGCAAAGTCCTGAGTTCAAACCCTAGTACTTCAAAGAAAGAAATCCGAATACCAGATGCTTACAAAGAAGGTACCACTCAGGAGAAAACCAATGCAAACCACAGGACTTCCAAACGGTCCGGATGTTGCAGATATCAGATACTTAAATATGAGTGGAAAGCCCAAGATCACAAGCTTTAACATGAAAAAACAAGACGAGAACAAGCAGGAAGAATGTGACTTAAAGACTAGAGAGGCAATGCAGGGAGAAGAAGGAAAGATTGAAAGACTGTAAGTAATATCCTTACCTAGAGGAAATTATACGCATGACACAAAAAGAGATTACTCTTTTAAAAAAATCTAACACAAAGAACCAATGACTAATATAATTAAAATTAATGATTGCAGGAACTAGTTTTACCATGGTAATACTTAACTTTTATTGACTTCTCCTTCATTTTGAAATCCAAGAACATGAATTAGTCATGAATTGGGTCCAATCACCAGCACTAAAATAGTAAGTCGTAGGCTAAAGTGCCAGAACCCAATATAAAATGTTTGATAATTTATCTGAATTAGAGTATAACCACAGGGCTTAAGATTGGGAGGAACACTCCTCAGATGCATCAGGTGACTGCCAGGAACACGTACAGATGCTCACTAATTACCCCTCATTTTTAGTTTACATCCAATCCCTCGGGCTGGAGCTGTGCACTCCTCTCTCTTGACCTCCCCACTTCCCATCTTATAACAAAAGGAAAATAGAGTAAGTGTTCTTCAATAAGGCAACTGTATAATTTTATAGCTGTGAAGTATAAGTCACCTTCAGAGACAACTAGCTCTTCCATATAATAATTAAAATATGTTCAGATCAACTACTTGAGAACTAAAGGCACTATTTTGGTAAATAGAATAATTATAGTTTCCTTAGTTTATCAATATGCTTATTTTTCAAAAAATATGAAACACAAAGAAGGGTAATTACCAAATCATACTGTTCGAAGTTAACATAGTAAGCCATTTTTTGAGTTTAGTTTTTCTTATAACTAAAGTATTTAGCTATACCTGCTTTTAAATTTTTCTACGGCTTTACTAAAAAGATGTCTTCTCTTCACATCACCTGCATTTTATCATTGACCATCAACATCAAATAGATCCACTCCACACTGTCCGTAGGCACAACCCTGCATTCACAGCCACTCAGTAATTATGCCACACTTTGTTGATGAACAGTATTAACAGTAAAATCCAGAAGTTTTTATGGTTTTGATAGGAAATCTGAAAGGTTCTACTAGTCCATCCTGCCTCATGTTACAAGAGCTCAAAGAAAAAGGTGCTGGGACATTGGAGTTACGTGCTCAGGGCACAGGGAAGCACACACTGTCATGTACAGTAAGCTGCCTTGTTAACAAGTTTTTTTAAACATGATTTTGATCAAGCACAGTCAAAACATAATAATACATTGTTAAAAATCAAGAGAAATTTAAAAAAAAATCAAATTCCCACATAGGCATTATGCAGCTTAGTGGAAGCACTCAGTCAGTCCCGAATTATCATCAGCTGGGTTTAAATCATGGCTAGATCTGCTCAGTGTTTCTCTACTCTTAATTTTGTGAAAATCTGCCTCCCAAAAAGCAAATGTTACCCAAAAAGCAAGCTAAAAGTGAATGTGCTTAATTGGAGTGACAAAGTAACATTTGAGATTTGTTAAAAGGTGGCACGTCTTTTGAAGCTGGTCAGCGTGATGGGGAAATGTATCAAGCTTGCACACTACAGCACTGAACTCCATGCATACTGAGCATGTGCGGTGTTTCCTCAACAGTGATCTTCCTGGGAACCAGAACCGGCCAATACCAAAAGTCTACTTACTATATTTGCCATCCATGCTCTGAATACCCCACCACCACCTTTGAATTAAGCTGGACTGTAGTGGCCCCAGTAGAGAGTTAGTTTAACCAAACTGAAGTTTTTTATATAGCCTAAAAAGGGTTTCTGAAATGAGAAAAGAAATTAAGAAAACTAATGGTCAAACAGGCAAGATCGCAGACCTGTGACTGCTTCCCCCACTGGAAGTATATCTGACAGCAATCTCTAAATAGAGTTGTAGGGGCTGAAACAGAGTAACACCTGTCCTCATCCATCATCGGGGTCAAGGTCAACACTCCTGTAACAAACACAGGTTAACAAGAGAAAAGTCTAACATGTATTTAATCAAAGTTTTATGACATGGTAGCCTTCAGAAATAAAGACCCAAACAGCTGGGGAAATTGTTTATTTTAAGGTCAATGAAAAATGGACAATTGTGTAAAATATGATTGGACAAAATAGTAAAAGACTGAGGTGAAACCTAGCAAAGCCTGTCCAGATTCCTCGTGGCCTCTCTGTGGAGTACAGGCAGGACCTCTCTGGAATGAGGATCTTTAAGAGAGAAGATGAAAGTGACCTTTCTAGGTTTTATGGCTGGCTTTAGGGGAAAGAGGTTCTACCTTCAACAACCCAGCTTGGAAAAAAGGTTCTAGTTGCATGACTCACTTCCTGGGAGAAAAAAGAAAAAAGCAGGAGGGCAGGAGTTCAGAGACTTTGCTTCCGAGGCCTTCCAATATCTATAAAATATTCAACAGACCAAAGAGCCATCCTTTGGGGTAACATTTTCTGAGCCCCAACACAGTCATTGAAACAATGCTATTCCAGCTAACATTAATTTCCTCTTTCTTAATTCTGCCACTAAGATATTACAAAAATAAGCCTTATCCTCTGTCAAAGCTCAGATGATTTAAATCCACTGCATTTTCCTGACCTATCAGTCAGAACTGTCAGCAGAGATTAGAGTAACACGGTGTGACTTCATAATGAATTCATGCTGTAGGCTGGTGACGACTTCCTCTTTTAGTGGCTTATAAACAATCTGTCTTATCTGGAATGGGCACTAACCCTGTTAGTACGCATGTTCTTTCAGAGGCCCTCATAGTTGCAAGATCACTGAAATAATCCTGTGGTTCTACACTCTAAATGTCCTAGGACATCACACAAGTCATAAGTATGGATACATGTTCATGCATCTTATGAAGTTCACCCTGTCCCTTCTAGTCTGATGGTAAGTGTCATGAACAAAGTCAAAAATAAGAGCCACTTTCTCAGTCATAAATCAATGTTATACTACCAGGCTGTGCCTAGGCAGCAGCCAAGTACTTACTTCCTCATTTTAAACAAAACTTTAGAAGATTCATTTTTGTTTTGTTTTTAATTTATCGTTATTTTTAAAGTCCCCATTCAGGTGGGGCTTTACCCTTCTTGAAGCTAGTTGTGTATAACCTTGCCTCACTTTTTAAAAATTCAAAGGAACACTACCTACAACCATTCCGTTTATGTGCTTGCCTGACTTCTGTAAGTCTTTAGGAAAGAACATTTGGATTAGAACTTCTGAATTATAATTATGACAATTTCACATACTTTCTGGGTCAGTATGTTTACCTATCTTTATTTTTTTCCTTGAAACTTTCAAGATCTGCTTTCTTAAAAATCTAGTTTCTATAGGCAGCTGGAAGCATGCTAAGTGGCAAAATGCCTGCCTAGCAAGCATGAAACCCTGAGTTCAAACTCCAGTACCATAAAACACAACAACAGATCTAGGTTCCACATATGGCAGTACCCTTGATCCCTATCAACTTCAACAATACGTAACCAGATATGACTGCTTTTTCTGAAGTTTCTTCATTGCTACTTGGATAATCAATTTTTCTTTAATGCTCAGAATTAAGTAACACTCCCAAGCTCTCTGCATTTGGATAAATTAAAACTTCAACAAGGGAAGTCAAGGGACTGTAATTAGATCTCACTAAGCATCTCAGCAGATCAGTATTGCCACTTCCTGTTTTCTGATTTACACCAGGTACACATCTGCCATTTTTTTCCACCCCCTTACAGGGTCTGTAACAAACAAATGTTATCTCAGTTCCTCTTTCCAGTACATTCCCAGGGTTTTTCCCCTTCTGGTCATGAATTCCTGTTGCGATGTATAGCTAGCTAGCTTCTTGACGTTCATAACTCAGCTAATAAGTCTTCACTTTTGCATAAATTGTAGCTTTTCAGCACTAGATTCTAATCTTAAATCCCATCTTACCAAGCTTCAGTGACACCTAAAATGCATGTTAATCCTCTTTTGTAAAAAACCCAGCTCATTTTATTATCCATGTTCTGCACATTTGCATAGAGACATTTAAGTAACTAAACAGTGCATTTAGTTCCTGGACCATTGTTTTCTCAAGTGAAATAATGGCTCCTCTTCCCATGCAGAAGGAGTTTTTCTCATGGCTACTCTTCTCCAACATAACCAAATTCACTATTTCACTTGCCCTTCTTAGCCCTTCTCTTGCACAGTAAGGTTGAGGCTCTATCATTCATCACCCAGCCAGACTCTAGGAAGTTACTTTCTCCTCTGACAATAGAGTAAGTGATACAGTTACTTCTCAGTCAAGACACTTCAGATATCAAAATCCCTTCTTTTGATACCATCCATAAAGTCAGTTGTTTCTAATTTCAAATTTCAAGAATCTATGGGAAGGAAAGTATAATCACCAATGCTTTTGAAGTCTTTCAATTTCCTCATCAAGAGTCATAGCCCAGGGCAGGATAGTCTCATGTGCCTTATTTATATTATGAAGATAAAGAAGGAAATACAGTTTGAAGAAACAAATAAGCAAACAAAAAATCAGGATGAATGTCTGGATGTCTGAAAAGCAGTGTTTCTCACACTACAGCGTGTATGTGATCACGTGGGGATCTAATCAACATCCAGGTTCTGCTGTAGATCTTGGTGCAAAGCCTGAGATTCTAAGTGTCTGTAATCTCCAGGCATGCTCTGCGCTTCTGACTTGTGAACCACACCTCGAGCAGCAATGGAATGATTCAATCATTCCAGAATCACCTAAACTTCACAGAGACCATAAAAATAAGCACCGGCCAGCGAACTACATACCTCATGTTTAGAACAGAAGCAGTATATTATGATCTATTATGGTCCACAAGGGGCTGAACTGCGGTCAGAGAGTATCAATGCTAACATTAGTGGTAGTCAGTTTTGTGTGTCACTGTGACAAATACTTGACAGAAACAACTTAAAGGAGAAGAAAAGTTTGTTTTGATTCATGGTTTCAGAGGTTTCAGTCCATCATCGTGGGAAGCGTATGGCGGAGCAGCTTACATTGAAAGTGGCCAGGAAGAATGATTATAGTAGCTGGCTTTCTCATTTTCTCCCTTTTATTCCATACTGGCTCTCAGCATATCAAATGGTGCCACCCACATGCAGGGAGATCCTTTCTCCTTTAGTTAAACCTCTCTGGAATACATATTCAGAGATATGCTTTACTAATCTCTTAGGTGCTTTCAATCTAATCAAGTTGACAACCAAGATTAACTATCATACATGACAGCT
Organism: Castor canadensis; assembly: GCF_047511655.1. Classification (NCBI taxonomy): domain Eukaryota; kingdom Metazoa; phylum Chordata; class Mammalia; order Rodentia; family Castoridae; genus Castor; species Castor canadensis. The sequence goes on along the minus strand of NC_133388.1, from coordinate 129,047,453 downwards.
ATTTGACTTAGTGAACTTGCTTTACCGATTCAGGCCTTAAGTTTTGCTACAAAATCGAGAGGAAATATAGAATAGATTACCTCAAAGGTCCCTTCTTAACCATTTAGTCAGTATGAAGCAGGATACCTAGGGTAAGGTCACAAAAGAAAATATGTAAAATTAAGCCTGGTTCAGGAGCTAAGAAAGAACCAGGAAATAGGCTGAAAAAAAAGTACTAGAATACCAAGGAATTTAATAAAATATTCAAGAATGTACAGACCTGAATTTTTTCCATCACCTTCTCTTCTCTTTTGGATGTTAAATGAGCTACACTGCCTCTAAAGGAGTAATGAGGTCCAGGAATAAAATGTGCCTGGTTTTTAAGACATGAAACCAGCCTAATGCCCAACAACCGATGACTGGATAAAAAAAAAAAAACAGGTACATATACACAATGGAGTATTATCAAGGGGAAATATAGAAGAATGAAATGTCATTGGCAGGAAAATAGATGAAACTAGAGATCATAATGCTAAGTGAGATAAGCCAAGCTCAAAAGGACAAACATCACATATTTTTACTCATATGCTGAATTAATACCTAAAAAAAATAATACGACATGATTGTAAATGGGGGACTACTGAGGAGGTTATCATCAGAGAGGGTGACTGGAGTGGGTCGTGAATATTATAGAAGTACATTTTATATATATATATATGAAAATAGGGCAGTGAAACTAAAAATACTGTTAAAAAGGGAAGAGGAGGAAGGATGGGATGGTTAAGAAAGTAATACAGATGGGATGAATTTAGTCAAAGAACATTCCATGCATGTTATAAATATCACAATGAAACCCTTTTGTACAATTAATTTATGCTAATAAATTTTTTTAAAAAAGAAAAGAAAATTCCTGGTTTTGGTAAACCTGTGACCAGAAAGAATACTGAAAAAAGGGGCCAAAAAGGACAGCCAGCCATGTCACAAAACCCTTTGATTATAAGGCCAACTCAGACCTTTTGTCTACAGGCTTGAGTGATATTATCAAAACACGATTATTTGGAAGCTGCTCGGTAACCATACATCAGGTGGCCAGTTCTGAACTGGAAAACCACAGCCCAGTTAAAGGACATAAAAACCCCTGGGTCAAAGCCTTATCTTCTACTTTCTGACTCTTTGTCACAAGGTACTGCTAGTTTATTTTCCCTCTTTCCTTGCACCTTGCTTTGTCTTCCTATGCTAAATAAATCTCTGTTGGCTTGATACTTTTTGTGCCTCATCCATGGATTACTTTGAAATTCATTTTATTGAAGACCCTGGGAGTCACAGTGGGCTTGGAACATTCACTGTTTCCCTCTTCTACCAATGAAATCTCCTGTTTTCTGAATACCCTTCTGGTGACAAACAGATTTGTTAATAAATCTGATTTTAAAGGAATCAGCAAGAATTCATTTCAGGCATTATGGCAGCTCAAATGTCCAGAGAAACAACCCATGTTCTGACCTTGCTAGAAAAATTACTAAAAGATTTTTTAAATGTTTGACTGATCTGATGAGTAAGTAGGGGAATCCTAGAAATATGAAACAAACTAGGCATGGTGGTATATGCCTGCAATCCCAGCACTTGGGAGGCAGAGGCAGGACAATCATATGTTCAAGATTAGTCTGGGCTACTTTGTGAGTTTGAGACCAGCCTGAGCCTGTCTCATAAACAAAATAAATAATAAAAATTTAAAAAGATGTACAAAACAAGTATAAAGCACCTACAAGGTGGCAGGTTTTAGAGCAAGGGGAGGGGCTTTGCCCAACTCTTCAAGGGACAGAGAGATAGCCTGATTTTATTATGGGCAAATCCAGGAGGCATAGTATAATAAAAACCAAGAACCCAAGACAAATCAATGATGTCTCTCTCCCCACCCCATGCAGGTACAAATACAAACTTTCTGGGAAAATGCACTTTAGCTTTTTTTTTTTTTTTTTTTTTGGCAGTATTAGGGTTGGAACTAAGGACCTTACAGGAAAATGCCTAACAGAATTTCCATGGAACAAGAGAACACAATCAAAAATCATAAAATACGAAGAGGTGCATTACTGATTAAGAGTCAGGGGAGCAACAAAGTATTCAATCAAACCTGCAAGCTTTCTGCATCAGATCATTACATAGACATTTTTAAAGAAATAAAGTGACCAAGTTATAAAAATTAACCAAACAGCTAGGTGTGGAAGCACACATCTAAAATGCACCACAGGAAATTAGAGATAAATCCTAAAGAAGCAGTATGAGACATAAAAGGATAGGGTAGACACAATTTTCCCAACAGGCTTAGCTCCAAAATTTCCACAGCTATTTCGGCTTCTGGAACCTCATGAGAAAGGTAGATAAAGAAACCAACATGCACATACAGCAAAACAACTACAAAGAGGATGTGTTAAAAAGCGGTCAGAGAAAAGAAAGATACTTACAAAGAACAATCTGACTTGTGCAATACTGGTTTGCTGAAGAAGAGAAGGAGGCCTCCAGCATAACTACTCTGAATCCTGCTAGGGCTCTGGGTTTCAGGCAATCAATCCTGGTCAGCCATGAGGTTTGAACCCGTCACCTAATCATACCAGAGAAAGTGCTAGTGCTTCCCTTACCATGAACAAGAGATGCAACAACTCCTGCTCCTGCCTTGCCACTTCACACAGACACAGACATCCCTCAAGCAAGCCAGTGGGGAGGCAGGACAACTCACAGCCACAGATGATAAGCTCCACAGCGGGGAGCCAAGATTCCACCATAGCACAGCACAACCCTACTGCATGCTGGCCTTTCATCACTCTGTGTGGACAAGATTTCTCCTGGAGTCTAAAGAGCTTTTCTCTGTGTTACCCCTCACCTAACCCTTCTTCACCAAGTCTCTAGTGTATTCCCTAGCCACTTGCCTTCATTGGCACAATCTTCAAAACACTAACTGACACATCTGGCAAGACTGACTTTCAAAACATGGGCAAAATAGGGATATGTTCAAACAGACAAAAACAAAGGCAGCTCCTCATCATCAGAACCTGATCACAGAGGATAGTCAAGAAAGAAAAAATAATTTCATAAGAAATATATGACACATAAGAAGGAATGTAGAACAAAGACAATGGTAAATATATACACAAAACTACACAAGGACTAACTAGAAAAACACGACTAATATATACATTTGAAATTTTGATAAAAAATTAGACAATACTAGACTATAAGTTAGGATGGGACAAAAGCAGTTAGTTATTCCAAGGTGCTTACATTGTTAGAGAGAAAGTAAAGAAAATGAATAGCATCAGATCTTAAATTAAATGTTAAAATTTCAAGGATAAGCACCAGAAAAAGAGAAATAAGTATATAACTTCCAGGGATAACTAAAAAAGAGCAAGGGGACTTTATTTAATCCAAAGGAGGAAAGAGGAAAGAGACAAAGTGAAATAATAAAATAAAATATAATAAATAACAATATATCCAAATATATTTGCAATAATATAAATGGACCAGTTTATTAAGACAAAAATTATCAAGATGAATTATAAAAAGTTTAATAAGAACACAGAAAAGTTAAAAGCAAAAACTTGAAAATTCTATGTAATGCAAATAACTTGAAAGAAAGCTGACACAGCCTTATTAATAACAGACAAAACAGAAAAAAGTCATTACTAGAAGAGATCATTATATGTTCATAAAAAATTTACCTTATCAAGATGATAACAATTCTATGCTATCCATAAAATACAAGTCAAAAAATAAATACCAGGGCAGGGAGTACAGATCAGGGGTAGAACACTTGACTGGCATGTGCCTGTGTGCAATCCCCCCCAACACACACACACACACAGATGAATAAATAAAAATAAATAACAAAAAGATAATTTTCAAAACTCTATAAGTTAGAAGTGTTAAGATAAATTTCTAAGTAAGTAGTGGGTAAAAAGTGAAATCACAATGGTTGGCATCTCAAACAAACCAAGTGCTAAATTCCTTAAGTGGCTATTCCTGTTTTACATCACATTTTAAAGCTATTTTTAGTGAAAGTCATGTAGCAAACACTCCAAAGCCACTTATGGGTTGATAAGGACATTAATTTGAGGTAATAAAGGAGTAAGAGGGAGAGAGGCTAATGGGCATTGTCGGTAAAGCCAATCTAAATTCTAAGCTAATCAAAATATGTGCAATATGTATATCCTCTCCCAATGTTTTTTCATGTGAGAAAAATGAATCCTATTTCTTTAAGTTAAGTAGATTCCTGACTAATTGAGTGCTAATTCTGTATTTTTCCTCCTTTTGCAAAACCAGGCATATCCACACATATTAGGAGTAGAATGATCTATCTTAGAAATAAAAGATTAAACAGTCCAGTAACAACTACAGGTGTAGTTGCTTCGGAACTTCACAAGATTAAACAAGAGTATAACAAACAAGAATATATAAACTTTGCCTCTCAACAAGTGTTTTTAATGTAGTGAACACACTCAACTGATTCAGCAAACATGGAGTAAAAGAAATTTAATACCAACATAACCAAGATAATTATATAGTGTCACATGAGGTAACATTGAAGTCTCAGAAATACCTATAAAACTATTAATGTAAGGTATAGCCACCCAACAGAGAATCAGGATCACTAATACTGTAACCCAAAATGACGATTTATAAACCACAGCTAAGCCATTTGTCTCTGACATTATAGAAAGAAAACTGACCCTCCCTTGGAAGGAACACTACCTCAACTATCTAATTTCTCCATCACCCAATGAAAATAACTGTAGTCCTGCTGCTGCAACTGCTACAACTAGATGTGACATCAAAAAGGTATATGCTTAACAATTAGTCTACTTCCAAATCTTAAAATAGAAATAAATAGAAGGACTTTGTAGAGTATCCTCATAGGCTAACCCACTGACCACATCTGCCATTCCCAATAATTCCAAGGAATATATGTGAATTGTCTTGTGAAATTTTATTTACTTTCATCAACATCTGCTCCAAATATTTTAAATAACCAGTAAACTCAATATGGTTCCTGCTATCTAAATCTTAACCAGGACACTACTGTACTTAATTTGAAAGGCCAAGAGTCTTATTTCTAATCATGAACATTATTGAAGCTTTTCTTTATAAGCACCACCAACAAACAGCACTGTTCTGTGGTTATTCAAACCAGAAGTCTGAGAGCAGAACTATCATGTTTAGCACATAAAAATACAGGATGTCCAGTTAAATCTGAATTTCAGATAAACATACTTATGAAAAATAACTGTAAAAGTATATCCTAAACATCACATGGGACACATTTACACTACATATTATTATTTATCTGAAATTCAAATTTAACAGCGTGTCTTACATTGTATCTGACAACCGAGTTTGAGATTCTTTCTCTAGACCCTCTTACATGCAATACCATACCAAGACCTGTTAACTTTACCTCATAAAAACATGCAGAATTCATCCACTTCTCTCCATTTCTTTTGCTATCACTGTTGTCTAAACCACCAATGCAAGAATCTCCTAGCTTCTCTGCTTCTACTTTTTAGAAAATACAACTCGTTCTAAATGTAGCAGCAACTTAAGAGTAAGAGAAATAAATGCTAACTTAAATTTTGCTTTGTCTGGGATCATTATTTGATGGCTGTAGAGATCTAAAAGCCCTAACTCAGTGAGATAATAGCCAAGTAGATTCCAAGGAGGAGATGGAAAACAGAACCCCAAGTTTTCCAAGGAAAGTATCATTTCTCTTGGGCTTACCCAAGTCAATCACTCATCTCAATCTTGTTAATTTGTTTACTGTTGCAAAGCCATAAACCAAGAAAAATCTACACAGAAGTGGTAAATTTAGGGCTCCATAAAGTTGAAAATATTATTGTCTTTTGGGAGTAATTCTAAGATTTGTGAACAAATTGCTTGACTCTAGTCCACACCTCAGGGTCCAACAGATTTCTGTAATTCAGTTTCATATTCTATGGACAACACCCTACTCACAACTAACCTTAGGCCTTAGACTATGGTTGCAAAGTCATGGGCAGAGCATTAAAGAATGTGGGCAGTCAGTAAGTAGAAATGGCACCAATATTTTCTGATTAGTGATGCTTAGGAATGGTTGATACCTCCTTGATGATAAACAAATGTTTGGTTGTGAGAAACTCTTGGTTCTGTTAGCCTGTCAAAACATTTCATTAATGGACATTAACAAAGCAGTTTACACATACAAATTCAAGAGCAGGTTTTCCTGTGATGCAGAGCTGAATAAATTAACGAAATTATTTCCATCAAAATAACAAAACAGTTTTTGCTGTATATTAAAGAAGCCACAGAACTGTTAATAACTACTAGTTTGCAGAACATGAGCGCAATTCAAGTGTTCCAAAGTTCTCAAAAATATTAATGTGCTTGTTCACCTGTTTAATACAATCACCAACACGTCTTAACAAGCTGTTGGGACTACAGAAAGTAACCCCATTCACGCTGAGGAGGGAAATGAAATTTCAGAATGGAACACCTGGCCAGACCAACGGATACCAGTTTGGATGAAAGGGGTCCTGTAACAACTAACTACAGGTGTAGTTGCTTCGGAACTACACGAGATTAAAGTCTGCACTTGTGTTTGCACTACGATCTGCTTTGTTGGCTTCCACTGAGACAACCTGACAGGCGGTCAGCACTATCAGACAGATGACTGTAGCTCACAAACCCAAACTGCGTTTGTAAAATGACTTAGCCCGCATTCCTGCTGCCGTCTGGATGGGACCAGAGACCTGACTATCTGCGCGTGTTTGGGTCTCCAGAAATGCACTGGGAAGGCCACGCGGGGCCGAAGTCTGGTTCCTTAAGAGAGACTTCCCTACGGGACTGAATCAGCACCCGAATGGGCACTGCTGCGAGACCACTCCAGCTCGCACTGGCTGTGGGACGTGGGCGACAATGACTGTCGGCCACGCGCTCCAAATGCAAAGCCTTGACTGACGGGATCCCACAGTGGGAACGCACTTGCCAGCCGCCCTGCCGGTTCCAGGACGACCTGGGCGCTGTCAGAACCAGGCCTTCCCCGCGCGGCGCTTCAGGGCGGTCGGGACAGTCGCTGGCCGGAACCGGTCCTGCAAGTGGCCTGCTTAGCCCCCGGCGACCGAGGGCGTTTGGGGGGCGTCGGGTGCTCGAGCCCGCCACCCACCCTCCGCCGCCAGCCCCGGGCCCCGGGTCGGAGCGGTGTCTGCGCTCGACCGCGCGGCCTTCCGGGTGCGCCGGGCCGGCCCTCGGGGCCCCGCCGCCGCCCTGATCGCGCCGGGCCCCAGTCCTCGTGCGGCCTGGGAGCCCGGCCCCCATGCCGCTCGCTCCCTCCCGCGGGTCTGGGCCGCCTCCGCGCTCCCCCAGCCGCGCGCGCACCTCTCCTTGGAGTAGAGCTGCCGCTGCTGCTCTTGCCTCTTCTTCCGGATAAACGCCATGGAGGGCCGCGCGGGCGGGCGCGGGGCGCCGCAGGCCCCGCTGCCGCCCGCCGAGCAGTGCCGAGCCTCGGCAGGCGGACGGGCGCACGGGAGCGGCGTGGTGGGGCCGGCCGGGAGCGCGCGGATGCGGGCCTGGCTGAGCAGGGGACCGCGCGCTGGGCGGCGAAGAGCCGGACGCTGCGCCCCAGCCCGCGGCGTCCCGGCCGCGCTCACCGCAGCATCCTCGCGTGGGGACTCGGCGGCGCCGTGACTCAGGTCCGGAGGAGGGGCGCGCGCTGACCCGAGGCGCCCCGAGCTCCGGCCGCCCAGGGCGGGAGGCCGCACCAGCTTGTCCCGCACGCTAACCAGCGTGACCTGCAGGCAAAGCTACATGTCAGACCTTTTACCCAGGAAACCAACCCAGGCTTGCCTGGAAAGAACCAATTTGGTGGCCGCAGTGTGGTGAAACAACAGCGTTGAAATAATTGACATCCCTTTATCTTTTTATAACAACTTTGATGAGCTATAACTCAAAAACCAATTCACCCATTTAAAGTGGATCAGTGTTTTTTACTAATGTTCACACGTAAGTGCAACAATCGCCACATTTTTAGAACATTTTCATCATCTGAAAAAGAAACCTGTACTCTAGCTATCACAACCCCAAACTGCCACTCCCCTGCCCTAGCCAACACTAATCAACTTTCTGTCTATGAATTTGCCTAGGCTGGACATTTCAAATATATGTTCTGGCTTCTTTCATACAGCATAATGCTTTCAAGGTTCATCCAAGCTGTAGTATGAATCAGTATTTCATTCCTTTTCGTTGCTGGAGTGTTTTCCATTGTATGAATATGCTCTATTTACTTTATATTTTCAGTCAGTGGTGGGCATGTTAGAGGTTTCCACGGGTAGGCTATTAGGAATTATGTAGCATTCATGTACCAGTTTTTGTATGGACATGCTTTCAGTTATGTTGAGTAGTGTTGAAATCTAAGACTGCAATTGTGGGACCATAGAGTAACCGTCTCTAAAGTTTGAAAAAGTGCCAGGCCGTTTTCCAAAGAGGCTGCACCATTTAACACTACCACTCACAATGTAGAAATGTCTCAATTTCTCTACATCTTTGCCAATATTTGTTATTATCTGACTTTTTTAAATGAGGACTAGCCTAGTGAGTATGACTGGTGTTTTACAGTGATTATGACTTCTTAATGTACCCTGAGAATAAGCCTGTGGTTGTTTACCTTTGAGAGATTCTTGAATAACAAGCTTCTAAATTCTATGTATGTGGAAACACACACCTAATATAATATTGTGATAGTTTCTGCAGGGTTAGAGTTTCTTTCTTTTTTTTTTTTTTTTGGCAGTACTGGGGTTTGAACTCAGGACCTTACACTTGCTAGGCAGGTGCACTTTACCACTTAAGCCACTCTACCTGCCTGGCTTAGATTTTCTTACAAAGCTTCAACGTAAAAGTTGTCTCGTCTCTTTCTAGTAACTGGTAGGACTCTGAGGGGAAGGTAAGAGAAACTGAGAATAAAATCTGGGACTGGGTCTTTTGAATTTGATTCCTAGTAACCTTGGACAAAATGCAATGTAGATAATGGATACCCATTAAACATTTTTGAAATGAGTGAATATGCCTAAAGCACCCTGGATCCCTTCCATAGATCCAAGTACTGCATAAAACTTAGAACTTGTAAACAGATGTCAGAGACATTGGCTCAGTGTTCCCATAGGATCTTGTTGAGTAGCCAAGACATAAACACACGAGCATGCGGGTGATAAAATAAGGTAATAAAGTTTGCCAAGAGGTACCACATGACAAATTTCAATACTACAAGAGGTGCTATGAGTTCAGTGATGAGAAATTAATTTGACTGGAATAATGCTAGAAAACAAACTAACAAGAACAACAAAAAAGACCAGAATATAAGTGTTCTTCTTTTAGTTAAACATTTTAATAAAGATGTGGTCCTGCTAAGTAGAGAGTGACCAAACTCCTTGACCAAACTCCAGTCAGGTGCTTCTGAGTCTTCCTAACTAGGCCTTAACCTTGGCCTATAAAAACTATAGATTCTCAGCAGAAATGTTTTGACCACTCACTCTACCCACATTAAAAGACTTAAACAAAGCACTGACATAGTTTCTAACAGTTAGGATGACCCTAACCCCCTTGCAGTGCCTGCTCAAGGCTGCCAAAAGAATGCACTGTCTTCTGGTCATCATCTGGGGTGGGCCCCTTACCATCCTTCCTTACAACACTTGCCAAACAAGGGCTTACATTTCTGAATCACTCCTTTGTCTGTTTGAGATGTTTATTATCTCCTACATCGTGGAAGAACCTTTCTCAAGGACATGAAAGCCATCCTTTGAAATGTGCTCATTAGGAAGCATAGGCCCTCTGTCTCCCAGTCTGTATGGGAAGATAGAATTATAACTTCTATAATTGCCAGTTAGCACACACAGCTGCCTAATCATACTTACACTGACCAACTCTTTGTAGTTTTTCACTTCCCTGATTCTACTTAGACTTGGGTTGCTGCCCTCCCTACTTCCCCATTCTCCCTTCAAAATATGTAGTCCACCTTTGCACAAATCAAAGCTGAGTTCAGGTCATACTGAGCCCTCTTCCCTATTGCAACAGCAATATGGGGAAGAAACACATTAAAAAGGATTTTCTTGAACAATAGCTCAGAACAGAGATGCTTCTGTTACAACAGAGTTTAAGTCTGTGAAGAATGAAAGAGAACCGAATCTGGCACTCCCTCGCCCTCCCACCACCAAGCATCTATCCCCTTTTTTATTTATTCTATGTGCATACAAGGTATCTATCCCTTTAACAAGCATCAGCTGCTTTAGGTTTTCTCTTGGTTCCTGCTACTTTAAGGTGTACCTGAGACCCAGACTCCTGGGCTTGGGCTGGCAGAGTGGCTCAAGTGGTAAAGCACCTGCCTAGCAAGCTTGAAGCCCCGAGTCCAAACCCCAGTACTGCCAAAAAAACAAAAATATACCTGCAAGCTCCTGGGTTTCCACCTGTCAAGTCAGGCCACTCACCCCATATGCCAAATAAAGAAGCACGGTTAAAGGCAGAGAAAGGATATACCATAGGAAGAGGCAAAGAAAGCACTCATCCCATCTTCACCCATCTTCTGGGTACAGACATGAGATGCAGGTTTAAATAGACAAAGAACTGGGATTGGGGGTAGGTAGAGCTATGCATAGTTAAAGAGTTCCAGTCACAAAGTCACAGTGTGGCCTTATTCCAAAGGGGATCTCAAGAAGTTGTTTATTCAGAGTCATTGTCGCCTGGCAGGTGGACTGTCCTGAGGAGGCACTACTGTTAGCGGTAGTTCCTATCCCTTGTGATGAACATATTATCAGCTCAGTCCTTCCTGGAATTCAAGATGATTGCAAAGTGACTGCAAGGAGAGTGGCTTAGAGCAAAGACAAACACAAAACAAAGACAGAGATACCAAAATTTCTCATGCTTGTAGTTAATTGCGGGCCCAGTTAAGGAATCAGTACTTTTCAGCAAAAGCAGTTTAAGTACCTCTTACACTTTCTCCTATCAAAGACCAACTTCTCCTTTCTTCTCAACAATTTAGCTTTCATAATTACCCTTTTTCTCTTTTCTCCATCTCTGGTTTTGTCTATTTCTCCCCGACCATAGAATGAGAACCATCCCATCTAAGTATAAATATAGTTTTCAAAGAACTTTCCCTGTATCCCACATTACCCTCCAGCTCCTGATTCTCAGCAAAACTTCTTGACACGTCTGCCCACACGTGCTTCATCTTCTCACTTTGCAATCTCTTCAGTTCATCCAAATTGTACCTCCTTTCCCCTCTCCACTGCAATGGTTCTTGTCAAGGTAACCCATTCATTGCTCACTATTCTATCTTCATCTTTTCTGAAGTCTCAGCAGAACCCAATGTAGTGGAACAGAGCCCCCCATTGTTCCAAGTTCCCACAGTTCCCTTCCTTTTTTCCAACTTGCTTCTTATTCCTTAGTCTCCTTGTTTGTTTTCTCTCCTGCTGATCTTCTTAATGTTGAATCTTTATATTCACTGTCCGGGTAGTTTCAACCAGTGTCATGACAGAAGGGCAGGTGGCTTTTGAGGAAAGAGTTGTCTGATAGTTTTAAGTTGTTTTCTTTGCCACAGAGTAAACATCCTATCAACTTCACCAGTGGTAAAGTCTTCTGTTTGGGGGTTAGGAGAGTGTGTATATGGGTTTGTAGGTGGGTGTATTACTGTAGCAAGAAAGGGGAGGCCAGGAAAGAAACAGACAGGCTGGTGTTCTGACAATAAGACAGGGGGAGGGGTTGGCAAAACAGAGAGATAAAACTTAAAAAATTGAAACATGAAGGTCACATAGCACTAAGGAGATGAAATAACCAATGAAGTCACATGCAGCCATATGTGGACTGAGCTTTTCTTTTTACTTCTGTAACCTGCTTGCAAGGGTATATAAGGTGAGTCCCCTTTGTTCTCGGGGCTCAGCCTTTGGACACGAGTCCGCTGGGTCTGTGCCGGCACAATAAACGTTGCTTCCTGCTAATCTGCCTCAGAGACTCCTATCTCAGCTCATAATTTCCCGCAACATTACAATTTGGATCTTAAATGTCCCCCCAAAGTTCATGTGTTGAAGGCTGTTCCCTCATTGATGGGCCTCCTGGGAGGTGGTGGAAACTTTAGGAGGTAGTGGATAGTTAGAAGAAGTTAGGTTATTAAGGGTATGGCCTTGAGGGTATATTAGGAACCTGGACCACTTCCTCTATTTCTCTTTGCTTCTCAGCCACCATGCGAGGAACAGTTTTCTCTGGCACATGCTTCCCACATGATGTTCTGCTATATCACAGGCCCAAAAGCAATGAGGCCAAGCAATCATGGTCTGAAACCTCTGAAACCATGAGGCAAAATAAATCTTTCTTTTCTTTTTTTTTCTTTCTTTCTTTTTTTTTTTTGGTACTGGGGCTTGAACTCAGTGCCTTCACCTTAAGCCACTGCACCAGCCCTGTTTTTGTGAAGGGTTTTTCAAGATAGTGTCTTGCGGAACTGTTTGCCGAGGCTGGCTTCGCGAACCGTGATCCTCCTGATCTGCGCCTCCTGAGTAGCTAGGATTATAGGCGTGAGCCACCTGTACCTGGCAATCTTTCCTTTCTTTAAGTTGATTTTCTCAGGTATTTTGTTATGGCAGCAGAAAGTTAACTACACAGTGTGTGAATTAAACTGAATAGTTCCTTTCAAGGTTTTATCATGTGGGTACTTACCACAGCATACATGAAGAGAAATGTCAGAATTTACAACAAAGTATAAGAGGCTAAGTGAGAGATAGATTTCAAAATGCTTGTTCCTTGGGAAACAGGAATTTTGACTAGAACATTAGACTTTCAGTTACGCTAAACAAAGGCTTAAATCAATCTTACCTTGATCTTTACTGACAACTCTAGTTTCAGAAATTATTCTCCAAATTAAGTTGATTGCACATGCCAGGTGTGGAGAGCTCGAGAGAAGCCTCATTCCCTTGTCCTCATAAAACACGAGGCTGTGTTCTCCTTTATATTGTGAGATATTTTGTAATCACAAAACATATCTTTGAACTCTTAATATTTTATTTTAACTTTTCAGATCAAGCTCTAAAATCTTCAAAGAGCTTTGCATAAATTATCAGTTTTTAAACTCTGATAATTTTAAAAATTATCAGTTTTAAAAAACAATTATTGTTTTTTAAGTTCTGAATATCTTTCAACAGGAGCGGGTATCTTGCTATGATGTCCAGGCTGGTCTTGAATGCGTGAGCTCATGTGATCCTCTCCCTTTTACTTTATAAATCCAGGAATTTCTTTTATTAGGCACATTGCCCATCAGAGATTACTGTAGATTAGATTAGAAGATAAGAAGGAAAATATTAGCTAGGCACAATGGCCCAAACCTAAAATCCCATCTACTTAGGAGGTAGATATTAGGAGGATTATAGTTTGAGGTAAGACTAAGCAAAAAGTTCATGAGACCCCATCTCAATCAATGGCTGGGCACAGTGGTGTGTGCATTGCCCCAGCTATACTGAGAAGCACAAATAGGAGGATCATGGCCCGGTTATAAAGCAAGACCCTGTCTCAAAAATAACCAATGCAAAAAAGGCTGGCAGAGTGGCTCAACTGGTAGAAGTACCTGCCTAGTAAGTGCAAGGTCCTGAGTTCGACCATAAGGACCACAAAAAAAAAAAAAAGAAAGAAAAGAAAAGAGCCGGTGTCGGTGGCTCATTCCTGTAATCCTAGCTACTCAGGAAGCAGAGATCAGAAGGCTCATGGTTCGAAGCCAGCCCAGGAAATAGTTCATGAGACCCTATCTCGAAAAAAACCCATCACAAAAAAGGACTGATGAAGTGGCTCAAGGTGTAGGCCCCAAGTTCAAACCCCAGTACCACAAAAAAAAAAAAAAAAAAGAGAGACAGAGAGAAAGGAAAAAAGAAAAATTTAAATAAAACAATGATTTTAAGATATACATAGTATCCTTTAAAATTATGTCAGTTTCATAATAAAGAAATAAAAATTTTGAAAAATCAGTTACCATTTTCAGATATCTAATACTGTCCGTGGCCACATCCAGTGAGAAGCCATTCTTAAACACTTCTGATAACAGTAAAGTTCAGTACATTTCTCCACTGCATACTGGTAAAGGTTTAATGACCAGAATGTGGAGACAAACAGGCTGACTTGGAGTATTTGTCGATTTCTGTGGCCAATTTCAAACTATCAATGTGAAGTGACTGAATGCAGAGCTGGGAAGAAAGGCACACATGTGAACCGGCTCTTCTGGGAGATAATTTAAATATATGGAAACATCCAGTGAAGCAATATCTGGAAATTTATGCCTAAAGAAATAGCAGGCAAAAGAAAAAAAAATCCACCAAGAGTGAGACTTATGTCCAAGAATATTTATTAGAGGGTTTTTGGATTTTTTTTATGGTATAGTGTTTGAACTCAGGGCCTCAAGCTTGCTAAGCAGGCACTCTTACCACTGGAGCCACTCTGCCAGTCCTTTTGTGTGTGTGTGTGTGTGTGTGTGTGTGTGTGTGTGTGTGTGTGTGTGTGATGGGTTGTTTTCAAGATATGGCCTTGGAAACTATTGGCCCGGGGTTAGTTTCGAACTAGGATCCTCTTGATCTCTGCTTTCTGAATAGCTAAGATTACAGACATGAGCCACAGGTGCCCAAAAAGTTTTTTTTTTTAGCAGGTGAAAAACTAACAGGTCAATAGGTAAGTAAATTATTGATGATATGTTCAATAGTAAATTTTATGACAACTTAATATCTTGTTTCTAATGAAGAAATGACTGCAGTATAACATCATGAAATAATATATTCTATATAATCCCAATATATTTTAATTGTACAAGAAAAAAATATAGGAAGTGTTCATAGTAGCTATCTCTGAATAGAAAGACTTGGATGGGTTTTGTTTTGTTCTTTATACTTCTACATATTTTCCAAAGAATGAATATATATATGAATGAATAAAGTATATATGAATGAATATATATATACATATATACACACAAATATGTATTTCTGAAATTGGAAAGCAAGCAGCAGTTATTACTCATTTTCTTATATAGAAAATAATACATAAACCGTGTTTTGGGAGTACATTTAATGCATCCTCTCTTTTCATTTTTCTCTAGTCAATTTCTAGACTAGGAAAATACTAGATTTGTGTTTCTTTAAAATTTCTCCATCTCTTAAGTTTCTGGGTAAACTACTGTAAAAAAGGCATTCTTGGCCCAGGATCATTTTCTCTGATTTCCCTTTTGCTATGGTCTTGAGAATTCAGCTAGCTTTCCTTTCTCTTTTGACTCCCAGCAAACACTATATACGGAGTTGGTTTTTCCCCTAAGCTTGGCCATACCAGACAACCAAGCTCTGTTATTTACTTATTTTCCCCAAACTCACTGACACCTCTTTTTCTTTCACAGTCTGATAGCCGAAAAGTTCATGAGCACAGTGTTGACATCTAGCAAGGCCCTTCATGCTGCGTCAGAGCATGGCAAAGGACAAGTAAGCACATGCAAGACAAGGAGAAGCAGCTCAAACACATCCCTCTTATTTGGAACCCTCTCCCACATAACCAGCCTCCCCACATTAATCCATCCATGAAAACAGACCTAATTACGTCTTTACGTTATTATAATGGCAATTAAATTTCAACATGAGTTGGGAGGGGGCATTCATATCATAACAGGAAGTGAATTGCATTTGTTGGGGAAAAATTATATTGATAAGTGCTTATAAAAAGATGTGCGTTCCTATGGGCTTGTGTACTGACTGATGCCAGAATTGAGGAGACGGGGATGGAATTGCTTTCTTTGTGGCCTGGAAAAGAATCTGTTCTAAAATAGTATTGTGTTTTGAGACAGGGTATCACTATGTAGCCCAGGCTGACCTGGAATTCATGATCTTACTGCTCAGCCTCTGGAGTGCTAAGATTATAGATACGTGACACGATGTCTTATCTGTTCTGTTGTTTGTTTTGTCTGTTTTTGTGGTGCTGGCAAACACTTTACTACTGACCTACATCCTAGCCCTAAAGTAGTGTTTCTTAAAATGTAGTTTCACCAGCACCGGTAGCACCTGGAAGCTTAATAGAAATGCATATGTTTGGGCCATACTTTAGACATACTAAATCAGAAATTCTGTGCATGGGCCAGCAATCTGTGTTTAAACAACCCCTCCCAGTGCTCCTAATTTCCTTCCATTAAATCCTGACTCTGAAGGTTCCACCACCTTCAATAGTACTATAGCTGGGGACTAAGATTTCAACACATGGGCCTTTGGGGACAATTAAGGTACAAATAATAATACTTATACTAATACAATGATAATGAGTTCAACAGAGGTCTTGATTTATTACAAGCAAATGCCAAGAAAGAATGTCTTAAA
Source organism: Castor canadensis (assembly GCF_047511655.1). Lineage (NCBI taxonomy): Eukaryota > Metazoa > Chordata > Mammalia > Rodentia > Castoridae > Castor > Castor canadensis. Next base: position 129,031,095 of record NC_133388.1, on the reverse strand, counting down.
TAAGACTAAAACTTACCAAGTGTAGAATTAGCCTGTTTAAAAATTCTCAGAGATAGAATATTTCCATTTAACCTATGGAGTCTCATTGCTTTAATTTCTCAGCTTGCTGATGTCATTATGTAACAAGGAAATAGTATAAGGAATGAAAGCATACAGTAAAGGTGGATCAGAAGAGGAATGCAAAAAGAATTTTATTTTATAAACTAGGAAAAAAGCCATCACCAAAAACCAAATCATCTGGCACGTTAGTTTTCTGGATGCTCCTTAGCTTTCAGAACTATGAGAAAATAAATTTCTATTGTTTAACTCACCCAGTTAATATTTGGATAGAGCATCCCAAGCAGACTAAGACAAATGGTTGGAAGTGAGAAGATTAAAGACCAGTAACCTAGATTGTTGGATGTGGGTGCAGATGTCATCAAGAAAGATGACAGGCTGAAGAAGAGAGGAGTTCCATGGGCCTAAAGCCTTTTCACAGAACGGGTGGATTGCTTAAAATGTCAGTGGTTGATAACAATTATATTAGGTGATATAACTAATGCCAAAACATTGCTTCTTGTGCTTAACCTGGTTTTTGAAGGAGGAAGAAAAAGCAATGATTTAGATGTAGCAAAGGGAAGCAAGGAAGACACTTAACTCTTGGTCTGTCATGTACTTGGGGTGTGAGAATTCAGGATTACACAGAACAAAGAACTAAAAATTTGGGAGGGAGGAGAACTATGAAGGATAGGACCAGACTGGGAATGACAGTATTAGTCAATGGCCTAAGAAGCTTGGCCTTCTAATAATGACAGAGGTAAATAGATAAATGAGGCATTGGAAGATGGGTCTTGAATATGTGACTCAATGGCTTCTGGCCATTGCTCACTTCTGCATCTCTCCAAGATCCACAAGGCTGAGAGCAATGCCTTTCTTAGAGGCATGAGCTGTACCAAATCCCCCATGGTCATTCAAATGCCCAAGAGTTTGCAAAGCTGCTTTGGATTTGGTATTTCTGTTGCCCTGCAACTTCTCATTCTAAGTTTAAGTCAAAATTTGTCTTCTCTTCAGTCATTCCCCAATCACCATTTTTACCTACCCATACCCTAAATAGATGGGAGAAGATACTGAATCTTCAGCACTCTTACAGTTTCCTGTTAATGGTCTAATTTTAGATCATACTATAACTATTTGTTTATATGCTTGTTTACCTTACTCTAATAAGAGATACTTAAGGACAGAGATTATCTTACTTTTGATTCCTAGCAATTAACTGAGTGTATGTCCCATGTGTATCTCAGCAGTGAATATTGATTGAAAGAAGGAGAAGTTCAAGTTCATTAACTGATTATCTGCTTTGTGAGGTCAAATTCCCCCTTACTTATTGTACTTACCTGACAAGTTTCAGAGAGTTATCCTTACACTAGCATATTGTGAGGTTAGTTAAATCCATTTAGTGCTATTCAAGTGGCTTAGAGTTGTTTTTGTATATGTGTTTCCATTCTAAACCCTGAGACACTGAAGTGTCTATTCTGTGAAACTTATCCTGCCAATTCAGTTACTCTCTCCTACTGTTTTAATCATTCCTGATGCCCTTCTCCAGACAATAGACTCCCTTTGTTTCACTGTTTATAATCTAGAAAGGAAATCAAGAAAAATTCCATTAATAACATGAAAAGAATAAAATACTTAGGAATTAGCTTAACCAAGGAGGTAAAGAAATTAAAGCAGACATAAGTAAGCACATCTCATGTTCATGGGTTAGAATATTTAATATTGAAAAAATGATCATATTAACCAAAAAAATATACATTTAATGTAATCCTTATCAAAATCTCAATGGCTGTTCTTATTTTCAGAAATAGAAAACCCCACAACTAAAAAATTGGAGAGGAAGTGGTTCTTGGTTTATTCTACTTTTATTTCTTATTTTCTTTACTAGGAATTAAGTTGAAAAGCTAACTAGAAATGAGCTGACTGACGGTCTTGGTTGTCACTGTGAGTGAAATAGAAAATACTCTATATATTGCCTAAGGCTCAAGAGATTTAATGCAAAATAAGTTAAACTTGTTTTGATTACTAAAGATATGTATTTAAGTTATTCATTTATTTAAAGGTTATTGACTAATGACAGTACATGATAAAAATAAGCACTATATTACTTGTTTTGATGTGGAACATATTAGAACATCTTAAGACATTAGAACATATTTAGACAAATTAAATATTAGAACATATTTAGGACAAAACAAGACATCAGATCTACTTTAGCACTGATTCATGAATGAGATATTCAGTGAAGACTATGTAAATATAGCATATTACTTATAAAGTTATCTAAGTTGCTTTTGAGAATAGTGAAACTGACTCAGGTTGCTACTCATAATTGTGCAAAGCAGAATAATAGTGCTTCAAAAATGTCCACACTTGAATTGTCAGAACCTGTGACTATTTATCTTACATGAAAGACAGATTCTGAAGAAGTGCTTAAATTGAGGAATTTGAGATAGGGAGGTTACCCTGTAGTATCTGCATGTGCTCAACCAAATTACATGGTCAAAGGGGAACATGACTATGGAGCCAGAGTCCGAGAGACACCAGTGTGATAAGGATGTGACCTGCCTGTGCTGACTTTGATGATAGAGAAAGGAACTAATGAACCAAGGGATTCCGGCAGCCTCTACAGGTTGTAAAAAGTAAAGAAACAGATGCTCTCCTAGAGGTTCCACAGAGAAATGGAGCCTTACCAAACCCTTGCTTTTTTACAATGGTAAAATAATAAATTGTGTTCTTTTAAGCCCCTAAAATTTAATTTAATATAGCAGCCCTAGGAAATTATTATAGTATGAAAGAGATAAAGGAATTGGTTTAAAAAAAATGAAAACATGGCTAAGAGTTGTAATTGAGATGGAAAATGTGAAAATGACTTTAGAGCATCCAATATCTTTGATTATTCTCTTTTTAGAAGGTCTAATGACCCCTTAAGACAAAATTGAAAAAAAGAGCACTGCACAGTCCCAAAAGTTAACAATGTTATTTTTGTTAGTAGAATTACACATTGATTGCTTATTATTTTTATGATTTTCTACAGTGAACATATATCACTTTTATAATAACAAAATGTTTAGTAAGAAATAGGAACGGGCCACAAAAGAAATGATCTCCCTGGGGAAAAAAATGTGGTTCAATGACTACTTACAACAGGAATCAAGATGTCAGAGATATTAGTTCAATGTTATAATAGGAATTCAAACCCCATGCTAAAAAGAAATGTATCAGAAGAAAATCTAGTTTTCTTCTATTAAGCTAGATATTAAAAATACCCAATATATAAAGTAATGCACATCTTTCTAATTCCTTTTATTTTAGGAGCATGTTTTTAACATGAATATGTTATTTAGTTTAATAACTGTCATTTTTAAAAGACTTTAAATATTTTTCAAACTTCTCACTATTTCTAATATGACCAATGTCAGTAGATATAACTTACAAAAAAACAGTTCTCAATAAATTTTAGCAATGGTTCAAAACAGTGAAAGTTTGAAAATTGCCAGATAAGTAAACATAAGGAAATTCTAGAATCTAGTGGCTTTAGATGAAGGGAATTTCAAATAACTTAGTCTCTATGTCTTGTTTGACACACCAGTCATTTCAGGGAGGGCTAAAGTTATCACAGTTCTAAAAACAGTTCCAGTTATCCACATGACTGGTCAGATTTCTGATTGTTGTGATAGCCGGTATTGTAAATGTATTGCTTCAACATAAGAGTGATTTATCTTTCCTATAAGTAATAAACAATGCAAAATACAAGACATTTTGACCTTTTGCTACAAGAGAAAATGTTACCTTATAAAAAGAAAAGGGAAGAAAAATGGAAAAAGAGAAAGTTTTGAGGCCATTCCCTAGAGGAATGAACAAGGTTCTAGACCATGAAAAGACTGGAATGTCTAACTTGGCTAACGGATATTTGAAACAAAAAGAGCAATATGCCAGGTAAAATAAAACCTCAAGTTTAAGAAACATTCTTTCTTCCTATAGTTTTTATAATGTATGCAATATAAATAATGAGGAAAACATATTTTTCTCCATAGAATTTTTCATCTGCCACCTTCAGATCAGTTGGTTCATGGCCATGACTCGAACTGACAAACGAAATGGGGATAGTTCACATATGGAGAACTGGGAATTTGCTTCATATAATTTAATTTTCCCTCTATTCCAGCAGGAAACATGTCCTAGCTATTTCCCAGAGTAAATGATCATGTTCTCCAGTTATGATTCTAGAGGCACAGAATTTTAATGCTGGTTAATTGAGCCACTGCCTCCCTCAACACTCAGTCTCCAGTAGCCACCCGTGGATGCTCAATGGACTGTAACAGCACCAGCCAGAGAGGGTTGTCACAGCCCTCCATGGCTGTACATTATTCTATCACAACAGTAATGGTTTCATTGTGATCCAGATGGATGGTGATGGCTTGTACTTAATGATATCACTGTCCTCCTGGCCATTTATCTTATTCATTCACCAAGTTCTGTCACAGCACACCTAGTGTCCCATAAGTTAGTAGTTTAGAAAAATAAGGAAGGACTTTTTTTCTTTTTTTTTGGCAGTACTAGAGTTTGAACTTAGAGACTCACTCTTGCTAGGCAGGTGCTCTACCACTTGAGCCACTCTACCAGCCCTTTTGTATGTTGGGTATTTTTGAACTAGGTTGTCATTTTTATTTCCTGGGCTAGTCTTAAACTATGATCCTCCTGATCTTTGCCCCCTGAGTAGTGAGGGTTACAGCGAGAGCCACTGGTGTCCATCCAAGAAAGGACTTTTATTATATGAAGGGTCTATTCTCTTTGAGAAAGAGGCTATAGATTAAAATAGCATGATTCAATAATGATTGCAATGTACCAATTTTTATGTGTTAAGTTAATTTTAGGACAGTTGTATAGAGGATGCTGGGTCTTTTTGGCAACAGCATCTAACGCCTTTCCCATAGAATGCTAATTTTCTTTTGAAGATTGTCTTACCTCTCATTGGATTTAATCTGGTGGAGCTGTTTATTGGCCAAATATCCTTGCTTCAGCAAGATGACAGCTGGGCATATAATCCAAGGTAAACCAACTGATACACTGTGTTAATTAACTTTTTGTAACTACAATGAAATACTTGACATGAGGTACTTATGAAGAAAACAAGGCTTATTCTGCTGATGGTTTTGGAGTTCCAAGGGCATGGTGCCTGCATTGGCTCAGTTTTGGTGAGTACTTAATGACAAATAGAAGATGGAAATAGTGGGAGTATCAGTCGGGGAAAACTGTCACATCTCAAACCAGAAAGTAGAGAGAGGTTGGATAGGTCCAGGCCTGCTCTTTTTTTTAAAGAACAATTCTTTGGTGTGAAATCAAGGTGTTATGGAAAAACTACCAAAAGATTGCACAAAATCTACATCACACTAAGTTCCTCCCATGAGGCCTGTGTAAGTCAGCTCTCTATTACTGGAATAAAATATCTGAGACAATCAACTTTAAAAAGAAGGAAAGGTTTATTTTGACTGACAGTTCCAGAGTCTTCAGTTGCTTGGCCCAGTTGCTTTTGGACCTATAGTGAGGCAATACATCATGGTGGGAAGCAAGGGATGAAGAAAGCCTCTCACTTCATGGAGTTGAGAAGCAAAGAGAGAGAGAAAGGACAAGGCTAGAGTGCCAATATCCCCTTCATACCTCCAGTGACCTCACTTACTTTCACTGGGCTGAACCTATTGAAGGTTGCAGCATTTTCCACTAATATCACAGGTTAAGGACCAAGCCTTTAACATAGGAGGCTTTTAGGGGACATTCAAGATCTACACTATAGCAAGTCTCCACCTCCCAAAGCTCCTACAACTTCCCAATAGCAAAACTCTGGAGACCAAACTTCAGTAACAATTGGCTCTTGCAGAACCCACAAACCATATCCAAGCCATAGCAATCTAAATCTAGAATGGAGTGACAGAGACTGAGGATGGCTGAATTGATCTATCCCGGTGTTGCTGCCTAGGAAAAACTGTTCTTTCTACCACATCATTTCTGTTATTTTTATTCATAGTTCCTAGAGCTATCTGGGTTCCTGCCATTCAAACCCTGCATCTCTAGCTCGTTCATCAATTCTGTGTACTCCTCATGTCTTTCTAGATAACTTGCTTTTTGTTTAAGTTATCCAGGGTCCAAACATTCAGTTTTCAGGTGGCAATCAAAGAACCCCAATGTAAACAGGTTTCCACATATGTGTTATTATTTAAACTTGCTAAAAGGCTTTGTCATTGCATGCTAGGTAAAGAATATTAGCTTTAGCTGTATGTAAGAGGGTGGGTACATGGAGACCCTAAAGCTTCAATTGAACTCCTCAAGAATCCAGAACAAAGGAATTAATCCTAGAATCAATGGCAGAATCCTTACTCTGTACCTCATGTTGAGTTCAACTAACTCTATGCCAACATTAGCAGTATGAAGATAAGAATAAAATAATTACTTATCTTCAAAGGGCTTATAGAACAAATAGGCATTCACACATATAAAATTAAATATAACCAATATGATAAATGCTACAATATAGAAATATTAGTGAAGGATGATAAAAGCCCAGAAGCAGCAGTTTCATCTTGCCAAGTAATTCAAGCAGTTAAAATAAATTTAGCCTTAAAATAAATTGGATTTCTTTAACTAGAGAGGAAGAAAAGGTATCTCAGGTAGCGGGAGCACAGGGAGATTAAAAGGACAGATTCATGAAAGACTGTTCTGTATGAAAAATATCAAGAAGTTCTCAGTAGTTTGATTCAGAATGCAGGAGGTGTCTGGAGGGTGAAGCAGGAGGATCACTGGTTCAAGGTCAGTCTGAGCTACCATAAGGAGATCATGTCTCAAAAAACAAAAGAAAGACAAAAAAAGAGGAAGAAGAAAGAAAAGAAAAGAAAAGAAAAACAAATGAACAGCACCACCACCAACAAAACCAGAATATGTGGAAAGGTTGAAAGGGGTATTACTGGGCATTGACACAGGAATGGTGAGGAGGTTAGATTTTATGCAGTTGGTAGGGGTTGGGGTGGTGCTTTGTATTCAGCATGACTTTTAAGTTTTCTGTATCTTAGGATGTTTTCACATCTGTCAGGGACTTTACACACCTGGGGACAGACTGCCCCTCTCAAGGCTGACTAATTTCTGGAGGTGGTGAACAACTTGTCTGGAGCCTGCCTTTCATGTGCAGACTGGCTGATCCAAGGCTGTGCCCCACCCACCTCCTTACGTAACTCATCCACACCAAGCCAGTATTTATCCTGCCCTAAATCTACAGGACCAGGCACCAGGCAGCTCGGGACAGCCCGTGTATCCCAAAGTCTACCAGGAGCATTCAAACCCGCCAAACCTAAGCTGCCTACTTGGCCCTGCTCTGCGTTTCCTGCAGAAGCCCCAATTAAGGCTTTGGCCTCAGATTTTCCCTTGATCCTGCCTCTCTTCCTGACCAAACCTGGTATTTCCCCATGGCCCTTCCTAATGTGGTGTGTCTCCTTCTCTTGGGAAACATTAAGTAATAAATTCTCCTTTCTATGGCATTTCCTGCCTGTATTGGCATGCAATTACTTCAAGAAATTGAAATCCCCTTTGGATGATTTTAATATAAGCTTGGACACAGAATTGAAGAGTCATGTGCATGGTCAATTCTATATTTTTTTAAAACAATAACTTATGGCGAACAAAGACTAGAAAGAAAGGAGACAGAGAGACCACAGAATGACTAGCTTGGGCTACTGAAGTGAATAGTAATGCCACTGAACAAGACAACAAATAAGGATGATGTATAAGACTCAGGGAAGGAGAGGATGATTCTGCTTAGGATTGGAAAATAGTACTAGCTTCAGAACACTTTTGAGCTACCTGGAATGCAGGCAGAGGAAAGGGATGGGTCACACACAGCACCCCAGTTCTCCTGGGTGGCAGCTAGGATAGGAAAGAGGACCCTGAGCTTGCTGTGGGATCAACTTGCCCACCGTTTTACAACATGGTCAGTGCCTGTAACATTGGCCTATATTTCCATTGCTGTGCCTAAGACAGTGCTCAGCACACAGAAGGCATGGAGCAGAAATTTGCTGAATGAATACATTGCCCAGATCTTGGACCTTTCTTTTCTTCAGCTAGCTGCAGATAATTCTAATTTACATGGCCTTAGGAGCCAAATTGTCTACTTTTCTCAGGTTCTTAGTTTTAAATTTTAGTAGAGTTAGGCTTGAGCTTCTGACAATTATACAGTTAGGTTCATCCCGCTTATATGATGGGTTTTAAAGAGTATTTATTAACACAACAGCTGACACAGAATAGAGATGGGCAGTTATTTGGGCCCTCCTGGACTTGTTCATCTATGTGAGCTCTCTGGCTTAAAAAGAAGTCACATGGAGGATGCATTCTGCCCACAGCTTGTGTGGTGGATGTCATAAGCCAGAATAAAACACTGTTTTATGGCAGTACTGTTCCTAGCAAGTTTGTCTTTGTTTCTTCCTTTATAAATAGATTTTCATGAAAACATGGGAAAGATAAATACTCCTGCTGCTCAAGTTTAGCACTATGAAAGTTAAAGCATGGAAGGATTACAGTGCTGGGAAACTCTTTTCTGTTTTTGCATCTTTCAGTCCGTGGTTACTTGGTTCCCATCAAGTGGTAGCCTCATGGTAGAAGTTCGTCGTGGAGCAAAGCTACTTACCTCATTGTCAGTAGGAAGCAAAAAGAGAGAGAGGTAGGGGTCAGGGTCTTAATATCCCCATCAAGTGCACTCCTCCAGTGACCTAACTTCCTTCCTCCTAAAGGTTCTACCACCTCCCAATAGCACCACAGGCTGGTGACCAAGCATTTAATATATAGGCCTTTTGGGGGACATTCCAGGTCCAAAAGAGAGCAAGATAGTAGAAAATGATTTTTTCTTAATGATGTGATTTCCAGAACATTTTATCATTAGTTGCTAAAAAGTTATACCATTTGTACTGGTATTGGCAGTGATATTTTATCTGTTACTCTATTCATCATAACTGCCTGTTCTTATAATAAATGATACACACATATATATATATAAGTATGTATCTCTCTATATACACATTTATACATATATATTACAGATATTCCAACCTTTGGAATTTTGCAGGCACTAGTTTTTGAGTAAATGGAAATAGGTACATCTTGATATTCACAGACGAGATAATCAGAAAACTGTGGAGCACCAAGTTCTGAACAGTAACATTCACCTTAAATTGACTTCTTCATTGACTCAAGTATAGTTACTGAGTGCACACAAGGGCTTCTGGGTATGGAAGGTTGAGCAAGACAGACACATAGTTCTTACTGTCATGTAGCCTACATTCCGGAGAAGAGGCAGAGATTAAAGAACAAATTGCTTAGTGAATCCTTTAACCACACTTGTGGTTACTGGTATAAAGATGAAGCGCTTGATGAGATCATGTGAGAAGACAGAAATAACCTGTCTGTATAACACACTTAGGTTTCCCCCTCCCAGGAGAAATGGCTGGGGTCATTTGCTAAAGAAATACTGTTGGAATCAAAGCCTGAAAGGTTGATTATTTGCTAAATGTGGTGAGGGTAGAGCCTGAGCAGGAAGGAACCTGGCAATGAAGTGAGAGAAGGTGGGTGTCTCTGGGGTTCCAACTCTCTGTGAGGTGCTTAGGGGTATAGTACAAGAGCCTGGCTACAAGCTCAGGATAACCTCAAACTCTTGACCTATTTCCAATTGAGGTTGTGCATACAGTAGTTCCCCCCTACTTAAGTAGGATACATTCTAAGACCCCTAGTGGAGGCCTGAGACCATGGGTAGTATTGAGCTCTATACATTCTATGTTTGTGGGTAGTGGATCAAAGCCTGTGAGAACTGGATATAAGCAAGGCAAGATGCAGTTAATTGCTTTTACCTGTAGGTAGAGATAGGCACAGACCCTGGCCATGAAACAGGGAAAGGCAGAACAGCTGCGTCTCCTAAGTTGTATTCAGAGAAGCAGGAACCAGGTTTCTCCTGTTGCAATGTCACGCCCCTCCCTGTGGATCCACCCTGTTTGCTGCTATAAAAGACCCCTGAAAGAGGACTAGGGGCTTTTGCTTTTGGGGCTTTACTTTGGGATTTTGGGCTCTTTGCTTGGCTCTGGGCTTTTTACTTTGGGGGGGGTTTGCCTTTGAATATTGGGAAGTAGCTTTTACTTTGGGATTTTGGTGTGGGAAGCTTTTGGAAGGGAAAAGAATTGTGGAAGGGAAAATGCTAAAGAGGGGTTGATAGAAAGTCTGCACTGAGAACTTTAAACATAGGCTTCAGAAAGCAAACCTAAGCAAGAACTTCATACACAGGCCTTAGGAAAGCTAAAGCTAAAGAAAAGCCTAAGAGAACATGAGACAATGCACAGGGAGAGTCTAAGGACTGAGACCTTAAGAGTTATGCATACGCAGTTTTTAAGCATGGCTGCTGGTTTGCAAGTTTGAGCACTGAGAGCTAAAGGGAGATGAGACAGTGCAAGCCTAGGGGCAGAAGACTTTAAGAGCAATTAAGCTAAAGATAAGCTGAGAGCAGCAAACATGGGACAGTGCGAGCCTAAGGAAAGAGGTTTTAAGCAAGGTTTTATTTTTATTTATTTTTCATTTATTCGTATGTGCATACAATGTTTGGACCATTTCTCCCTCTTCCCCCTCCCCACCCCCTCCCTCTCTTGCCTACCTCCTCGCTTCCAGGCAGAAACTGTTCTGCCCTTATCTCTAATTTTGTTGAAGAGAGAGGATAAACAATAATAAGACAAAGCGTTTTTTGCTACTTGAGATAACGATAGCTATACAGGGAGTTTCCCAGCATTGCTTCCTAGAAGCAAGGTTTTAAAGACCTGGGAGGAGTAAAGCCTTAAATAATCAAGAGAGAAAAGAAGCAATTAGGGTTGGTCATCTCCACCCAAACACTGAACATACCTGACCCCACCTTTCTGTCTGTCTGTCCTGTATCTTTTCTAAAATCTCCATTTGCTGCCAGTTAAGCCCAGTTAGGTCCAATAATAACCAAGGAGCAAGAGAGAAAACCTTGCTCCACCAAGGGAGGAAGTGTGAGAAACAGCACCCTCTTCATATGTTTATTCCTATATGTGCATATATATATAATATATACGATAAAGTTTAACTTATGAATTAGGCACCGTAAGAGATTAACAACAATACCTAGTAATAGAGTAGAACAATTGTCAAATATACTGTATATAAGTACATGAACATGGTTGCTCTCAAAATATTATACTCTGCTGTGCTTTCAGTACCATGCTATAGAAAGCAAAACCACAGGTAAGGGAGGTGTCAGTATATATGAATGTTTAAAGCATTCACTTATTAAGTAAACATTTAAAGCACACGATAGTTTTTAACTTCTTGATTTGGCATTTATTTGTATTTTTCTGTGGGAGGTGACAGAGTAATAATGTCTGCATTTTATGAATCAGCCAAAAGGGCAGCCCCATCCCTTAACAGAAATTCCCGCATTGTAAGACAGCCCCACCCCTACCAGAGACTACCACGCATGCGCTAACTTCCGTAACCTCCCCCCTGCTGTAAAAGCCATGCTTCCCCCAGACTCTGGACTGCGCCATCTTTTTTTTTTCCCCCTGGCCAGCCTGGCAGTTTGGGCCTGCCATTAAACTTTGCTCTATGGACGTGAAACTTTTCTCCTGAGCTTGCTTTATGAGCGGCGTTTTTCCTAACAGGAGGCATCAGAGATTCTATGTGAGCCCCTCTCATCTCAGGAAAGGCTCTGCTAGGGAGAGCAGGTCACACCAGTTCCTGCTGGCTGTGTGAAAGATTTGTATTCATCTCTCCAGGCAGTGGAATCTGTGGAGGGCTTCAATTGTTTCACAACAAATTTGTCACTTGTTAGCATTAATCACTTCCTTTGACTCTCGCCACTGCCTGGTGAGAAAAGTATTTCTAGCTTTATTTTACAAATGGAGGAACCAAGGCTAGAGGTTAAGTAACTTCTCTAGGCCACATTGCTGAGGTGTGCTCACTCTGGCAAGGTAGTGATGAAGTAATAATGTTGCCATTTTGTGAATTGAGGGCCATTTTTTCCTCAGGCCTCACTTCTTGAGAAATGGAGCCTCCTCTGGGCAACCTCAACCCCAATGGCAGTTCCACCATTAACAGAAATTCCCATGCTCAAAGACAGCTCCACCCCTAATGGAGACTCCCGCACATGCACTAACTTCCTCAAGCTCCCTGTCTATAAAAGCCACGCCTAGCCCAGAGTCAGTGCTGTGCCATCTTTCCCCAGCCAGCCTGACAGCTCCAGCCTGTCATTAAACCTTGCTCTTGGACATGAGACTTTTCTCCTGAGCTTTCTTTGCGAGGGGCGTTTCTCCCAACAGATAGTACAGACCTAGTTTCACAACCTGGCCTTCTTCACTGCCTCCTATCACTTCACTGCTCTGAGGAATTTGAAGGGCTAAATTGTGTCCCCCCAAAATTCATATTTCAAAGTCCTAACTCAGTACCTCAGTATGTGACTGTATTTGAAGATGAGGTCTTTAGGGAAGTGACTAAGGTAAAATGAGGTCATTATGGTTGGCCCAAAGCCAATACAAATGCTGTGTTTATAAGGGAGATAAAGACACACACACACACATACACACACACACACACAGGGAAGACCATGTGAAAACTGAGAGAGAAGATGACCATCTACAAGCCAACGATAGAGGTCTCAGAAGAAAGAATCCTGCTGCTACTTTGATCTTGGACTTGTAGCCTCTGGAATTAGTGAAAAAATGAATGCCTGAGGATAAATGCCCAAGTCTGTAGTACTTTGCTATGGCAGCCAGAGCAGTCTAAGAATGGTGTCTGTTATGTTTTTTGTGCTTCTTTGAGGTTACCTTGTGGTTGGTTGTACTCTATCATATGTGCCCATGGCCCTAGTAGGTTCCTCAGTACAATATTCCACTGGTTATTGACAGTGCTTCATAATTAAAATCATTATCACTTTAATCCTCAAAGCCATGCCTTCCTGTATATAATGGTGTGTAGTAAGAGATTATGCCATTTAAGCTAAGTTTTGCTCATAACAGATGTTACCTAAGTTGAGGTAAAGCCTTAACTTATTTACAAGCATTGAGAATGTTAAGACAAAAATTAAAGTTCTGAAGATGGAATGCAATTCTTAAAAACTTCAGGCACCAGGGGTTAATCAGAAGAGAAATTTCTGATCAAGAGGAAGTTTTGTTGTCTTTGGAATCTCCTCCATGCTTGTGCATGAGTATAACTCTATGGAAAGGAATATTTTGGCAGATGGAAGGGTTGAGAAGTTCTATGTAAATTCACTCTCATTTACAATCTCATGGCTTGTTTGCTTTCACTAATTGAATCAATATTTCTTGTGTACTTTTTTCCCTTTAAAAATACAAACACAGTGCTAGCATAATGCCTTTAGGCATTTGTATTTTGTCTTCGGAAGACTTTTAGTGTTATAATTCCCTCAGCCACTCTGTAATTCTTTATTAAGTTTTAATGTGGTTTAAACGCTCCATCTGTAGGCAATGTATCATTTCCCTCTCTCTGCCAGCAGGGCTCATCTTTCCCTGTAGTCTGTTTTAGAGCTCCTTCTGGTGGCATAAAGCTATTATGGCACATCCATCTGTAGCATCTGCATCCACTTGATCTCGCAGTGATGGCTAAGACCTGGTCATCAAAACAAAATAATAGAAATCGTGCTTGCAAAATAATGCAACAGAATGGTGTTCAGCTTTACAAATTAAGAATAATTACTCAACTTGTGACTGTTAGAAAAAGGACAGAGTTTTGGAGAGGCAGGTTACACCACCATAGTAAATGGCCATTCTGCTTGAATATATTCTAAAAAATGAATTTTATGTTTCTATTGTTGGATGAATTTGGCTGATTTTTAATAGAAGGGTGAAGGTAGACAAAGAGATTTGGTTTTGTATTATTTTTTGCTCATATTAATGTCATTTTTGAGACCAAGAGCAATATAACTAGTCATTGGTTCTTTTCAAGATTTTACTACTTGGTAATAAAATGTTAGTATGAGCGACTCAAGTTCACAATTGTCATTTGCCTCATGATCTAGCTTTCTGTGCCATTGCATATGTATATAGAAAGTGACATATATATGTGTGTGTGTGTGTATATGAAGATTTATCTATAATAGAGAGGGTGAAAGAGGGCAAATATGATTGATATACTTAATATACTTGTACAAAAATAGAACAATGAAACCTGTTGAAAATTGTTTCAAGAAGGAGGGGATTGAAGGAGATGAATCTAACCAAGGTACATTACAAGCATATATGGAAATGTCATAATGAAACTGCCTTGTACAACTAATATATGGTAATAAAAATGTTAAAAAATATGCACCTGCAAAAACAATATCTAGTAAAAAACACATACCATAAAATTTATCACCTTAACCATTTTGAAATGTACAGTTCAGAATCTGTGCCTTTCAGCCTTTTGTGTTTCTTTGTATCTATCCTATCATGTCTTTCTCTTTGTCCCTCCATATAAATAATAAAGTGAAAGTTAAATACTTGCTCTATGACCTGGGTATTTGTGTTCTCCCAAAATTCATATGTTGAAATCCTAACCTCCAAATTGACAGTGTTAGGAGTTAGAGCCTTTGGAAGTTATTAGATCATGAGGCAGAGCCTTCATGACATGTTTAATGCCTTCATAGAAATGGCCTAAAGGAGATCTTTCACCCTTTCCACCAGGTAAGGACACAGGAAGAGGCACCATCCATGAATCTGGAAGAGTCTCTCAGCTTAATCTCTTGGTACCTTGATCTTGGGACTCCCAGTGTCCAGAATGGTGAGAAATGTTTGAGTTGTTGGCACTTTGCTGGAGCAGCCCAAATGGACTAAGACTATGCAGATGCTGAAATGAAATAAAATAGATTTAGGATCACAATGATAAGTTGGCCTACAGTAGAAAGTATGACTAGAGAACTTTTAAAAATACCTAAATGCATATCAAAACGAGGATTTTCCTCTTCAAGTTCTCAACATTGGAAAATTAAACCACTTATTAGAAAGGTTTTTATCTAAAATTGTGGCTTTGTCTTCAGAGAATACAGAATATTTGTTATATTACTTTGTGGCAAATAATCCATCTTATCAAGTAGAATTGATTTATAGAGACAGAGGAAATGGTTAATAAAATAGATAAGCTGATTAATGTATAAGTAAAATAAAGTTTGACCATTAATCAATGAGATATCCTTTCCTATAAAATGAGAAAATGTATTTTCTTATTCCAGAAGAGGAAATTTAAAAATATTTTGGGGCATGGCAGCATTTTCTAATACAGAAAAAAGATATCTGCCAGCTATTTAGAGGTAACAAAGCATTTAAATTATATTTTTTATCTGATTATGAACCAGAATAGTAGATGAAATAGATATTAATATTACTTTCTCCACCATGTGAGTGGGAAAATACAGGTGGGAAAGTAAAGTGACTCATTGCAAACTATGGGATGTGGGAGCAAAAAATCTGGGCACAGAACTGCAAACCCCATGTTCTTTCTCCTTTATGTTCAGTGCATAGCTGCATAGGGGATTTTCTTTGGGATATTAATTATGGTGTGTGTGTGTGTGTGTGTGAGAGAGAGTGTGTGTGTCTAAGGATTAAATTTAAGTCCTAACAGAGCCATGCCTCCAGTCCTTTTGTCTTTTAGTGTTTTTCAAATAGGATCTCAAGTTTTTGCCTGGGCCCAAACTGCAATCCTCCTACCTTCACCTCCTGAGAAGCTGGAATTATAGGTATGCACCACATGTCTGACTTATTTTTGGGTCAGTCTCACTGATGTTTTGCTCCAGCTGACCTCCAACCATGATCTTCCTGTCCCTGCCTCCCAGTAGCTGGGATTATAGACATGCATCACCACACCCAGTCCTATGTATTTTTAAATAAAAAATCAGAATACCTATTATCATAATAAATTGTATAACATTCAAAAATTAACTGGCAGATGGGAAGAAAGACTGGAAATATATTTCTCCAACTATGTTGACATGATTTGTTTTCTTCTTAAAACAATGGAAATATTTATGAATATATGCATATTATTTATAAATAAATTTTAAAAGAATTAATTGCTTGGTTCACAATTTGTAGTTTCTTTAAAGAAATTTCAGAATATTAGCATGAGCTTTTGACTTGAAGAGATCTAGGTATTGATTTTTTTAGCTATAGATAGGTTCTTGAAAATGTATAAAAGAAATTATTCTTAACTTTTTAACTGAACAAGAACATATGTGGTGGGATAGACTTTTTAGGAATCTTTGATTTTTTTTGAACACCTTTGAAAATTTAATGAAAGCTGTGAATTTTCTCAGTAGAAAAATGCACATGCTCTCAAATTTTTACCTATAGTTTTAGTTTTTTGAGTACTATCTGATTCCTTTTATTATAACTTTAATTTTTTAATGTATTAGAATGATAACATTCTAATTGGCGGATTTACATTAGAGTTGTGGTTTTTTCTTTTTTTAGAAGTACTGGGGTTGAACTCAGGATCTGGTGACTGCTAGGCAGGTGCTCTACCACTTGAACCACATCCCCAGTCCGTAATACAGTTTTTCATAAATAGAACAATCTTCCTGCATTAGCACAGAAAGATTATTTTAGTATGTCTTTATCAATACATTTCTCTAATGTGCTAAGATCTTCTGAAGAAAATCTTATGCAGTTTATGTACTAAATTTTCTCCATTTTCCTCTCCCTCACTCACTTCCCCCCATCTCTTTTCCAGAAGGGTTTAAAGGTAAATTTATAGATAAACCAAGACCAAAGTAGAGATAACTGAGTAAATGTGGGAAGAGAGAGACTAAGGACAGGAAATTAAAATAAAGCAGGAAGGGACCACCTTCTGAGCTCCAAGACAACACAGAGTAGAGGACTGATGCATTACCTGAGTCAAAGCGCCCAAGACAAGAGCCAACCAACTCCTCCATTGGGCAGTTATTTGTGACATTAGGTCAAGAGAAAATGTTTGTCTGCAGGTTCTCATTAGGAGGGTAGGAGCAACGACTCTGAAGCACTCATACAATAAATGCAATCAGTTAGCTTCTTGAAGTGGCTTTTATACCATTGCCTACTAGTGACTTATAACACAGTGCTTAGTCATATGCTGTGGTTTAGATATGGTTTAAGTGTGTCTCCCACAAGGTTCACGTCCTGAGAGCTTGGTCCCCCATGTGACCATGTGACAGGTGATGTACTTTTTAAGAGGTGGGTCTTATGGACAGTAGTTAGCTTCTGCCATCAGAAGGGATTAATGCTGGTCTTAGAATGAGTTTGTTCTCTAGAGTACATTGTTATGAAAAGAACAAGTCTGGCTTTTCCCTGCATCTGACTTCCTGTCTCACCATGTGATCCTCCCTCTTGCCTGTGCTCCTGCCATGAATCCACCCACCATGCGGCCCTCACCAGAGGCCAAATCAATGAAGCTGCTCGATCTTAGACTTTCAGCTTCTAAAACTGAGCTAAATACACTTTTTTTCTCAGGTATTTTGCTATAGGAACAGAAAAAGAACTGGTACCCCACAGTTCAATCAAAGCAACTTCTGGAAGGAGTTCTTAAGCAGTACAACCCAGGGGCCCAGCACTAGTATGACTTTAGTTTTAAGTAAACGTATGGAGAAGGCTTGGCTTATGTCTTTCAGGCACAGTTTTCTCAATGACTTTTGAGAAATATTTTTAAAAAGACCAATTAGAACAACATGTGCATACAGTAAAGTACCAGGTGATTTTGAGCTGCCAACACTCTTCTCTCGTCTTCCCCCACCTTCTACACTCTCTCATCAGAGGCAGTAATGATTCTGTGCTTCATTCTTCTACTGGCTCCATCAAAACACTAGGTAAGATGCTACTATTTTTTCCTTTTGTTAATTCATCTTATTATTCGAGTATATTAATTATGAAAAGGGGCTTCATTGTGATTTTCCATACATGCATATAATGTATTTTAATCATGCTCACCCCCTCTATTATTCTTTCTTATCTTTCTCCCCTCTTTTAAAACAATTTAATGTGTGTCATTCTATTTTCATACATGCATGTAACATCCTTCTATCACATACAACCCCCATCACCCTCTCCTTTCACCCTCCCCCTTCCCACTGACTCTCTTCCCTAAACAGACCCTGTTTTGCACTCATGTACTTTTTTCTGGTTTAGATTCCACATATGAGAGATACAATGCAATATGTCTTTTTCAGTCTGGCTTATTTTGCTTACCAGGATGATCTCTAGTTATATCAATTTTCTTTTAAACAGCATAATTTCATTCTACCTTCTGACTGAATAATGCTCCATTGTGTATATACACTGTATTTTGTTTAGGTTGATTCCACAGTTTGGTTATTGTGAATAGTAGTGTTGTAAACAAGGATGTTCAGGTATCTCTATTGTGTACTAACTTACATTGCTTTGGATATATGCCCAGGAATGGTATAGCAATATCATATGGTGTATCTGTGTTTAGTTTCTTCAGTGCAATTTTTTTTTGCAGCATTGGGGTTTGAACTCAGAGCTTCACACTTTGCTAGGCAGGTACCCTACGACCTGAGCCATACTGCTAGCCCTATTTTTAGTTTCTTGAAGAGTCTCCACACTGATTTCCATAAAGGCTGCATGCACTAATTTACATTCCTACCAACACAATGCAAGTGTTCCTTTTTGCATGTGTCTATGATAGAATTTGTTGATTGTTTACTTTACTTTTTTTTTGGTGGCCCTGGTGTTTGGACTTAGGGCCTCAGGCTTGCTAGGCAGGCACTTTTACTGCTTGAACCTCTCCACCAGCTATTGTTTGCTTGTTGATAGCCATTCTGACTGGGGTGACACAGAATCTCAATGCCCATTTGATTTTCATTTCCATTAAGAGTAAGGATGTCGAACATTTCTTCGTGTATTTATTGGACATTTGTACATCTTTTGAGAATTGTTTAACTCATTTGCTCAGTTATTAATTGAATTCTGTCTTCTGTTTAATTTTTTGAGCTGTGTATATGTTCTGGACATTTATCTTTTGTATGATGAATAGCTTGCAAAGATATTCTCCCAATCTGCAAGTTATCTCTTGATTCTGGTAACTGTTTCCTTTGATGTATACAGAAGATTTTTAATTTGATACAGTCAAATTAAGTTTGTCAATTCTTACTCTTATTTCCTGAGCAATTGGAGTCCTATTCAGAAAGTTGTTGCCTATGCCTTCGCCAGTATTTTCCAGAGTTTCCCTGTTTAAAGTTTCAGGAGTCAAGATTTTTGATCCATTTTGAATTGACTTTTGTGCAGGCTGAGATAGGGTTTAGTTTCAGTATTCTACACGTGGATATTTATTTTCCCAGCAGCACTTGTTGAAGATGCTGTCTTTTCCCCAAAGTATGTTTTTGGCACCTGTGTCAAAAGTCAGATGGCAGTAGTTGTGTGGGCTTATTTCTGACTCTTTATTCTATTCCATTGATCTTTGTCTGTTTTTGTGCCAGTACCAGTCTGTTTTTGTTACTTTGGCTCTGTTGTATAATTTGAAGTCAGGTGTTGTGATACCTCTAGCATTGCTCTTGTTGCTCAGGATTACTTTGGCTACTTGGGGGTCTTCTTCGTTTCCATATGAATTTTAGGATTGATTTTTCCTTTTCTGTCAGAAATGACAGTGACATTTTGATGATGATTGTGTTGAAGCTATGGATTTCTTTCAGTAATACAGCCATTTTTACAATATTAATTTGGCTGATCCATGAATATGGGAGGTCTTTCAACCTTCTAATGACTTCTTAATTTTTTGCTTCAAAGTTTTATAGTTTTCATTATAGAAGTCTTTAGCTTCTACAATGAAATGCCCAGGTTTATTTCTAGGTATTCAATTTTTTGAGGCTATGTGAATGGGATAGTTTTCCTGATCTTTCGCAGCTTGTTCATTATGGGTATATATAAAAGACACTGATTTTTGTATGGTGAAGTTGTATCCTGATAATTTGCCAAAAGCATTTGTGAGATCAAATAGATTTTGGTGGGTTTTTTAAGGTCCTTTTTGGCAGTGCTGGAATTTGAACTCAGAGCCTTGTGCTTGCTGGGCAGGTGCTCTATGATTTAAGCCATGCCCCCAGCTAAGGGTCTCTTAAGTATAGGATCATATTGTGGTAAATAGGGATACTTTGACTTCTTTTTCTATTTATATCCTTTTTGTTTCTTACTCTTGCCTTATTTCTCAGGCTAAGAACTTAAGTACTACATTGAATGAGGGTGGACACTCTTTTCTTGTTGACTTTAGAGGAAATGTTTTCAGTTTTTGTCCATTGAGTATGATGTTGCTGTAAGTTTATTGTATATAACTTCATTATGTTGAAGTATGTTCCTTGTGTTCCTAGTTTTGTCAGGGGTTTTATTAGAGGAGATACTGAATTTTGTCAAAAGCTCTCTCAGCATCTTTTGACATGATCATGTGACTTTTTTCTTTATTTTGTTTATGCATTGTATTGATTTTTGTGTGTCAAACCATTCTTGCATTCCTGGAATGAAACCAAGTTGATTATGTTGTATGATCTTTTTAATGTGTCTTTAAACCTAGTTTCCAAGCATTTGTTGAGAATTTTTATGTTTATACTAATCAAGGAAATTGGTTTATAGTTTTCTTTTTTTGTTGTGTCCTTATCTGATTTTGGTATTGGGGTAATTCTGGTTTCATAGAATGAGTTTGGTAGCATTTCTTCTCTTTCTATATTATGGAATGAAATTTGTATGGAATAGTTTGAGGAACATTGGTGTTAGTTCTTTAAAGCTCTGGTATTTAATAGTGAATCCATCTGGTCCTGGGCTGCCTTTGTTGATTTTATTACTTCATTATTTTCATTTCATCATAGATCTCTTATAGTGGCTTACAGCCTCTTGGTTGAATTTTGGTAGGTCATATGCGTCTCAGATTTATCCATTTCTTCTAGATTTTTCCATTTTATTAGAATATAGACTTTTAATGTATTCTCTGATGATCCCAATTTCATTGGTATTTGTTATGATATTCCCTTTCTCATCTCTAATTTTGTTAAATTTTCATCTTCTCTCTCTTTTAATTAGTTTGTCTAAGGACTTGTCAATCTTGATTATCTTTTCAAAGAACCAACTCTTTGTTACATTGTTTCTTTGTATTGTTCCTTTAGTCTCCATTTTGTTAAATTTCTGTTCCATTTTTATTATTTCCTTCAATCTACTGCTTTTGGGTTTGGCTTATTTTTCTAAGAGCTTGGAGTACATCATTAGGTTATTTATTTGAGAGCTCTGGTTTCTTAATGTAGACACTCATAGCTATGCACTTTCTTGTTAGTGCTGCCTTTCCTGTGTCCAAAGGTTTTGGTAAATTGTGTTTTAATTTTCATTCTATTCTAGGATTTAAAAAAATTTCTCCCTGTATACTTCTTCTATGACCCACTGATTATTGAAGAGGCATTTTTTTAGTCTCCATATGTTTGGATAGATATTCTCTTCTTTTTCTTGCTGTTAACTTTTAGTTTTATTACATTTTGAGATAATAAAATACAGGATGTTATTTCAGTTTGCTTGTATTCATTAAAACTGCTTGGTATCCTAAAATATGATCTATTTTGGAGAAAGTTTCATGGGCTGCTGAGAAGAATGTGTATTATTTGGCTGTTGGGTGGAATATTCTATGGATGTCTCTTAAGATCACTTGATATGTTAAGATCACTTGATATGTGTATATAGTGTAATTCTGAAGTTTTCTTGTTGATTTTTTTTTTTTTTTCGGTTTTGGTCTGGATGACCTATCTGTTTTTGAGAGCCTGGTACTAAAATCATCCACTATTATTATTCTGAAATCTATCTGTGATTTTATGTCCAGTTGTGCTTGTTTTATGAAATTGGGTGTCCTGACATTCAGTGCATATATGTTTACATTTGTTTTCTCCTCTTGATAGATTGTTCCTTTTATCAATATGAAGGGCCCTTCTTTGTCTCTTCTGCCTAATTTTGGTTTGTAGCATGCTTTGTCAAATATGAACTATACCTGCTTGCCTTTGGATTCAATTTGCTTGGAAAATATTTTTCCCATCCTTTTACTTTAAGTCTGTAACTTTTTTTGCCAAAAAGTTGCATTTCTTGTAAGCAAATAATGTTTGAGGTCTTGTTTTTTCATCTAAACTGCCAGCCTGTGCCTTTGGACTGTAGAATTGAGACCATTAGCATTCAGAGTTATTATTGAAAGTTATGTAGTAATTCCTCCAATTTTGTTTTTATAGTGTTTGATTCTTTCCTACTCCTCATTTGCTTATTTATTCACCTAATGAGATTTATTCATCCCAGTGTTTTCATGGTTGTGCTTATCTTCCTCTTCTATGTGTATGATTTAAGTATCTCTATAATGCTTTGTGGTCATAGATTCCTTTAGTTTTTGTTTATCTTGGAAAGCTTTTATTTTCCCTTTAATTGTGAAAGATAGTTTTTCTGGATATAGTAATGTAGGTTGGGCAGTTATTTTCTTTGGGGACTTTAAGTACATCATTTTATGCTCTCTTTGATTTTAGAGTTTCTGTTAATTAATCACCTGTTACTCTGTTTGGATTTGTGATTATAGGTGACTTGATGCTTTTCTTTTTCAGTGTTCAATATTCTTTCTTATAACTGTACTATGCCTTGGAGAGGCTCTTTTCTAGTTTTGTCTCTTTGAAGTCCTAAAAGCCTCCTGTACCTGGATGACTACCTCTTTTTCAAGGTTTGGGAAGTTTTCTTTTATTACTTTATTGAATGTTTTCTATGCCATCAGCTTGTACCTCTTCTCCTTCTGTGTCCATGATTCATAAGTTTGGTCTTTATGTAGTCTCAGAGGTCTTATATGTTAAACTCGTTCTCTAATTTTTTCTGAATGTTCTAATACATCTACCATGCCTTCATGCCCTGATATTCCATCTTAAATTTGATTTTGATGTAGTGAAGAGACTTTCAATTAAGTTTTTAGATTTGTTTTTTTGATCTTTTCATTTATAGAATTTCAATTTGATTTTTAAATTTCTATATCTTTATTGACTATCTCTTTCAAATCCTGCACTATCTTTCTTATTTCATTCAACTGCTCATGTGAATTCTCTTGGAATTCACTTAGGCATTTATTTGTGCCCCCTTTCATTCCATTGATAATTCTAATTATCATTCTTTTTTTTTATTCTTTTTCTGGGACTTCATTGACTTCACTATCATTAGTGTCTATTGGTGTGGAGTTACTGATTTTTGGAGGGGAATTTTGCCTTGTTTTTTTCATATTCTTGTGTTTCTGTGTCTGGATTTGCATGTCCAAGGCCAAATCATTGGTTGGAAGTTTTTATCACCTGTAACTTTTCTGTTGAAATATTCTCAATGTTCAGGAAGGACTGTGTAGTAACAGGGTTGAGGTGCTATTTCTCACCACTAGAGTAGGGGGATGGATCCATAGCCAAGCATTTGTCACATGCTTGGGGCATGGAGCCTGATCTCCAGCACTGTCAGATCAAGAAAAGATAGCTAGAGTGTTTTGTACAAAGTTTGGTTGTCCACTTCTGATCTGCTTGTACTACAAAAGTTTCCCTTCTTGTGTACTGGGAGCCACTGCTGCCTCAGACAGCTTTGCCACCTATGGGATGGGTAGATTGCCACTTGCTTTACAAACCTGCCAGTTTGTGTCTCCAGGGGGAAGCAAGTGTCCAAGTGTATGGATATATGCCAAATGTGTCACTGTGTGTGTGTGTGTGTGTGTATGTGTGTGATGAGGGGCAAACAGAGCACTGAGTTCTGCACTGGAAAGGGGAGAACTGAGGAATGAGGCACTCTGCCTTCTGGTCTCAGAGCTTTCAGAAGCCACCCAGCTGTTCACATCTGTGGTAGGAAGAGGTTGTGGAAATCAGATTTGGAAGGACTGAGCTCAGGCTCTCGGTCCTGTCTTTCAGCAAACACAGGCCATGATGCAGTTCCTGGAGGGTCTCAGTGCTTTCTGTCCCTTCCCCAGCAGTTCACTTCCTCATCTGTATGTGTGTGGCCTTTGGAATTCATGTGACTCAGGGGAGCCTGGACTCAGGGTCCTCAAACCTGTCTGGCAGCCAAGACATGTAGCTAGCAGGCATAGTACTCAGCCTCCAAGACCTGCCTGGGGATGGAGCCTTGGAGTGTTTTCTGCTTTTCTCTTTCACCTTTCTGATTCTCCATGTTTTCAGCTTTCTGATTTGCCATATATTTTTACCTTTCCTGTTCCTTTTTTGTGATTCCTAATGCCCTTCCTTTCTGTCTTCAGAATATAGCCTTTCCTTTGTTACTTTACTCTTCATCATGGTATCAAAATGGAGAATGCTTCTAGTCCCTGCTATTTCTTTTTATTTCTTTATCTTATTGTTTTTACATTTACTCACATGTGTATACATTTTTGGGGGCCATCTCCCCTGATATTTGTTGATTTACAAATTTTAAACAATTGCTAATTTTATTTTTAGATTTAGTTGTAGTAGTATTCATGTATATGACTGATAACTTTTTAGGCCTAAAAACTTACATTGATAGTTATGCCGTAAAACTCTATTTGTTATTATATTGGTTTACAATTACACTTTAAGTTGAAGATATAAATACCTCTGAATTTCCTCTGTGTCCTAGTCCATTTTGTGCAATTCTAACAGAATACTCGAGAGTGGGTAGTTTGTAAAGAACAGAAATTTATTGGCTCATGGTTCTAGAGGCTGGGGAATCATACTGAGGGACCATATCTGGTGAGGGCCCTCTTGCTATCATTCCATAGCAGAAGGACAAAGAGGGCATGGGAAGACAGGTAGAGGTAGACATGCATACACACACACACACCCAGGGGTGGGAAGACTTTCCTTTTACCTTTTTATAAGAAACTCACTCCCATGGTAACAAACATACTCCCTTGATAACAGCATTAATTTTCTCTTTCTTGGAATTTGACTTTTTATGTTTTTGTTTTCTCATTCCTTATGATCTGTCATTAACCTTCCTATATAAGAGAAGTCTTAGAATCCTGAATGCCAAAATGAAGCAAGATATTTATCCTAGCAGCTAAAACTCATACTGAAAACTTTAGAACTCTCCAGAGAGCATCATATGTTCAGTCAATAGTTCTCTGGATGTTTTTCCTGGAGCTAAATGCTAAGTTTCCTGAATTGTTTGAGTGGTGAGGCCGGATGGAGTCTTAAGGGTACATCTGTTATGTCTTTAGATTTTTAATAAATCAGCTGTTTTATAGCCTCCTGCTCTCTGTAAGATCTTTTGACTCATCCCAGAGAGTCACTCATGCTCTCAAAAGCAGACTAGCTGTCTCCTCCCTTGAGCGCCCTTGGTTCATTGTCCTGGTGGATGCTTTCTCTGTTGGGCTTATCTAACACTACATCCCATTCACTTTACATGGTCCACTGATTTGTTGATTTCTCTCATATGTTGTTGACAACCCTCATGATCATTGCTATTATAATATATTCCTTCTTATATTTATCTAACTTTATTTCATTGTGTTCTGGGAGAAACAGATAGAATTTGTCTTCGGTTTATTTTTAAAGTGTTGGTAGCAGTCAGTTTCAGGCTATGCTCTGTTATGGACAAGATTATGTTCCCCCACCCCAAATTTGTAGGTTGAAGCTATATGGTTTAATTTGGTCACCAGAGGGGCTCTGATGCAATAGGACTTGTGTTCTTATAAGAAGGACATATACATATACATACACATATACATACACATACACATACAAAAAGTAAATATAATAGAAAACTTGGCCAAGATAGCAAGCAAATCACAAAAGAAGAAATACAAATGTCCAAAAATGTTTCAAAATTTAAAAGTACAGCTGATTTACTATGTTTGGATGCCAAATAATACCACATGGAAAAGAACTGATTAGAATACTGCTCATCTTGAAATTATTACTCATGAGCTAGTCTTATATATGAAACAGTCCTTGTCTCTGGAACACTGTTAACTGAAGAAAGCTAGACGAAGAAAGGATAGAGTCCTCTGAGTCATCAGCTTTAGTTTACTATGTTATTCTCAAAGTTAGTGAGTGTTAGAGCAAATTAAATATATTCTGTTAACTGTGGTATTTATTGGTGATATCTATGGTAGTCCTTCTATGCTTGACAATTTTTACCTGTAATGGCTGAAAAATTTATGCAAATTATAGTGCCGGACTAGTGGCAAAGAACTAATGATAGAGCATTGCTCTAGATGCTAAAATACAAATTGCACAGTAGCTGCTTAAAGTATCTTTTAGGAAATCTTTGAGAGGATAACCATCCTCTAAGATGCCTGTATTAGTTTCCTACAACTGTTATAATAAAAAAAAAACCGCAAACCTGATGATTTAAAACAACAGAAATGTATTTTCTTATGGTTCTAAAAGCCAGCAGACTGAAATCAGCATTACTAGACAAAAATCAAAGTTGGCAGGACATCCTTCTTTTTGAGGCTCTAGGGAAGAATTTGTGTCTTGTTTCTTGTTTCTTCTAATCTGATGTTTGCTACCATTTTTTGGTTTGTGGCTACATTCTCAAACTCTCCTTGATATTCATGTTACCTTATCCTCTAAGGTATATGTTAAATATCCTTTTGTCACTTTTTTATAAGGACATTTGTGATGATATTTAGGAATGCCATACACCCAGAATATCCAGAATAATTACTATATCTTAAGATCTTTAATCACATTGCAAAGACTTTGCCATACAAGGTAATATTCATAGGTTCAAGGAATTACCTGATATGTTGGTGGAGGAGCATTATTCTTTCTGCCACAACAGCCTCAATAATCCCTACCTCCTAGTGTTCACAGCCTTGGGTTATTCCCTACTATATTAAACTACCATTAACTTATCTGACCAACATCACTTAGATGTTTTATCTTCTCTGAGATTAGATTGCAAGAAGAGTGAAGCTGGGACTGGAGTGGTAGCTCAGTGGTGGAATGCTTGTCTAACATGCATGAGGTGCTGGGTTTGATTGTCAGCACTGCAGTAGTTGGGAAGGGAGAGAAAAGACAAAATCTTCCATGTCAGGTGTTTCTACCTCTCTTTGATCTCCTCTCTCTTCTTTTGTTCTGGGGAAAATCTGGCTTAGCCCATGGAGAGATCCATGAAGTGAAAAAAAAAATAAGACTAACAGCCAATAGCCAAAGAGGAAGCATGTGAAATGGACCTTCATGGAAATGGACCTCCAGCCTCAGAGCTTCAGACCACTGCACACATCTGACCGTGTGCCAGCAATTTCATGTGAGACCCTCATCTAGTAAAGCTTCTCTTACATTCTTGACCCCTGAAGCTATAAGACTGTACTGGAAGTATTTTAAGCCAATAAATTTTTAGGGAAAATTTTTGTTTTAAAAAATTTTAAGCCATGTGTCATGGTGCAGACCTGTAATCTCAGTGCTTGGAGGGTGGAGGCAGGAGGATCATGAGTTCCAGGCCAGCTTGGGCTACATAGTGAGACCCTGTCTCAAAACCAACAAAAATTGTTTGAATAACATGTAGCAAATGTACATGTTTATGAGGTGCAGTGTGGTATTTCAACTCATGTACACAGTGTCATTTCTTTATGTTGGAGCCTTCAGGTTTGTCTGTCCTAATTCTTAGTCAGGTATATAATAGATTATTGTAAACTATGATTAACCTATGATGCTGTGGAACACTAGTACTTATTCCTTCCATCTAACTATATTTTGTTGTCCATTATCAAACCTTTTTATCCCTCCTCTCCCTTCCCAACCTCTAGTACTCACTATTTTATTTTCAGATCAATTTTTTTAGCATTCACATATGACAGAACGTACAATATTTGTCTTTCTGGATTTATTTCACTTGATATGATAGTACCCAGTTCCAACATTCAGTTTCACATTCTTCTTTATGGTTGGGTAATATTTCATGTCTATATGTACCACATTTTCTTTATGCATTCATCCATTGATGTGTACCTAAGTTTATTCCATATCTTGTCTGTTATGAATAGAGTTGCAGTAAATATGGGAGTTCTGTGTTTTCTTTAATATTCTGGCTTATATTTCATTTGGAAATATACCCAGAAGTGGGGTAATTGCATTATATGGTATTTCTAGTCTTAGTTTTTTGATAACCTTCACACTGTTCTTCATAATGACTGTAGTAATGTACAGTCCCACCAACAATATATGAAAAATTCCCTTTTCCTCCCTTCTTTCCAACATTTATGTTTGGCTTTTTGATAATAGCCACTGGAACTGGGGTTGGATGGTATTCAGTGTGTTTTGATATGCATTTGCTTTATAACTAATGACACTGAGCACTTTTCATGTATTTGTTGACCATTGGCATTTCTTCTTTTGTGAAATGTCTGTTCAGATTATTTGTCCATTTTTATTGGATTTTTTTCCTTTAAACTTTTAAGTTCCTTATATATTCTGGATATCAATTCCTTGTCAGATGAATATTTGCAAATATTTTCTCCTTTTCTGTAAGTTGTCTCTTCATTCTCATTTGCTTTACCAGTATAAAATAGACAGATAAACTAAAGAAACAGAATAGCAATCCCAGAAATAAACCTGTACATCTATAGCCAACTGATTCTCAATGTTTATTCCAAAAATAAACATTGGAGGAATAACAACCTCTTCAACAAATAGTGCTTGGAAAACTGGATATCGAAACTTGACTCCTATCTCTTACTCTGAACAAAAACAACTCAAAATGGATCAAAGACTTAAAAGTAAATTACAAAAATACTAAGGGAAAAACTTTAAGACATGGGTATAGAAAATAATTTTTTTGGATAAGAACTGAAGAGCACAGGCAACAAAAGCAAAAACAATCAAATAGAATTATATCAAACTAAAAAGTACAAGGGTAATTTTTCATGGAGCAGCAAAAGAAATATAGAATGAAAAGACAAGTGTAGAAACAGGAATTGGTGGAAGTCCATTAGTATTTTGAGGAGCCTTATAAATACACTGTGTGCATTATTATCTGACAATTGCATAAAAGTTCTGGAAGAAGGGGTCTTACAGGAACCTAGTCATGATTACAGAGTATTTTTAACTTACAAAAAGAACTATGGCTAATACACAATGCTGGAACTACATTGCTATAAGGACCATGTTATAATGACCCTGTGTTGTCCAAAGTTGAATTGTGTTCCTATTTTTCTGGAAAGCTTCCCTTGTATGTGTGTAGATGTAATCTAAAAAATGAAAAATTTAAAAATGAAAATAAGATGAAGACAAATTAAAACTTGATAGGCATTTCTGTCATACTGTGTATCCATACATGGAAATATTATTTGGCCAAATGAAGAAATGCAGTACTTCTACATGCTATGAAATAAATGAACCTTGAAAACTAAACAACACTTCACCAAAGACCACATGTTGCATGATTCCACTCATATGAAATGTCCAGAATGGGAAGATCACAGTCATGAAGTAAATTGGTGTTTTGTGTTATGTGTTATAAATTACTCTTTAGGTAATAAAAGTAGTTTTTGTAGCCAGATGTGGTGGTACACACCTGTAATTCTGGCACTTGAGAGGCTGAGGAAGGAAGATTGTGAGTTCTAAACCAGTCTGGGCTACATAGTGAATCGAGGCCAGGCAGGGCTACATAGCAAAATTCTCTCAACAACAACTCCAAAAACCCAAAAGTTTTTGTAGGTGAATATTTACATAGAGTGATACTTTTGATACTTGTAAAAATGTCTGCTTATTAAAGAATATGTATGCTACTGTTTTTGCAAAAAATACAAAGAAAAACGTGTGTAAGCATAGCTGTTAAAGTAGTTGTCTTTGTTGGTGGGTCGAGGTGTATTTTCTGCATACTCGTACTGTCTAAAATGAATCCATCCATTGATCTATTTATTTCATGCTGTGAAAATATCTTAAAATTTTGCATCATCTATAGCACAATCAAAATTCCAAGAATGTGGCTAAAGCAATTTATTCTGAGAAATTCTCCAATAGTTCTGAGCAAGCATTTCATAAAGAAAAAATTTCAATAAAAGATTCAAAGAGTTCTTATCTTTGAACAGATAACCTAGCTTACCCTGAAAGATTAACTAGCTGGGAACTATATATCCTGGTAAGTGACTGGGTAGTTTGTTGAATAGGGCAGTAAGCTGAAGCAAACTAAATGTTAAGCACCATTTATGAAAAGCATGACATTGAATTTAGAATAGTTTATTTGAAGCCTTTTTTAATAGTAAGTAATCTTTTTCTATATTGAGACAATAAGATCTTGTTTCTTGTGTATAGGCACTAATCTTTTCCTTTTTCTGAGAATGTTAGATGAAAAAGTGGAGGAAAGAATCTTGAGTTCATGTAAAAATGCCAGCAAAATATCAAAAGACATTCAAATGAAAGAAAACCTGTTCATTGCTATATCATAAATAAAAACAAAATATATCTGTGGGAATATGTGGTAGAAAATAATATTTATGACTTATTTGTCATCTTCAAAGTACATATTATTTTATTCAAATACAGATACATTATTTTACTTCTACCTTTTCCTAAATTTACCACTTACTGTAATCATTTTTTTTACTGCCTATTCCAATCACAGGAAAATAATTATTCTGTAACTGAAAGTGTTTTTAAAACCATATAAGGCAGCACTTCTCCCTTTTATTTCAGGTGTCTCTATTTGTAAGATAATGAGCATAATCACTGCAATGGTCTGAATGTTTGTCTGTCCTCAGTGACTACATGTGAACCTAGTCATCAATGTTGTGGTATTTCCAGTGTTGGGACCTTTCAGAGATGATTAAGTCATGGGGGTGGAGCCCTCATTAATGGGATTAGTGCCTTTTAAAAAGAGGCCCCCTGAGAACTGTCTTGCCCTTTCCATGTGTGCAGACACAGACAGAAGGCTTCATCTGTGAACCAGGAAGCAGGACCTCAGCAGACATTGAATCTCCTTGATCATGAAAATTCTAACCTTTGGAACCATGAGAAATAAACTTTTATTATTTATAAAATATTTTGTTTATGGTACTTTGTTGTAGCAGCATGAATAAACTAAGAGTCCACTTACCTAAAAGGGTATTATTTAGCTTCATAATTAAACTACTATAATTTTATGAATTTTAAGTTATTTTAGTTATTTCTCTATAAATATACTGAATGTGGACTTTTCAAACAGAAAGATAATGTCAAGAAGTTATCCAGAGGGGATGGGCAAGATAGAAGATTGTTGACATTCCTATAGCCCAGAAGTGACCAACTACCCCAAAAAAAGGAAGATCAGAGGACCACAAAATGCACCCACAAGGTGGTACCCTTTGCAGCAAGAAGCAAAGCCCTCTCTAAATCTGCAAATAGAGAAACAACTAGCCATGGGAGGACAGGAAGAATGACTCATTGCTCAATCAATACTCCCTATCCCTTGTCCCTGAAGTCACAGCATGGCTCCAGGCTCCATTATTCAGCAGTAGGTCCTGCTTCCTGGCACACACAGAAACTCGGAGCTACATGCTCCCCCCTTATACATAACCTGCTACCCTTACCCTGAAACACCAGGGAAACTGGCACCCCTATATAAGCAAGTCCCCGGGGCTCCCACTGCTTCCTGGATAACAGAAGGTGCAAGCCAGCAGGCTTGCTTTCCTCTGTAGCAGCACCACAGAACTGAACTTCCTGAAGCCCATGAGGGAGATCAGGCCCCAGAACTCCCACTGCCCACAGGCTTGGTTCTCCTGAGCCTAGTTGGAAACAGCACCACAAAACTGCACCCCCCTGAAGCCCAAGCGGAAAATTGGGCCGTGGAACTCCCACTGCCCACAGGCTTTGTTCTCCTGTGACTGCAGCAGCTGTCATGGCTTGTGGAAACCCACACCCAACACAAGTAGACCCCAGGGCTTCCACTCTCTTGGGGGCACCAGACAATCCAAGGCTGCTGGCCTTGCTGCCCCACGTGTACCCTCAACTTTCTACACAGTGTCGGGAGTCTGCCACCACACACCGAAGTGAACCTCAGGCTCCAGGCCTCGCTATTCTGACCTGGGACCAAGAGGCTTCCCTCCCACAGAATGCAGAGGCCCAGCACTCCCCACTGTTCCTGACAGAAAGAGAGCCCTACTCCCCCATTAGAGTGAGAACTGCTAGGTTTCTCACTGAGGGGAGGAAAGCTGTAACTTGCTACTTCTCAGGCGGCACCAGAAACCCTGTTCCCCCAAGGTACACAGAAGCCCAGCACTTCATACCGCACCTCCCTGCAGGAGAGTCACATCTCTCCTGTCCAAGAGCAGGAATCCCAGCTCCTCCACTGAGTAGCAATCCACTACCTTGCTGGTGCTAGGAGGCCTATGCCCCCACACACTGCACAGAGACCCAGTGCTTCCCACTGTGACTGCAGGAGAGCCCCTGCACCCCCATCAAAGAGTGGGAACTCCAGCCCCCTCACTGAAGGTAGAAAAGAGGTAACTGGCACCACAACAAGAACCCCCTGAGGGGTGACATATTCAGCTTACCCCTCTCTGAGGAACACTGCTGGAGCTCCAGGAGAAAAAAACCTGAAAACACCAGCCACAGGGGCATAAGAGATTAAAGCCATAACCAAAAACAACTCCAGATGCGTTATTCTCAATGCAGAATGAAACAGCAATACAACCACTATCCATCAAAAGCCAATTCTACCACTAAGGATCTGAACACCTGTATAGAGGAAGAGCTATCAAATAATGAATTCCAAAAAAAGAAATAGTAAAAATGATTAATGATCTTAAGGAAGAAACACAAAAGTTAGTATTTGACCTCAAAGAGGATGTGAATAAACAATTAAATGAGCTAAAAGAAAATACAAACAGATGAGTGAAATTAAGAAGACTATCCAAAATATAAAAGAAATCAATAAAGATATGGAAACCCTGAAAAATAATCACTCCTGAATAAACAACTCAATATCCCAAATAAATATCACAATTGAAATCCTGGAGAACAGAGTGGAGCAAGTTGAAAACAGAGTATCAGGAACAGAAGACAAAGATTAATTAAACCAAACAGCAAAAGATCATGAAAGAATGCTGAGAAAATACAAATGGAACATGCAAGATATCTGGAACAGCATGAAAAGATCATACCTACAAATCATAGGTGTAGAAGAGTCACCCTCTTAGCACAGTGAGCAGTGCATCAGTTTCATCATAGGTGTAGAAGAAGGAGAGGAGATACAAACTAAAGGCATAAAGGCACTGACATCCTATTGAAAAGAATAATAGCAGAGAAGTTCCCTAACCTTGAGAAACAGATTCACCCAGGTGCAGCAAGCTTACAGAATACCAAACCATCAGGATCAAAAGAGAAACACCCCTAGACACATCATAATCAGAACAGTCAGCACACAGAAGAGAGAGTTCTCCTACCTCAAATTCTAAACACAATAAGGTCATGGGAAGACATAATTCAGGCCCTGAAAGAAAGCAACTGTCAACCTAGACGAGTCTACCCAGCAAAATTATCCGTTGTAATTGAAGGAGAAACTAAAACCTTCCACAAGGAAAATCTAAAGGAATTTGCAACCACCAAGCCAGCACTACAGAAGATACCTAAAGGACTTTTACATATAGAAGAAGAGCCTAGAGAAAGAAAGGTAGACTCAAGAAACAATAAGCCCTTTTGAGCAAGCAAACCAGTAAACAAGGAACAGGTAAAAACTAAACAGCAAGGAAACAAAAATGACTGGAAACAACAGGCACCTCTCAATATTAACACTGAATGTAAATGGTCTTAGTGCCTCAATCAAGAGACATAAAATAAATAGCAAACTGGATTAAAAAATAAGACCCAACCATATGTTGTAAACAAGATTCTTATATAACTAAATAAAATAAACACTGGCTTAGTATCAAAGGGTGGAAAAAAGTTTTCCAAGCAAATGGATCCCACAAATAAGCAGGAGTAGCTATACTCATATCTGACAAAGTAAAGTTCAGACTAAAATCAGTCAGAAGAGAATAAAATCAGTCACTTCATATTAATAAAAGGAACAATCAAGAGTAAATATTAATCCTTAACATTTATGCACCAAACAAAGGGGCACCCATCTACATTAAAAAACCTCTAATGGCCCTAACAGCATAGACAGACACTAATATGGTTATAGTGGGAAACCTGAATACCCCATTGTCACTAATAGGTCACCCAGATAAAAAATCAACAAAGAAACTCCAGAGCTACTCCACACATTAGATTAAATAGACATGGTTGATATCTCCAGGGTATTTCACCCCCAAACTAGGCAATACATATTGTTTTCTGCAGCTCATGGAACTTTCTCCAAAATAGATCATGTTTTAGGACACAAAGCAAGTCTCAGCAGATTCAAGAAAATCAAAATAACTCCCTGCATTATCTCAAATCACAGAGGAATAGAAGAAGTAGACTTCAAGAAAAGTAACCCCAGAAAATATTCAAACACATGGATACTGAACAACACACTGATAAAAAAAAACAATGGGTGATTGAGTAATAAGGAAAGAAATCAAAAAGTTCCTAGAATACAATAAGAATGAACATACAACCTATAAGAATCTGTGGGGCACAGCAAAGGCTGTGCTGAGGGGAAAGTTAAGTTATAAGTGCCTACATTCAAAAAAGAGACCCCTCAACTAAATAATCTAATGTTGTATCTTTAGCTCCTAGAAAAACAAGAATAAACCAAACCAAAAACCAGCAGACAGAGAGAAATAATAAAAACCAGGGCCGAGATCAATGACATCGAAACCAAACAAAGTATACAAAGAATCAATGAAACAAAAAGTTGGTTCTTTGAAAAGATTAACAAAATCCACAAACCCTTAGACAACATGACAAAATGGAGGAGGGAGAAGATCCAAATTAATAAAACCAGAGATGAAAAAGGGGACATAACCACAAATACCAATGAAATCCAGAGAATCATTAGAGAGTACTTTGAAAACTTATATTCAAGTAAACTGGAAAATGTAGATAAAACGGATAAATTCCTAGATGCATATATCCAACCAAAACTGAACCAAGAAGATATTAACCACCCAAATAGTCTTATTAAATGCAATGAAATTGAAGCGGTAATAAAGAGTCTCCCTACAAAGAAGAACCCAGGACCTGATGGATTCACAGCTGAATTTTAGCAAAACTTTAAAGAAGAACTAACACCAATATTCCTCAAACGTTTCCAGGAAATAGAAAGGGAAGCAATGCTACCAAACTCTTTCTATGAAGCCAGCATTAACACTCATTTCAAAATACAATAAATATGTAATCAGAAAAGAGAATTATAGACCAATACTTTTAATGACTATAGACTCAAAGATTCTCAACAAAATACTGGCAAACAGAATTCAATAACATGTCAAAAGATCATACACCATGACCAAGTTGGTTTCATTGCAGGGATGCAAAGATGCTTCAACATACATAAATCTATAAATATAATACAGCACATAAAAAGAAGCAAGGACAAAAACCACATGATCCTTTCAACTGGTACAGAAAAAGCCTTTGACAAAATCTAATACCTTTTCATGATAAAAGCTCTGAAGAAACCAGGAATAGAAGGAATGTTCCTCAACATAATAAAGGCTATGTATGACAAACCTGGAGCCAACATCATACTACATGGAGAACAATTGAAACCATTCCCCTTAAATCAGGAACAAGACAGGGCTATCTGCTTTCTCCACTCCTATTCAATGTAGTTTCGGAATTCCTAGCCAGAACAATTAGACAAGAGCAAGAAATAAAAGGTGTTCAAATAGGGAAGGAAGAATTCAAGCTACCCCTATTTGCAGATGACATGATCCCATACCTAAGAGACACCAAAAACTCTAACAAAGAACTACCAGAAATCATAAACTCTTTTGGCAAAGTAGCAGGATACAAAATTAACATACAGAAGTCAGTAGCTTTTCTATACATCAACAATGCACAGACTGAGAAAGAAATCAGGGAAACAATCCCATTTACCATAGCCTCAAAAACAATAATGTCTTGCAGTAAATTTAACAAAAAAAAGCAAAGACCTTTTTAATGAAAACTATAAATCACTGAAGAGAGAAATTGAAGTAGACATCAGAAGATGGAAAGACTGTCCAAGCTCATGGATTGGTAGAATCAACATTGTGCAAATGGCCATATCACCAAAAGCAATGTACATGTTCAATGCAATGCCTGGCAAAATTCCAATGACATTCTGCACAGAAATAGAAAAAGCAATCATGAAATACATATGGAAACACCAAAGACCTCTAAAAGTCAAAGAAATTCTGAGCAAAAAGCGCAATGCTGGAGGCATCACAATACCCAACTTCAAACTATATTACAGAGCCATAACAATAAAAACAGCATGATATTGGCACAAAAACAGATAGGAAGACCAATGGATCAGTATAGAAGACCCAGGCATAAACCCATGCATCGATAGCCAACTTGTCTTTGACAAAGGAGCCCACAACACATGATACAGAAAATATGGCTTCTTCAACAAATGCTGCTGGGAAAACTGGATATCCACATGTAGAAGAGTGACATTAGAACCCTGTCTTTCACCCTGTACCAAAATCAACTCAAAGTGGATCAAAGACCTTAATATAAGGCCTGGAACTTTGAAACAACTCCAGGAAGAAGTAGGAAATACACTGCAACAGATAGGTATAGGGAATGACTTCCTGAACCGAACTCAAAAGGGTCAGTCAGCATCTAAGAGAAACAATGAACAAATGGGACTGCATCAAACTAAAGAGCTTCTGTACAGCAAAGGAAATGGTACAGTCACCAGACTCAAGAGACAGCTCACAGAATGGGAGAAAATCTTTGCTAGCTACTCATCCGATAAGGGACTAATATCCAGAATCTACAGGGAACTCAAAAAACTCAGCCCCCAAAGAATCAACATCCCAATGAAGAAATGGGCACATGAATTAAACAGAGAATTTTCAAAAGAAGAGATACATATGGCCAGTAAATACATGAAGAAGTGTTCAACTTTCCTATCCTAAAGAACATCTATCCTAAAGAACATAAACCAGGATACAGTAGAGACACCTGTACACTGATGTTCATTGCTGCACTATTCACAATAGCATAACTCTGGAAACCTAGATCCCTACAACTGATGAATGGATCAAAAAATTGTGATATATATATATATATATATATATTTATATATATATATATATATATATATATATATATATATATATATATATATATACATACATATAATAGAATATTACTCAGCCACAAGGAATAATGACATATGGTTTGAAGGTAAATGGATGCAATTGGAGGAAATCATGTTAAGTAAGTTAGCCAGGATCAGAAACACAAAAGATGCATGTTTTCTCTCATGCATAAAAGATAGATCCAAAGATAAGCATATACACAAAAACAAGCATGATCATGTACAAACTCAGATGCAGAACACGTTTATAAAGGTGGAACAACTTTATGGAACTCAGGGAAAGAGGGAAAGGAAAAGAGAATGATAAAGCATCAGTAATATTGCACAGCATAAGATGTAAAGGTAGAGGATTTAAGGATGTGTATTGAAAGCTGTTGAAAAATGGGGGCGGGGATGGGAAGTAAAGGAGTAAGGGAGAGTATTTGCAGGATCAAACAGACCAAAGTAAAGCACACCCATAGTGGGCATACATTGAGACACCTCTTTGGACATCAACTCAAGTAGTAATAATGAAAACCAGGCCTGTAAAACAGGCACTCTGTGTGTGTGTGTGTTGGGGGGGTAGTAGTGAGAGGGGGAAGGTGAAGGAAGGAAAATAAGATGATGACATATGGTTGATGGGCTTCAAATACCTATATGAAACAGAACTAAAAAACCTCTTGTAGTTGCTTTATGTGGAGTAGGGAGGAGGCTGAGAGGGAGAGACAATGGGAGCAATGTAAATAATGTACAATATAATCAGAACTGTTACTAGGAATCCCCCCGTATAATGAATATATCCTAATAAAAATTATAATAAACAGAAGTAATCCAGTCTTAATATCAGAGTTATCACTTATTAAACACCTAAAAGTACCAGGCACAACTGCATGCATTATCTCTTTTAATCCATACAGTAAAATAATAATATAGGAAACTAAGACTCAGACTTTCCATATCATATTTAATGTCTCCAAATATCTAGTGATGTCAGAGTCAGAATTGAAGGGTATATCCATTCAATATTCTGTGGAATGATCCCCCTCTGATAACTCTGTGGCCCTGGCTAGTTTATGGGCATAGTCCTTGCAGTAGAATTGATTTTTTAGTCGAGAGTTTGGACTAAATCTACGTTTACATTACTTATGATAACTGACTACATGTGTAATCTTGGGCAAGTCATTAGGTGCACCCTTATTTCCTCATCTGGAATAGCAATGCTATTGAACTTAGAGGGTTTGAAGAGTAATCACAGTATATAGAAAGAAGGTCTTGGCATTACAAAAATGATTGTTAGCTTTTACTATGTTGAAGAGAAAACTGCCTTGGCAAATTCCCAGTCTACCACTGTGGTTATGCTGTGCTGTTTCCTGGAGGTAAAAGACCCTGTATTTGATAACTATCCTTGTAATTAGGATACCCCGGGCAGGAAGTAAAGCCTTTGAGGTGGACTCTGCACTGGACAGATCACATACTCTTCTTTGGCCATGTATATCAAGCTTGGACTTGGGGCAGTCACATGTCACTGAGGGAGTTCTTGTTAAAAATTTGTATTGGATAATAAACAAAATCCAGCTAAGTAGCCTTTTGTGGATATTCTGTTTTAAATTATACCATTGTTTACAGGAAACACACCTAAAACCTAAAAGTTTGGAAAGTTTTGAGGCAAAAAAAAAGGAAAACTATATAAAACTCAAATAGTAGCAAAAAGACAGCTGGAATGGTATATCAACAGGCTTTTATGGTTAGAAGCATTACTGGGTAATTTGGAGTTACTTCATGATAACAAGTGGTTCATTTCACCAGGAAGATACAATTATAACTGGGTATGTTTTCAAATGTTACCAAATATTAGGGGAAAATAACAAACTAAAAAGAAGAATGAATAAATCTGGAATCATAATAGGAGATTTTTGAAAAACATTTTACTAGCATATAATTATGCAGGAGGTTTCATTGTGACATTTTCACTTATGCTTACAATGCACTGTGGTTAAGTTCATCCCCACCATCGTTCTCCATCAAGGTGCTCTTCCCTACTTAAAATGATTTTGACAGGTTTCAGTGGTCTATTTTCATACAAGTATATAAAGTGCATCGACCCTCTTTTACTCTCCCAATCCTTCTTCCCCTCCCACAAGTACCCATCCCAAACTGGATCTATTTTACATTCCTGTCCTGCATTATTTAAGTGTATAGTCATTGTTCAAAAGAGTTATTCAGCTGCTTTTAGTGCATTTTGTTATGTCTTCTTCCTATAAAGATACAATGTATCTCAACATTATTCGCTCTCTATCATTCTCTTTTTTTCTCCTTCTTCCCCCTGTACCATCAAACAGTTCCACTATTGCAAACATGTTCTCTATATATTGTATTTATACAAATGTTTACTTTTTGGATCTATCTTCTACATATGAGAGAAAATATACAATCTTTGTCTTTCTGAACTTGGCTTACTTTGCTTATGATGATCTCCAGTTCCATCTTGCAAATGACATAATTTTACTCTTTGTGGCTGAATAATATTCCATTGTGTGTATGTGTATATATATATATATATTTTTTTTTTTTCTTAATCCATTAATTTGTTGTGGACATCTGAGTTGTTTCCACAGCTTGGCTATTGTGAATAATGCTACAGTAAACAAGGGTGTGCAAGTGTCTTTATTGTATCCTGATTTTCATTTTTTCATATACATGCCCAGAAGTAGCATCGATGGATTATATGGTAATTCTGTTTTTGGCTTTTAAAGGAAACTTCACATTGCTTTCCTTAATGGTTGTAGTAATTTACATTCAAATTTCAGGCACTATGAAGAAAAAAAGAGAATGAACAAATAATTATTCTTCAAAACAAAAAAGGAATACTTCAAAAGATTTTACAAACATTAAAAGATAATTAGAGGTTACTATGCATAACTATAGACCTACAAATTTGAAAATTTTTAGATGAAATCGCCATGTTCTGAGAAAAAGATAACATACCAAGATTTTCGGATGGACAGAAAAGAGTCTTATTACTACTTTAAAAGTTGAATTTAATATATCCTGGTACAGAAAACTGCAGACTGAAATGATTTCAGGATTGTAGCAAACATTTATGTAAAAAACAATCTCAGTCTTATGCAAAATTTCCCAGAAAACAGAGAAAGTAAACTCTGGAGGCCACCATAACTTTGATGCCTATAAGAACAGTATAGGGAATGAAAAAACTATCAATCTCACTTGGACATATATGCAATATATATATATATATTCATGTGTAATAATATATATATTATATATATATTCATGTGTAATAATAACAATGCTACATCATAACAAGTTTGTGTTTCTTTTGGGAATGCAAATTGGTTTAATGTTAGAATATTAATTATTTCACATGAACTGAATGAAGGAGAAAAATACATAAACAACACAGTGGCTGCCAAAATGAAAGGTTTGATAAAATTTAACATCTATTCATAATTTTTAGAAATTATTCCTAAGAAACACTTACAAATAGAAGGGAATTTCCTGAATCTGATGCATGGTGTCTCAAAAGCAAACATCATCCCTAAGGAAAACAATGCCATCAAATCTTCCATTAAGTTCAGGAACAAGAGAAGGGTGCACATTGCCATGGCCTCCCTCCATTCATGTGAAACATACACAGCATATTGTATTGGAGGGTCTAGCTAATTTACTGCATGTGTTAATTTGCTGCATGTGTTAATTGATTTATAAAAAATAATCAAAACCTGAGACAATCAACTTACAAAGAGAAAAGGTTTATTAAAAATTTCATTTCATGATCAATTGGTCCTCTTGCTTTTGAGTCTGTGGTGAGGTTGCATCTTATGATAGAGCACATGGCAGAGCAAAATCACTCACCTCATATTTGGGAAGCAAAGCAAGCAATCAAACAAAAACAATATAAAAGCCAAGAGAAGGATTCCCACAATTCCCTTCAAGGGCATGACCTCAATGACCTGAAGACCTTCTACTTGGTCCCATGTCCTGAAGGTTCCACCACCTTCTAGTAGTGCCATGGGCTGGGGACCAAGTCTTTAGCACATGGATCTTTGAGGGACATTTTAGATTCAAATTATAGCTCTACAGTAAGACAAGGAAAGAAAACGTATTAGGAATTGAAAGGTAGAAATTAATCTGTCTCTATCTGCCAATACTGTGATAGCATACTTAAGAATAAAGATAAATTACTAAAATTAATGATTACTAGAAAATTCCTAGAATTAATTAATGAATAAAACATTTATATATACTATCAATACATAAAGATCAGACAGATTTGTAAATACCCTTTACAACCAGAAAGAAAAAAACAAAATAAAAGTTGCCATTCAGGCTGGGAGCAGTGGCTCACCACTGGGAGCACCAT
This sequence comes from Castor canadensis, assembly GCF_047511655.1. NCBI lineage: Eukaryota > Metazoa > Chordata > Mammalia > Rodentia > Castoridae > Castor > Castor canadensis. Next base: position 128,989,542 of record NC_133388.1, on the reverse strand, counting down.
GGTTTGAGGCCAGTCTGGGCAAAAAGTTAGCAAGAGCCCATCTCAACCAATAAGCCAGGAGTGGTGGTATGCACCTGTCATCCCAGCTAGGTGGGAGGCACAGATAGAAGGATCACAGTGCAGGGATAGCTCTGGGACAAGCATTAAAGACCCTACCTGAAAAATAACTAAAAAGCAAAAACTGGGCTAGGGACAAGACTCAAGTGGTAGAGTACCTGCTTTGCAAGTGTGAGGCCCTGAGTTCAAACCCCAGTACTGACAAAAAGGTAAAAAATTACCAAGTACCTAAAAGCAAAAATGAGTAAAAAAATGTGTTAGACCTCAATAGAGAAAGCCATAAAATTATAGTAGGAGACTTTCAAAGATAATTAAATGGAGAGATAATCATATGCGTGGATTGGAAAAACTACTGTAAATATGGAAGTCCTTCTCAAATTGATCTATAATTCAATGTAATCCTAATCTAAATCTTAACTATTTTTTAGGAGACTAGATATACCAATTATAATATTTATTTGAAAATGCAAGTAACCAAGATTAGCTAAGACCCTCTTGGAAAAGAACAAGTGGCTGGGATCTACCAGATGTCAAGATTTATTCTAATGTCACCATAATAAAGACAGTGTGGCATTAGTGCATGGATTGGTTCAACAAGACAGAAATTGTGGCAGGGGATCTTCTCTGTGTTGTTCTTTATGACATGATGGAACTGAATGGCAGGAAGGGAGGAAGAACCCTACCAAATTGATTATATGAAGGGAGAATGAAATTGCACCTCTCATGAAACACTAAACTTATAGTCCTAAACGTGAAAGGTAAAAATGAGTAGTTATTATATTAAAAAGCTTAGAAGATAATACAATAGAATATCTTCATGTCTATGGGATTTCTTAACATATGAAACACTAATCATAAAAGACTGATGTTTGCCTGTATTAAAATTAGGAAGTTGTGTTTATGACGACACCTTAAAGAGTGAAAAGGAAAGACACAAAGTAGGAGATATTTGTATCATCCGTAAATGGCCAAGTTCATAATCCAGTCTATATAGGTCCTTCTTAAAGCGAATATGAAGTGGGCAACCCATTGAAAAATGGCTAAATGACTTGAACGGGTTTGCTCTCCCAAAAAAGAAAACTTGGCCATGATGCATATGAAAATATGCTTAGCTTCATTGACAATCAGAAATGCAAACTAAAATCAAAATTAAATACCACTATTAACAGACTGGCTAAAATTAATTAAAATAAATCTACCAATAACAAATTTGGGCAGGATATGGACTGCCAGGTGTTCTCATATGGCTGTTGGGAAGTGTAACTTTCTATAACCCCTCTAGAAAACCTGTTGGTAAAATAAAAAATATGCATGCCCCCGACACCCACTTTTTATAGTCTTGCATACCTACCTTTCAAAATTGTGTGTTAAGAAGCACCAAATCACTTGTATGAAGTTGTCCCTATCTTGAAAAAAACAATCATAAAGAAAAGCTGGTGGAATGACTCAAGGTGTAGGCCCTGAGTTCAAACTCCATTACCACAAAACGAAAAATAAATAAATAAATATCCTTAGTTTGCAATTAAATTATAAACAAAGAAGAAGGGTCAAGTAGGAGGTCATTTTAGGTCCTTAGAATGCTCTATTTCATAACTTAGTAACATGGTAATATCACCATTTCATAATAATTCATTATGCATTTACTTATGCAAAAAGAAAGAATGTATTATTTCAGCCTTTTGGGGGGGCAAATCATAATTAAGTAGGTTCGTAAAACATTTAACAAAGTATATATTATGCTTAATTACTTAATATTTGTAATTGTAAATATTTAGACTTCTAAACTTTGATAGTCATTTTTTAACCATAAGTGCTATAGATAGAAAGATTCTTAGTAGAATTTGTTGACAATGACAATCTGTTTCATCAAATTTCCCAGAAAATGTGGGCCAATTTCTTTTATTATAGCCATATGGAATGTGAAATTAAGTCAAGATTTTTCTTAATTTACTCCATTTTCAGTAAATGCCTCCAGGCGTAAAAGAGGCCAAAAATGTCTATAAGCTAGACAGTGATAAAAACATTCAGGGAAGTGCAGTTTCTTCAACTAGTCCACTTGATGGCACTAAACTAATGTAGAATGTGGGCTAATCCTCTGTGGAAGTTTGAAGCATTAATGTGTTTTCAGTGTGTTTCTATAATCTTAGACCTTGTGAATTCTAAAGGTCTTTTTTGGCTTACAGCTTTTGAAGTATTCAGTAGGGGGAAAAAGGATTAAAAATTCTTAAAGAATTGCAGCTGCTTTATGGAATAAAAGTAAAGACATATTCATGCTCTCTAGAACAGACAAACATCTTTTTCCTGTTTTCTTGCCACTTGCTTCTTCTACATCTCCAAATTATGAGCCTTAGGGAAATAAATAATTGGGTCTGTAAGCTATTTGAATATTCATAGAAATACATGAATTGTAAGACTTCAAATGGAGTTATTTGGTGGGAATGATGGAATGGAGCAGGTTTTGCTATGGTTCATGTACTTCTAGGAGATCCAGAAAGAGGCAGAGCCTTCACAGGAAGGCAGCTAAGACATAATTAAGTCAACTTAGATGCTGCAGGTTAAGGAGAGATGCTGCTTTCCTTCTTGGAGGAGCATCTTTGCTTAGATCCAGACTCACAGTGCTCCTGTCTTAGCCTTCTAGGTGCTTAGATTATAAGTGAGTGCCATCATGCCTAGCTTTGCTTAGAACTTAAAGCAAAATAAGGATTCTCTGCTATGATGCTTCAGACTGTAAAAAATGGCAAGAGATTCTTGGTTGGTGAAGAGACTTGGTAAATTGCTGAAAAGTGATAGGCTACTTTGGAATGCATTTGCTAAAAATGGCATAATTTAAAGTCTTGCCTTCTAGTTTCACCTTAAATATAGCTATATTTTAAAAAAGAAATTATTTGAATCAGTGCATGTAAAGACTAATCTTTCTTTATGTGCATCAGAATTTGAAATAGCAAAATTGTAGACAAACCTTTTAGTGTTTGCGGAATACTAATAATTATCATAGAAGATACATGAATCATTTCTTGGATTAACCTTAACAGACCCTTTTCTGATTCGAAAATCAGTACGATATTTCATCTAAATTAATTAAAACCTTTTTGCAAGGTCTTTTTTCCTGTGTGAGGACTTCTAGTGTCCTGTTTGCCTGTCAGTAGCCTCAACACTTTCAGGCTCCATTTCACTGGGGAGTCAGGAAGATCTCAGGGCAGAGATTGGGACTTATTTTCACCTGTATCCTTCACAACAGAGCATCCAATGACTTAGAGAGGTGAACACTCAAGAAACATGAATATGATAAATGAATTGTCATTCTGTTCAATCTAAGACTCATCCTTATATTTTCTTCCTTTTTGGTGATATCTTATGCCTATAAATAAATTAAGATTATTCTCATTTTTGGAGGGGGGAGATGACATCCTTTTTGGCATTTTTATTAACACATATTAATTGTTTAATGTGGGAGTTTCATTGTAATATTTCCATACATGCATATATATATGCTTTGTATATATATATATATATATATATATATATATATATATATATATATATGTATATATATACACTTACTCCCTCTACTACTCTTTCTTATCCCCCAGGCTTCACCTCCTTTAAATATCTTTTTTATTGCAATTTAAAAAATGGGTTTCATTATGATCTTTTTATACATACATACAGTATACTGTTATCATATTCTCCCCTCCTTTTCTCCTTTCTCTATCTTACCTCCTGCTGGTTCTCCCCATTTTAAGATTATCACATCTTAAAGGCAGAAAAATTGATAGGAAATGAAATAAACTGTGCACATGATTTTAAATCTAAATGCTGTACTTTGTTATGTAAAATACCATTCTTGCTTTCCATTTCCTTCCTCTTCTGTGAAAGACCAGCAGTTTTGTCCAAAATACTTCAGATTGTATTCATTTCCCTTAAGAATGGAAAAAATTTGAGTGTAAGTACTCCTTCAGCATTATTTGATAATCATAAGCAATTTTAGTTTTCTGTTAATTTTAAAATGTTACCCATAAGAAATAAAAATAAATGTATTATGGTTATAGGAACTTAAAAATAAGTAGGAAGATCTTTTAGTCTTAAAATATAAAATAAACAAAACAAAACCCACATGGAATAAAACCCCCCACATAATACCTGAGTTTTTATGATGTACGATTCATCTTTGTGTATCTTGAGCCATCAGCCATTATCAAAATGCCAATAGTAATATCATATACATAAGGGATATTAATTTTAATCTTGATTAAGTAAGAACAACTCTGTGAGTCAAATTTATATTTCATGCAGCCCACACAATTTTTTATGAAATAGAAAAACAGGAATGTTTTCCAGTATTTTTAAAAATTGAACAATGTACAATTTAAAAGCTATGAATCAAACACCTTCCATCTTTAATGATCATCCTTCCTGATATAGAAAAATGTCTTTACAGGAAAACTCAAATGTTTCCCTCATATGCTTTTTTATGAACACCTAAAATCTAAAACAATTTTATTAAATTAGGAAAGAGAAGAGTTGCTGAAACTTAATGTTTCATATGGGCTTTCTGAGTAGGTCTAAAGGGGAAAATATTTTCATATTTTGTTTGACTCAAAATGTTTTCCCAACATTTAAAGAAAATAATGCACAGAGGAGGAAAGTTACTCATTGACTGAGTCTATAAACTTGCAAATGTTTGAGTTTCTGGATCAAAGTTAAAACACAGAATAAGTTCTAAAAACCGAATTTAGTGTATACCAGTTTCCTGATATGCATGTGTGTGCCTAGCACAGAGCCTGGGACACACAAGTGCTTGGGGAAGATCTACTGAGAGAAGGGATCACTGGACACTGCAGGCTCTACTTTTTCTGGGGTCTCTTAATTTACCTCCTTGCCACTGCTGGTTCATCAGTTCTAATCTCCATCTTCTCTGGCCTAGTTAATACACTTGCTGATTAAACTAGCTGTGCTTTCTGTCATGTTTTCCCTGATTTTCTCTACCAAGTAACTTTGATTTTTTTCCCAAAGCCTAATGAGATCACGATAATAGCTCTTGGGTTGGGGGTGTAGCTCAGTGGTGGAATGCTGGTCAGACCCAGGACTGAAGGAAAAAAAAGCTATTGTTTATTAGTCCCTAATATGTATCATATACTTTACATATGTAATATGATTAAATTGTTGAAGTAACATTCAGAAGAAGGCATTATTGTTCCTATTTTTGGAGATGAATATACCAAAGTATAGAGAGACTAAGTGGCTTAACCAAAGTTAGTACAGCTTTTGTAGTATAGTCTCAAGTGATAGCCACCCCTTGATGACATATGTTCTTAGTTTCCCTGAGCTGTCTTAGTTTAGTTCTGAAATTCTGTTGTTAAAACACACCATTAGTTCAGATAGCCTGTGACAGTTAATGATCATATATCTAATATAAGGATTGTACAGCACTATACAACCAGGGTCACATAACAGTGTTCCAGTCAGTGAAAGGCCACATATACAATGGTGGTCCATAAGATTATATTGCCTAGTGACACTGAGGTATTGTAGTTTGTGTAGGTACCTGCTATAATGTTCACACTATGATGAAAACACCTAATGACATGTTTCTCAGTACACAACCTCATCATCAAGTGATGTGTGACTGTACTTTTATTTCTCCCTTCCTAACTTTAATGCTATTTTGTCATACATTTTCATTTTTCCATATGTTATAAACTGCATACTACATTTTTAATACTGTCATTTAAACACTCAATTACTCTTAAAAGTGATTTAGGTGATTAAAAAAATTTTTTTTTTGCAGTACTGGGGTTTGAATTCAGGGTATCTTGAGCCACTCCACCAGACCTTTCTGTGTTAGGTATTTTTGAAATAGTGTCTCACAAACTGTTTGCCTGGGCTGGCTTCAAACTGCAATCCTCCTGATTTCTGCCTCCTGAGTATCTGGGATTATAGGTGTGAACCATGGGCATCTGGCTAATTTTTAAAATCTTGTGTGCTTTTCAGTCTTTTATGTAGTTCCAGATTTTCATCTGGCATTTTGTTCTGCTCTCCTGGCAATGAAATCTAGACTTTTATATATCTGCAGTGTCTTTATTTTTTAGTTCATTTTTAAAATACAATATAAATAATAATTGAAAGAAGTAGAATTATAAATTGACAGGTTTTCTTTCAGCATTTCAAGGCATTTGCTCTACAGTTTCTTTGCATGCATTGCTTCTGGTGAGAAATCTGCTGTCATCATTACAACAAAGATTGGCTTCCATGTGGCCTTCTATAAAGCCAGCTTTGTTGTCCTGTGTGTACCTTTATTCCTCTGGCTATTTCCAAGATTTTCTCTTTGCCATTGTCTTGGGGCAAATTGATTACGATGTAACTTGTTAATTTTTCCCATTTTTTTTTTTTTTTGCTTGGGGTATTTTAAGTTTCTTGGTTCTGTGAGTTCATAGTTTTCATCAAATGTTAACAAAATTTAGCCACCATTTCTTTGAGTATTTCCTCTGTCCCCACCCTCCCACCCCCTAAAGTTGTCCCACGGCTCACTGATGCTCTTTCTGGTTTTTAAAGCTCTTTGTCCTCTGTTTCATTTTGGCTAGTTTTACCTACTATCTTCAGTTTGCAGTAATTTCTTTGGTAGTATCTAATCTGCTGTTAAATGTGTCTAGTGTAATTTTTCACCTCAGATGTTATAGATCTTTACCTCTCAAAGTCAGATTTGGATCCTTAAAAGACATATTCTATATCTCTACTTAATTGTTTAGTGTATAGAATGCAATTATAATTTTTTTAATATTTTGCCTGATAATTCTAAGATTTATATCCATTCTGGGTAGGTTTGATTATTGGGTTTCTCTCTTTTTCATGAGTCATATTTTTCTTCTTTGCATCCCTGGTAATTTTTATTAGGTGCATCACATTACAAATTCTACATTGTTGGATGCTATGTTTTTCTGTTCCTATACACATTCTTGAGGTTTTTTTTTTCTGGACTTAGTGAAGTTATTCGGAAACATTCTGATCCTTTCAGGTCTTGATTTTAATATTTATAGGACAAGACTGGAGCTGTTCTCAGTATAGGGATACGTTTTCCCCAATACCAAGACAGGCTCTCCTGGGTACTCTACTCAATGTTCCATGAATCATGAAGGTTTCTAGTCAGGTTTGTGGGGATCTGCACTATTCCTGGCCCAATGACAGTACTGGACCATCACCTCTATTGTTTGTGTGGTTCTGTCTCCAACTTCTGACAGTTCCTTTATTTGCACACCCTGATCTGCACCCTGCTCAATAGCTGAGAAGGACCTTCATTAAACCTCTTTGTGCAGCTTTCCCTTCTCCAGTATTCTGCTTCATGAACCCTAGCTCACTTTGTCTTTCCAGACTTTTAGCTTCATCTTCTCAAACTAGCAAGCTCCCTCTGCTTCCTGCTCACTCTGCCTTCCCACCTAGAAACTCTGCCAAGTTCCTAAGCAAGAGCAACTTTAGGGATGACTTCATTTGTTTTCTCTTTTTCGTGGATCACTGTCTAGTGTCTTGTGATCCTTTTCATTTTTTTTTTGTTGTTGTTCATTTTGTGCTGTTTGGGTGAAGGGTAAATCTAGTACTTGTTCCTCTATTTTGGTACTAAGTACAAAATATGTTGAATAAATTATCATAAAATATTTGCTCTACCTTACATGTTGCTTCACATTTTAGCACACAAATTTAGTGTGACAGTTTACATGTTTCTGAAGTTAATTCAAAATTGTTTTCACTTAGTCAAGTTGTCACACTTAATGTTTGTATTTATGGAGATATGCTATAAATAAAATAAGTGAAAATGAATTGATTAACTACAAAGATTAGCTACTAAATAGCATCAAGAAAAGCAGGATTTAGGTTCTAGGTTTGGTGAGTCATATCTATGCTGCTAGTTGTTTCTCTGGTATTTTAAATAAGTACAGTTAATTGTGTAAAAATATTTTGAATGATGTAAGTGAAATCTAGTTAGGTAATAAAATAATACTTCTGTCTATTTAGATAATAAAATAATAAAAACTAATATCTATTTACAAGGCTGGAAACATGACCTATACAATTAAAGTTATTTGAGTTCAACCCACATTTGTTGGACACATTCAATGTGGCAGACATTGGGATATGCCTAATGATACAGATGAATAATAAAGAGACTCTGCCCTATAGGGTTTAACAGGATGGCAGAACAGAGAAGTGAATTGACAATGTGATAAATGCTGCAATTACCCTAATTATGAGTTGTTATGAGAGCACTGAGGTGGTACCCCACACAGCTCAGAGGGGTTGAGAAGGTGTAGCTGATGAAATGATTCCTTTTCCTCTCTGTCCGTGTTGGAAAAACCCTGACTTAGTGATGTTACTTACTCTTCTCCTTCCATGGGGTCAAAACATGAATGTTCACAAGTCTGCAACAATTACTGTACTTCCATCCCCATGGTTAGCAATTGGTCTAGGTGTGAGCCTGTATTTATGAAGAACACAACCTTAGGAAAGAAGGTGTTAATGTAGATCTACAGATTGGACTTTGGGGCAGGCTTTGATCCTAAAAGGAGAGACTCCTTTACTGTCTTTAATCACAATTGTGTGACCACATGGTATCTGTCTGTGGCATCCATGTTGTCATCATGACCTCTAACATGCTGAGGAAGGAAGGGTAGAAGTAGGAGAAGCTGCTAGTCCTTGTTGACATCATAGTGTTGCTGAATTACAAACCTGGAAGCTTCTTTTCTTTCTCTGTCTTTCTTTGTTATTATATGAGATAATAAGCCTGCATTGTTTAAGCCACTTTTCAACTCTTCTGTTACACACAATCAAAATAAGTTAATGGATTCAAAAGCTTCCCAAAGAAGTGAAACTTGGTTTGTGCCTTAAAAGATCAAGGATATGAATCTTTTTGGAGTTGAATGGGAGGAGGAGAGTGGGAGAAGGTCACTACAGGCAGAGGAAAGAGCTTATGAAAAGCTTAGAAACATGAAGCAGTGTAGTGTTGAGAAAGTGCAAGCAGTTTTGCACTGGGCTGTTGTTTAGGTAATTCAGATTTTCTCATATGTGTCCTTTGCACCCAATAGATATCCAATCACTGTTTGTTGCCTGATTGCTTTTATGTTTTCTTTAATTATATTAAATTCAGCTCAAGAATGATCTACTGAGTGTTTATGATATGCCAGGAACTTCACAGGCACATGTGGCAGAATCTGTGACAATACTCATTACAGTTCTAAACCCCTTCTAAAGTGCTGAACACCCTCCAAATTCAAATGCTGAAACTCTAATTCCCAATGTGATAGGATTTGAAGATGGCCTTTAGTAGGTAATCATGTCATTAAATGAAGCTCTTATGAGGTGATTACTGCCCTTATAAGAAGAGACAAGCAGTTGGGTGCCAGTGGCTACTCAGGGGGCAGAGATTGTGGGGATAGTGGTTTTCTCTCTCTCTATTTCAATCTCTCTTTCTCTCTCTCTCTCCTCTCCCCCTCACTCTACAAACCAGGAAAAAAGCTCCACCAGAACCTGACTACTCTAGACCATGATCTCAGACTTCTAGTTTTCAGAATTGTGAGAAATAAATGTTTGTTGTTTAATCCAACCAGTCTATCATGTTTTTGTTAGAGCAGTCTCGACTAAGACTAGAGTTATGATTTATTTTCCATAATGGACATAATCATTTGGGACTTTGACTTGAAAAATGAATTGATTTTTGTATATGGGTTGAGACAATGGTCCAGCTTTATTCTTCTGCATGTGGATATGGAATTTTCTCAACCTCAATTTTTAAGACACTGTCCTTTCCTCCACTGGGTACTCTGTATCTTTGCCAGTATGACTGGGCTGTCTTGTTGCATGGGTTATTGCATCCAATTTTATGCCAGTAATATGCTATTTTGATTGTTATAGTTTTGTAATGTGTTTTGAAATTGGGGAGAGTAATGCCTTCTGCTTTATTCTTTTTGCTCAAGATTACTTTGGCTATTCAGGGGAACTTTCAGGTTCCATACAACTCTTAGGATGTTTTTTCTATTTCTATGAAGAACAGCATTGGAATTTTGATATGGATTGCACAGAAGCTATGAATTGCTCTGGTTAGTACAGATATTTTTCCAATCCATGAATACAATGTATCTTTCCACTTGTTTATCTTGTCTTCAATTTCTTCCATCAATATTTTGTGGTTTTTAGTATCGGATCTTTTGCCTTCATGATTAAACTTTTTTCCTAAGTGTTTCATTTTTTGGTGCTACCATAAATGAAATTGATTCCTTAATTTATTCTTGGATAGTTTGTTGTGAGTAGATAGAAATTCTTATTTTTGTTTGTTGATTTTGTATCTTTCAACTTTACTGAATTAGTTACCAGTTCTAACAGTTTTTGGGTAAAATCTTTTGGCCTTTCTCTATATAAGATTATGACATCAGCCAACAGACAATTTCATTTCCTGCTTTCCAATTTGGATGCCTCCTATTCCTTTCTTTTGCATGATTGCTCAGTACTCTGCTGAATAGAAGTGTTGAGAGTGAACTTCCTTGTCTTGTTCTTGATCTTAGGGGAAAAGCTGTCAACTTTTTGCAGTTGAGTGTGTTTGGTGATAGTTGTAGAATTGTTATCTATGACTTCCATGATGGTGAGGAATATCCCTTCTATACCTAATTTATTGAGTTTATATCATGAAAGGATACTGAATTTTGTCAATTGTGTTTCTGGTTTTGTCCTTCCTTCTGTTAATATGTTAATATGATAAATCATATTTATTTATTTGTGTAACACCTGAAATTATAAAACAACTGAAAGAAAATGTAGGGGGAAGTGTCACAACATTGGTCTTAATGATTTGAAAGTCTCTGCACAGGGAGGAATCAATTATTGCAGTAGGAGAAAATATTTGCAAATGATATATCTGATAGAGAGCTAGTATCCAAGATAGAAAAGCAACTCAACCAATTCAACAGCAATAAAAACATACGAAGCTGATTTTAAAATGGGCAACAAAACCTGGCTAGATATAAAAATGGTAACAAGCATTTGAAAAGGTTTTAAATATCTCTAATCACCAAGGAAATTCAAATTAAAACCACAATGAGATATCATCTCACACCTGTTATGATGGTTATCATCAAAAAGATTAAAGATGACTAGTGCTGGTGAGTATGTGGAGATAAAAGAACCCTTGTGTACTATTGGTGGGAATGTAAATTAGTAAAGCTGTTATGGAACACAATAAAAAATAAAAATCTACCATATGATCTAGCAATCTCACTTCTGGGTACATATAAAAAGGAATTGAAATCAGTATAATAAAGAATGTTCATATTAGTATTAATCATAATAGGCAAGATAAGCAAGCAAACGAAGCATCTATCAACAGATAAAGGATAAAGAAAGCATGGCATGTATAAATAATGGCATACTATTTAGTCTTTAAAAAGAAGGAAATTATGTTATTCACAAAAACAGGATAAACCTGGAGAACATGATACTAAAATAATTCATGTGCAGAAAGACAAATATTACATGATCTCACCTACATTTGAAATCTAAAAAAGGTGACCTCAAAAAAGTAGAAAGTCGAATGGTGGTTGCCAGAAGCTGCTGGGTGGGGCAAAGATTTAAGATGTTTGGTCAAAAGTTACAAAGTTTCAGTTAGGTGGAAAGGGTTTAAAGTTGATTGCACATCAGGACAACTATAGTTAGTAATAATGAATTGCGTATGTCAAAATTGCTAATAGATTTTAAATGCTCTCATCACAAAAATGATAAGTATATGAGGTGATGAATATGTTAATTAGCTTGATGTAGTCATCAGAACATCACATTGTACCCCATAAATAGATAAGATTATTACTAATCAATCCAGGATAAAAGAAAAAAGAAGAGTCCAAGTGTGGAGAATCAATGTGTGGGGCATCCACACTTTTGGTTTTTGGTGGTGCTGGGATTTGAACTTAGCATCTTGTGCTTCTACTACTTGAGCCAAACCCCTAGTCCTTTTTGATTTAGCTCTTTTTCATATAGGGTCTCATGTTCATGCCCAGGCTGGCCTGAACTATAGTCCTCCTATATGCACTTTCTGTGTAGCTAAAACATCAGGCACATCCTACCACCACCTGCTTTTGTTGGTTGAAATGGATTCTCGGGAACTTTTTACCTGGGCTGGCCTCAAACCACTATCCTCCTGATCTCTGCCTCCTGACTAGCTAGGATTACACTTCACCCAGCTTCCCATTTTGAATTTGTATGTAGCAGAGATGATGGGTTACCAGACCTGAATGTTTCAATTCCTGTAGTTAAGGATTAGTAGCCTTAGGAGAAGATGGACTTGTGAACAATTAGAATAAGAGCACTGCAGTGGGAGCCATGCATAGAATGTAGTAAGAGGGTTACAAGCACCTGTAGAAGGCAGGAAGGACTTCAGAGAAATGGCATCACTTCAGGAAGAGGTGAAATAAATAGTGTTGCTGGTGAACATGATAGGAGAGCACAAGGACTGTTTGGGGAACCACAGTTACTTTTGGTGAGCTGGGAGTTGGAGTAGCTAGGCTGGCAGGGGAGCTTGGGTGAAATGAGGCTGGATAGGTAGGTGGCAGACAAATCATAAAAGGCCTTGTTAGACAAACAAAAGAGAATACACTTTATCCTCATCTGTGAAGTGGTCAAATTCAAAAGTATGATCAGAACATAATTGTGATCATATTTATATGTTGTCAGGGACTAACAGTGGCACAGTGTAGATAAATTCAAGGAAGACTTGGGATATGGGCAGAGTGCTGTGGATATGTATCTTGATTAAGGAAGTGGTGTGTGAAGATCTAGTGGGATATTCAGAAAGAAATACCTGGTATGTAGTTGGTCACCCCAATGCATCTTCCACTCACCATTTTTAATGACATCTTACTTATATATATTCAGAACAAGACTATAAGCTCTCTGAAGGCAAAGATTATTGAGTAAACTGTTGTAATGTAAAACCTAGCAAACAACTAATGCATAGGTGCTTAATTATAATTTATTGAATAAATATATGCATCTGAACAGAAGAATAAGATCTAAGCTGAATAAAAAACTTTGAGATTCGGCAAACAGGTTGCTTTCCATAGGTGTTAAGATCACAACAAAGAACCAAAGGACTTTAAGACAATTTAATGAAGTCATCATTTACAAAGGTGTGGGCATGGTTAAGAGTGCCAAGCTGAACAGAGAGCTGTTCATATGCCTAGGACTAAAGAGCAAAGAGAAATAGTGGTTTCACTAGAGTTTACAAGAACTGGAGCCATGAAGGAGGGGTGGTCTGGTGGGAGATGTAGTCATAAGAAACCTGTGGCAAGGATGGGGCACTGATGTGGGAAGAAGAGCAGAAAGAGAAATGGCTTTCTACCTCCTATTGATAGATTTCCTTGAGGGGCAGGGGAAATTCAGAGAGGTAGTACACAGGGTCACTTTTTCTGTGAATCACTCTCAAAGTCAGTTCCAGGAGAAAATCTAAAAATAAAACATGCAATGTGGGGGTTAATGCACAATAAGAGAGATTTCATGTCCATGGGGAAATCTTGTATAGTTCGTAAAGAAGAGCATGGTGAGTTTCCAAAACAGTTACTTAAAATAGCTTAGCTTGCTTTTGCAAACACGCTTCCATTGTGGAGTTGTCTCCTTTTTATCACAGGAAACTCCTCTGGAGCACAGTGCTGAGTTTTTTTTTCTTTCATGTCATTGTATTTTTGACCATGGCAGATATGAGCCAAGACCAGGATGTCTCCTTAGAGGTTTTCCCACCCAAAAAGTAAGTATCTCTTCTTCAGAACCAATTTTCCTTCTCTGAGATTAGTTCTGATTTTTTCTCCCTTGTGCTAGATACACTGTGTGAGTCAGCTTTCTGTTGCTGTGACAAAATGCCTGAGAGAAATCAACTTAAAAGTGTATTTGGTTGCTTGACCCAGTTGCTTTTAGGCTTGTGGTGAGGCAGACCAGAATCTGCCCAGCACCTTGTGGCAGGAAGCATAGAGCATGAGAGTTCACATTCATAATAAATCTTCACAAATCCATTAAGCTATGAATCCACTAATGAATTAATTCGCTGTTGAGGTTAGAGTCATCATGATCCAATTTCCTCCCAAATGCCTCATGTCTGAACACTGTTACTTTGAGGACTAAGCCTTAAACAAATGAGTATTTGGGGGACATTTCAGATCCAAATCATAACATACACCTTGAGCTAAATGGCAAGATTTACCTCACATATGATTAGGGTGAGTGAGAGAATCAGACCCTGTTAAGGTTACTAAATCCATCTACTCAGGAATAAGGATACTCCATGGAGTACTTCTTATGTCCCCTTGGGTTTTTTTTTTTTACTTATTCTGTTCTTGGTGGTAAGGAGCAAGAATTTGAAATTAGGACATCAGTGTTCAATCTTTAACTGTTAAGTTGATTTTGGTACTCAGATCATCTTCTATAACTAGAGATAATAAATGATAGCTACTGTCTTCTTACTCCATGGCCAATCTTGGAAGAAAGACTTCCTTCTTCATTGTACTTTTTTCTCCTTTTAATTGTTCATGGTTTCAGACATTTTCAGTCTTTGCAACAAAGCAGTTCTTGGAAGGGTGATTATACCAGATTAGACAGCTACTTCTTAGTCAGACTAATTGTGTAGTCATTCAACACTGAAGAGAAATGTCTTGATCCTCTTTCATGTTGATTAATATAGAGTAATTAAGGGAGAATAAATATATCCAACTTATTCCCTCCACATATTTAACTTTATATAAACTACATATCCACAAGGGTAAAGTAAAATAGAAGATATTATATGTACATACATATTCTTTCTTATATATAAAATATATTATAATAAACATAGAAATATGTTTATTATAGAATTCATAGTTATGTATACATGTATACACACATATATATATATTTATACTGAGAAATTATAAAAACAGAGAATAACAATTTGGAGTTCCTGTCTTGAGGCTTAACTCATTCTTTTCTCAAGAGCCTATCTCACAAAACAGGATAGGCCATAGAATTCAATCACACCAAGTGAGTCTAGAGGAAATCTCTTTACTCTTTCTCCATACTGGGTTTAGATACTGTTTGATTGACTACCTGTCCTGTGGAAAGAAGATGCCATTAGATTTCACTCTTCTAAAGATATTCTCCTTTCTTATCACCAACTCCAAAGTTCACTTTTTACTATGACTTTTGGAACCATAGTAGAATGTCACTTTCAATTCTGATGGCTTCTCCTTGTGAGTGTAATGTAACAAAGAGGATAAACCAGATCTCACTCACCCTGTGTTCTCAGTTGGTCAAGTAGATTGTAGATGGAAAAATTGAATAGCAGTGGGAGAAGTGGGAGTTGTTATCTAAAATTCCTTTGGACCGAGGAAATAAGTTGCTGACATTGTACTTTTGCTTTCATGTGATATTTGGCCTTTACCAGATGACTATACCTGGCCCAGCTTGCCTCAGGGATTCTGTGAGTTGTCGGAAGTATTTGTTTCTGGGTGAGTTCTCTCATTCCTCTGCCACATATCCAGTGATGGTGGTAAATACATATAGGCTATCTTCATACAATTTAAAAATAACCCAATAGTTAAGTTATGGGAATTACTAGAAATATAGGAAGCAGTGTTATAATCCTCTCTAACACAATTTTTGTAAGTTAGTCTTCCTATAAGCAGGAAACTAGCTTTATTGAAAAGAATTATCTTTAATCAGGAAAATTTCCTAGGAAATGTGTATAATTGACATTACCACTAAAAGTTGGAAATCTAGAGTAAAAAGATAATTAGTGTCAGTCACAATCTCAAAGTTGACAAGCTTCAGCTTAATAATGTTCCTGCTTCCTTAGTGTGATTTGCCAAATGAGAATGCTATACATCTTCTGGGATTAATCATTTACCAAATTGTAACACAGTTGTTTTCATAACATCTAATTTTTTCAATTCTAATAAAAATAATTGGGGTAAAATATGGTTCACCCTCGTTTTAGCATTCATATCAAATTAACTTAAGTATTGCTTTGAAGACTTTGAGGGGGCAAGGCATAGTGGCTCATGCCTGTAATCCTAGCTACACAGGAGGCAGAGGTCTGAAGGATTGTAGTTTTCAAGGGCAGGGCAGGCAAAAGGTAGCAAGTTCTTATCTGAACTAAAAAGAACAAGCCAGGAGTAGTGGTCGTGCCTATAATCCCAGATATTGGGGGACAAAGGTAGGAGGATCATGATCTGAGGCTGGTCGAGGGAAAAATGTGTGATCCTGTCTGAAAAATAACCTAAAGCAAAAAGGGCTGCAGATGTGGTTCAAGTGGTAGTGTGTTTGCCTAGAAAGAGTAAGGCCCTGAGCTCAAATACAACCAAGAAAAATGCAATCAGTGATAAATTCATTTGAGACCTATAGGTACTGTGATGATGTTACTATGATTAGATGAGGGTCCCCAAAGAAACTGGATATCCACATGTTGAACTAGATCCCTACCTCTCACTCTGTACAGAAATCAATTAAAAATAGATCCAAGGTCTAAATGTAAGTCCTAAAACTTTGAAGCTGCTACAAGAAAACACTTGAAGATATAGGTGTGGGCAAGTACTTTTTAAATAGTTTTCAATTGCTCAGGATATAAGAAGAATTGACAAATGGGACTTCATCAAATTAAAAAGCTTCTGCACATCAAATGAAACAATTTCTAGAATTAAGAGACAACCCACAAAATGAGAGAAAATTTTTGCAAAGTATTCATCAAAGGATATATTCAGAATATATAAAAAGCTCAAAAATTAAACATAAAGAGAAAAAATAATCCAATCAATAAATGGGCAAGTGAACTGAATAGACAGTTCTCAAGAGAAGTACAAATGTCTGTTTAAAACAAAGAACTATTCAACACCAGTAGCAATAAAGAAAATGCAAATAAAAAACATCAAGATTCCATTTCATCCCAGTAAGAGTGGCTTTTATCAAGAAGGAGGGTAAATATTGTACAAATACTGTGTTCACATGTATGTAAATGGAAAAATGAGACCTGTGAAGACTATTCCAGGAATGGTGGAGAGGTGGATGAGGAGAATGGTGGAAAGGGTGAATTCAAGTATGATATACTTGGTATATTGTAAGAACTTTCATAAGTGTCAAATGTCACAATGTATCCCCACCCAGCACAACAATGAAGAAAAATAAAATAAAAAGAAGACAACAACAAACGCTAGTGAAGATGCTGGGAGAAAGGAACCCTTTCTTTATACACCTTTCTGGGAGTATAAATTAGTTTAGCTACTCTGGAAATCGGTATGGAGGCTCCTCAAGAAACTAAAAGTAGAGCTACCATGTGATCCTGTCATACCACTCGAAGCATGTGAATGGGCATGCATTCGAAGGAATGTGAATTAACATACAAGAGAGATACTTACATATCCATGTTCATACATCTCTTTACAATAGCCAAAATATGGAAGCAGCTTAGATGCCCAGAAATAGAGGATTGAATAAAGAAAATATGGTACATATATACAATGGAGGATTATTAAGCCCTCAAAAAGAATGAAATTATGTCATTTACAGGAAAATGAATGGAATGGAGATCATCATGTTAAACAAGAAGAACCAAGTTCACAAAGACATATATCACATTTTCATTCATATGCAGAGCCTAGACTTCAAAAATACATAATTGTAATTAGGTGGACTGTGTGTGTGAGGGAACCAGTGGGTGGGAGAAGGGAGAAAGGAGAGCGTGATAAGTGAGTATTATAGAAGTACATTATATTATGAAATATACCAAAAATTGTTCAAAAGGAAGGGGGAGGAGAGATGGCAGCTAAGGAGAAGAGAGAATTTGGTCAAAGTACATTATATGTATGTTGTTAATATTATAATGAATCCCTTTGTGCAATTAATTTAGGGTAATAATTTGTTTTCAAAAAGGGTCCCCAAAATTCCATGTGTTAAAGGCTTGCTTGCTGGCCTGTGATGCTATTGGGAGCTGGAAGAAATTTTAAGAGGTGGGACCTAGTGGGAGGAAGTTAAGTCATTGGGAACATGCTTATTAAGGGGATATTGTGACCATGGTCCTTTCCTATCTCTTACTTTCTCTTCCTGGCCACCATAAGCTGTGTAGCTTTGCTCATCTTCCATGTGTTCACCACCATTATTTTATGCCTTGCCACAGGACCAGTAGCAATGGTACCAAGGAAGTATGGACTGAAACTCCTGAAATCATGAACCAAAATAAATCTTTACTCCTTTTAAGTTGATTATCTCAGGTGCATTGTCAGAGTGACAAAAAGTTAACACTGACATGCAGTTCCCATTTAGAGAAAGATGCAAATGTTAGCAGGAATCCATATTAACTCTGCTCAATTGCAGACAGTTATGTAGTTTCCTTCTTTAGGACAGCTGTCTCTTTCTTGATTAAAATAGAACTGGCATTAAATGTCTTTCTTTGTCTTTCAAGAAAGTCAGGGTTTCAACATCTAAACTCTCCCCAAATATTCTCTAATAGATTTCATTTTTATTTGGCTTTTCAAAAATCAGATATAAAAGGCATTTGCATTATTAGTAGGCTTTAAAAAATGCATTTTGGCTCATTTTGAATGGCCATATATTCCATTCCCCCACAAATTAGGGAGGGATCTTTCTATATCTGGCTTGTCACATGGCCTCAATAAAATTAGTGTGTAATTGTGCAAGCCACAGCTATTTAAAACCTCACTACCATCATCATGATCACCAAACTGTTTTCCATGCATTCTCATAAACCAACAATCTCAGCATACATAAAACCTAAATTTTTATGCTATTTAAAAACCTGTTACATTATCAGAATGAGTTCCTATTAAAGTTGTGCCTTCCTGCAACACTACTGAAAGGTAATCATACCAATGAGGCATCCATGAAAATAAATGTATCTTCTCATATGACCATACTGCATTTGGTCATATTCTTTAAAAAGAACTTGAGTATATGAAATTTAGAACTACTGTATGATTCAGCTATCCCACTACTGGAATGTATCCAAAGGAAATGAAATCAGAATATCAAAGAGATAACCACACTCCCATGTTTATTGCAGCATTATTTGGAATAGCCAGGACATGGACAATAGCCAAATGACTGGACAAAGAAAATGGGTGTATATAAACAATGGAGCTTTATACAGGTTAAAGGTTTTTCTATTTCTATTTCTACTTTTTATATGAAATATAATATTGTGAGATCCAAATTTCCTGGTTCTGTCCAAGAAACTACATCTTATTTAAGATATAGGAGAGTTTCTTTCTGTCTCTTGGGGATAATGTGGATCATGAATACTTAGTGTTTCTGTAAGGATAAGTGATTGTTTCTTGTTCAGCTATGCAGCAGAGTCTTTCTTTTCCTTGTGGATGGATAAAATAGGGTAGATAAGGAAAGCATTGAATCAATAACATGGAAAATTCTTAGCATTCTCTTATTTAGCATCCTATTAACATCAGGCAGAAATTTTGTGTCTGTCAGCATTCTGACAATCAAGAACACATTTGAATTCCAAATTTTTAGACCTTCTCCCAGAATAAGTAAACACTCTCTGCAAATACACCAACCTGATTTTGATCTAAGTGGGTCCTATATTTCCTGACATTATAACATTGTTTTAGTAAATGTCTGAGCACGTGGCATAAAACCCCACCCATATGCAGGAAGAATAGGTACTACTTCTTAATGAGGTCAAGTCATAGAATGTCCTGCTCACAAAGAACGCAAGGACAAATTATTTGTGCTGACTTTGATCTGTGCTTGCACAGGTAAGATGAACTTTAGAACTATGTGATCTAAGTTCTCACCTGAAAAGAGGCCAGGTCTTAGAAAAGTTTTACATCAGCTCATTCAAGGCAGGACAATATATCTGCTCTAAGTGGGTGCATTTTCTAAATTCATAAATTATCTTTTGATTTTAATGATGCAATCCTCAGGACAACAGAAGCAATGATGACTTTAACTGGACCTCACTAGCTTTAACAAAAATGGGAGGATGGAGGATGGTTATTACCATGGAGAACACAGTTGCTTCTTGGTATCCACGGGAAATTGGCTCTAACACCTCTGAGGACACCAAAGTCTACAGATGCTCCACCCTCTTATATATATAAAATGGTATGATATTTGCATATAATGTATACACATTCTCCTGTACACTGTAAATCATCTCTATTTTACTTGTAACATTTAGGATAATATAGATGCTATGCAAACAGTCATTACACTGTTTTGCTTAGGGAATAATGACAAGGGGAAAAGTTCAATGCACATGCAGTTTTTCCCCCAAATATTTCCAATCTGTAGTTGGTGAATCCACAGATACAAAACTCACAGAGACAGGGATGTTTGTACAGAAATTAGTGGACTGTTGTACTCTAAATCATAACTCAGAGGAGTGTTCAGAGCTTCTTGTGGGGCAGCAAAGCTAAAGGGTAAATGGCAAGGGGATGGACAATGCCATGCTTTTATGTCACTGATTTTTTTTTTTTACATGATAAACCAGGCAAACTTGGTAAAGCTCTTTAGAACATCAGCAGTGGTTTCCAAAAAGTATTATTACCACAGATGTTACTGCACGATAATCAAAAGAACACATCTAATTTGGGGATATAGAGTACTTGTTTCTGTTGCTGATTCTATCATTTGAAGCTTTCAAAGCTGAAGGCTTTCATGATTAAGCACATATTATTCTCCTGGAAGATATTTCTTTTTTGGCAGATAAGATAATGGAACAGATCCACTGTTTGTCAAGAGGAGTTACTATGTCATTAAAAAGCCTTTAACACAATGTTTTTCTCTTTTCCATGCTGGTTGAAAAGATTTGAATGCAGAAGCATAGATATAACAATAACAGTACAAAACCTAAATTGTCCATGGAAAAGCTTAAACCAAGTTAAAATTTTCCATTTGCCAAATGTTCTTCAGGCAATTTGAATGTGATTCAAAACAGGCATTCAGTAGCCACAGATGTGTGTTGCCTCAAAATGGTCTTTGTCTTGGTTGCACATATCCAATTGCTTTTTGAAGATGGTTTTTTAAAATTACCTTTATTGCCATAGAACAAAAAATATAAATTCAATTATAAAATTTATGTGATTAAATTCTTTGGCTTATTAACCTTGGGAGAGTATTATCATTCACTTAAAAGAAGCATTAGTTATACTGTTCTTTAAAACTTGAGAACAATTCCAGAAGGGCTTTTTGTAATGTTACATGAGTTTATTCAATTGCCAGGGCTCTGAATTCAGGAAGTGACCTAAAACATGACTTATTTGTACCATGCGGCCTTCACAACACTTTATTTCCACTAGAGAACAAAAACTCACACTGAATGTTTGTCCAAACATTTGCCCCAGGATGTCTGTTCCTTCACATTGAGAAACTATGATATTGCTTGATGAATTTGTAACTAAGAGACACACAAACAGAGGAAGTTATGAAAGACTTCTGGGGATTTTAGGTTAATAAAGTTTCCTGGTTATCACAGAGCAAACATGTGACCTGAGACCTTCCTAAACCTCCTCTGTTCTGGGCCCACATAGACCTGAGTTTCTTCCAGGAAGTAGGATACTGTTCCATCACAGAAGGGTCTAGAATGGGAACTTACTCCTTGAGGAGGATTCTCTCCTGAAGCTTCTGGATTCTCAGGTGAGGTCTCCTGAACTTCTGAGCCGTCTCATACTATCGTCCTGTGCCCTGACTGGGAGAGGGTGGTGATAGAGCTTCCATACTTTGAATTAGTTTGGCTGGGTAGAACCCTGGCTTCTTCATTTGACTGGTATCTATAACTTTTCTGTCTCGGCTTGTAAGTGATACGAGTGATGGTACCCATCTCACAGACCTGTGAGAACCCAGTGAGATTTCACTTGCTGTTGCTCAGCACAGGGTCTGGCACACAGTGACCACTCAATAAACACAGCCAGTGGAGCAGCAGCATCCCTGGCAGTAGTGCTTGTTTTAAGCTACGGAAGGGGACGCTTTTCACTTAGAGGTTTAGCCTTGGAGAACGGTTAGCAAAACATCTATGAAGTACGACAGTACACTGTTCTTTCCCTTAACTTCCATGCAAATATACTATGGACTTGATTTGATTATCAAGGCTAATGCTAAACTTAAATCATTAAGTCCTCCCTATAGCTCTCTGGTGACCTCCTCTTTCCCTTCTAGAGCCTGTCTCACGTTTGGGAAGTTAATTGGTAAAAACCGTAGGTTTGTACTCAATTCTCTTCCTGTGGGAGTTCTTTGTAATCTCTCTGTAAACATGTTAATGGGAGTCCCCACAACAACTGGATGGCTTTTAGGATGTTCCTGTTTGTATAGCATTGCTTGAGGTAAACAAATCTGGAATCTATAGATATATGGGTTATTACCTCCTAGTATATGTCACATATACCACATAACTTTCTGAGGATAAGATGGGGAACTTAACGTTTGAGGCAGCTCTTTTCTGTGCAACTGAAGTGAACTGTGTCAGCTTAGAGATCATACATGCTGATGTGGCCAGAGAGCTGTGTGACTCCAACCTGAAATTAATAAATGCTGATACTCATTAAAACTACTGAATCTCTGCTGCCTTCATTAACAATATGAGCTGTTATGCTTCACCTGGCAGCAAGGACAGTGCCATGAACGCTTCTATTCTTAATTTACTCTGAACTCTCCAGTGCTTGGTTTATAAAATGTTTACCTAAATCATTTGCTGAATATTTGAATGGATAAATGAGTGAGAATAAATCGACAAAAGAATGAGTGAGTGGATGGGAAGTTACTCTTCATGTTATCATTTACAACTTAACAGAAGATATTAATAGAAATAAGGCACCAAACAGTAACTCTTTAATAGTGGATTTCTAGACATCATGATTGGCTGAAAGAGAGAAAAAGGGATCAGGAGGCTCCTGAAACTCTTCAGATTTTATTTTTGTATGGATTGGTTTTGATTGAGAGAGAGGTTTAATGAGGTTTGTTTTTAAAGTACATACCAAAATGAAGTGGCCTGAATTTAAGTGAATGAAAGATTTCTCCTAATTATACAGTGATGTATCACTTAAGGATGGGGATATGTTCTGAGAAATATGTCCGGAGATGATTTTGTCATTGAATAAGCATCTTAGAGTGCATCTTCACAAACCTAGATATTAGAACCTAATGCATACCTCGGTTATTTCAGCCCATTACTTCTAGGCTACAAACCTGTATAGCATTTTACTGTATTGACTACAGGAGGCAGTTGGAACATAGAAATAGGTTTTTGTTTATCCAAACATTTCTAAGCAGAGAAAAGGTATAGTAAAAATCGTGGGATGGGGATGTAGCTCAGTGGTTGAGTGCTTGCCTAGCATGTGCAAGTGTCTGAGTTACATTCCACCAGGGCCAAAAAACAATATCCTCTCCCAAAAGATAAAAAGTGGTGCACCTGTATAGGGCCTACCATGAATGGAGAATGTAGGACTGGAAGTGGCTTTGGGTGAGTCAGGGAGTGAGAGGGGAAGTGAGTGTAAGGTCTCAGCCATGACAGTGCACTGTACAAACTTTATCAGCACCGTGCACCTAGGCTGCACCACAATTATAAAAAAAATCTTTTCCTCATTCAATAACAAATTAACCTTAGCTTACTGTAACTATTAAACTTTACAAACTTTTTTTCATTTAACAACTTTTGACACTTGTAGCACTTGGCACTAAACACAAACACACTGTATAGCTGTACAAAATATTTTTCTTTAAGCCAATTCTTTATAAGTTTTTAAAGTCAATTTTATTTCATCACTTTTTACTTTTTAATTAAAAACTAAGCCACAATGTGCACATTAGGTCAGGTCTACACAGGTCAGGATCCTCAACATCACTGTCTTCCTCCTCTGTGTCTTGTCCTGCTAGAAGGTGTTCAGGGCGCAGCAACACACATGGAGCTGTCATCTGATGCATATATCCTGGAGTCCTGGAAAGGAAATTTTAAAAAAAGTTTGCAATGCTAGAGATCAAACCCAGGGCCTTGAACATGCTAAACGAGCACTTTATCACTGAGCTGTACCCCAACACAACGGAGGAGACGTTTTGAAGCTCTGTATGTTCTACTTGAACTGGTAGGACGTGTATGATACCTTTAAGCACTTAGGCAGCAAGAGAGAGAGGTGTTTACCACAGAGGTAAACACTGAGGATGTTCAGCTTTCAGGATATTATATTTGGCGCCACAAGGAAATCAGAGCTAAATTGATAAAGTTCTTTATAAACTTGATGTAATCAAAACAAGTGTTAAAAAAAAAAAACCCTCCAAACAAGTCACCACTATAAGTTCTGTTCATGTTTGCTACCCACCATCATATTGTAGTCCTATTATCTGGCACAGTTCTTGGTCTATGATTAGGACTCAATAAATGTTTGTTGAATTACTGTTTGAAGCAAACAACCTGCTTATTGTTCCTCTTATGGCTGACACTTCACAGTATTTACTGTCAGATACTTGCTACCTCAGTCATTCCTTCTGTCTTTGAGCTGTTTTATTTGAAAGCAGAAAAGAGAAGCTACTTTTGTTTGCTATTAGGGCTGTACTTGTGAAAAATCCCATTACAGCAGACAGGATTCTAGGATCTGCTGTATGAGCTGTAGGCTAGCTAACAGCAGGCTAAGATTTAAGGAAAGCAATCTTGTAATTATGTTAGCAAAGATTTGTAAATAGAAAAAAGCTATAGCCCACCAAAGTATTTTTAAGAAGAGACATATCGCTGATTTGTTCCACATTGAACAACTAATATAAACAAGCAAATTCCTGCCTTTTGTCATGTGGCAGGCATTCTGTCCTCTTTAGGAATAGCAACTTCTTTAGAAAACACATCTGGTTTCTGAGCCCAGCACTGTCCATCAACAAAACAGATGGGTTTGAAAGATACCAGAAGGTCTATTGCATTGAGCTATAGGCAATTTTCTAAGTAGAATTTCCTTCTTGGTAGTTTGAGAAAGTCCCTGAATATTGAAACTCCATTTCATGAGTTTATAATATGATATGAGATGTTAACATTTAAAAATAGGAATGATTAATAGAAACACTGAATTTGTTGCCCACATTTAAAACCTTGTATTCCCATTTCAAGCTGTTTTAACTATAATGACAGCAATGTGCTAGAACCCAAGGAAACGTGTCACAAAAAGTGGCAGGTCAAAAATTACTTTGAATTCCATCTTTGGGTAAATGATTTAACTCTAATTCCTATAAGCCTTCTAATTCTGGGACTCACATGTACTCCAGTGGCATTTTGAATCGCTACAACCTTGCTGAAGGACCATATATAGATTCAGCATCCCTTATCCAAAATTCTTGCTCCCAGAAGTTTTGATTTTTGATTTTTTATAATTTGGCAATTTCTGAATATACAAAATGAGGCATCTTGGGAGTAGGACCCAAGCCTATATACAAAATTCATTTGTTTTATGCTTCTTATACACACAATTAAATGTAATATTATACAGTATTTTAAGTGTACCTGTGTTTTAAAAATTATTTTATTTTTGAGTTAACATACGTTAATAATATGAGGTGATTTCATTGTGATAATTCCATACATGTGTAAAGTGTACCTTGAGTATGTTTACCCCTACATTGCATTTCTACTCCCTCTCTCCCTTTTCAAACAGTGTTTGGTGGGTTTCG
Source organism: Castor canadensis (assembly GCF_047511655.1). Taxonomy (NCBI): domain Eukaryota; kingdom Metazoa; phylum Chordata; class Mammalia; order Rodentia; family Castoridae; genus Castor; species Castor canadensis. Next base: position 128,963,826 of record NC_133388.1, on the reverse strand, counting down.
TGCTGCAGTCTTCATGTGTATATGTGTAGTGCCCTTCCATCCCTTCCACCCCTTTCACCCCTGAGTATTTCTTCCTTTTTCCTCTCCCTCCCGTGGACTCTCCCAACAGTCCCCCAAATACATTCATGTCCCATTATCACCATCGGCTCCACCACTACCATGATCATCATTAGTATCACTATCTTAGGTATAGATCCACAAGTGAGTGAGAACATGCAATATTTGTCCTTTTGTGCTTAGCTGAGCTTGCTCAGCATAATGATCTCAAGTTTTATCCATGAAAATGATATAATTTCATTTTTATTCATGATGAGTAATATTCAATGGCATATATACTATATATATGTATATATATATAATATTTTCTTTGTACATTCATTGGTTGTAGAGCACCTCATCTGATTCCACAGTTTAGCGCTTTGTGAACAGAGATGCAATAAACATGGGTATGCAGGTATCTCTCTTTCTTGTACATTGATTTACACTTCTTTGGATATATGTCCAAGAGTGGAATGGAGGGGTCAGAAGGTAGGTCTGTTTTTAGTTTTTTAAGAAATCCATACTGATTTCCATACTGATTGCACTACTTTATATTTCCACCAGCAGTGTATGATGGTTCTCTTTTTCCTCTGCATCCATGCTACCATTTGCTGTTTGTTTCATTGATGATTGTCAGTCTGACTGGGGTGAGATGGAATCTTAGTGTAGTTATTTTATATTATTGTTTTTACATTTTTTTATTGTTTTATTCATATGTGCATACAATACTTGGGTCATTTCTCCCCCCTGCCCCCACCCCCTCCCTTAGAACCCACTCCGCCCCCTCCCTCTCGCCCCCCACACCCTCGATACCCGGCAGACGCTATTTTGCCCTTATCCCTAATTTTGTTGAAGAGCGAGTATAAGCAATAATAGGAAGGAACAAGTGTTTTTGCTGGTTGAGATAAGGATAGCTATACAGGGAGTTGATTCACATTAATTTCCTGTGTGTGTGTGTTACCTTCTAGGTTAATTCTTTTTGATCTAACCTTTTCTCTAGTTCCTGGTCCCCTTTTCCTATTGGCCTCAGTTGCTTTTATGGTATCTGCTTTAGTTTCTCTGTGTTAAGGGCAACAAATGTTAGCTAATTTTTTAGGTGTCTCACCCCTCCCTTGTGTGCTCTCGCTTTTATCATGTGCTCAAAGTCCAATCCCCTTGTTGTGTTTGCCCTTGATCTAATGTCTGCATATGAGGGAGAACATATGATTTTTGGTCTTTTGGGCCAGGCTAACCTCACTCAGAATGATGTTCTCCAATTCCATCCATTTACCAGCAAATGATAACATTTCGTTCTTCTTCGTGGCTGCATAAAATTCCATTGTGTATAGATACCACATTTTCTTGATCCATTCATCAGTAGTAGAACATCTTGGCTGTTTCCATAACTTGGCTATTGTGAATAGTGTTGCAATAAACATGGGTGTGCAGGTGCCTCTGGAGTAACCTGTGTCACAGTCTTTTGGGTATATCCCCAAGAGTGGTATTGCTGGATCAAATGGTAGATCAATGTTTAGCTTTTTAAGTAGCCTCCAATTTTTTTACCAGAGTGGTTGTACTAGTTTACATTCCCACCAACAGTGTAAGAGGGTTCCTTTTTCCCTGCATCCTCGCCAACACCTGTTGTTGGTGGTGTTGCTAATGATGGCTATTCTAACAGGGGTGAGGTGGAATCTTAGCATGGTTTTAATTTGCATTTCCTTTATTGCTAGAGATGGTGAGCATTTTTTCATGTGTTTTTTGGCCATTTGAATTTCTTCTTTTGAGAAAGTTCTGTTTAGTTCACTTGCCCATTTCTTTATTGGTTCATTAGTTTTGGGAGAATTTAGTTTTTTAAGTTCCCTGTATATTCTGGTTATCAGTCCTTTGTCTGATGTGTAGCTGGCAAATATTTTCTCCCACTCTGTGGGTGTTCTCTTCAGTTTAGAGACCATTTCTTTTGATGAACAGAAGCTTTTTAGTTTTATGAGGTCCCATTTGTCTATTCTATCTCTTAGTTGCTGGGCTGCTGGAGTTCTGTTGAGGAAGTTCTTACCTATACCTACTAACTCCAGAGTATTTCCTACTCTTTCCTATATCAACTTTAGAGTTTGTGGTCTGATATTAAGTTCCTTGATCCATTTTGAGTTAATCTTGGTACAGGGTGATATACATGGATCTAGTTTCAGTTTTTTGCAGACTGCTAACCAGTTTTCCCAGCAGTTTTTGTTGAAGAGGCTGCAATTTCTCCATCGTATATTTTTAGTGCCTTTGTGAAAGACAAGTTGGTTTTAGTTGTGTGGCTTCATGTCTGGGACCTCTATTCTGTTCCACTGGTCTTCATGTCTGTTTTTGTGCCAGTACCATGCTGTTTTTATCATTATTGCTTTGTAATATAGTTTGAAGTCAGGTATCATGATACCTCCAGCATTGTTCTTTTGACTGATTATTGCCTTGGCTATTCGTGGCCTCTTGTGTTTCCATATAAATTTAACAGGAGATTTTTCAATCTTTTTAATGAATGTCATTGGAATTTTGATGGGAATTGCATTAAACATGTAGATTACTTTTGGGAGTATAGACATTTTTACTATGTTGATTCTACCAAACCATGAGCATGGGAGATCTCTCCTCTTTCTATAGTCTTCCTCAATCTCTTTCTTCAGAAGTTTATAGTTTTCCTTGTAGAGGTCATTCACATCTTTTGTTAGGTTTACACCTAGGTATTTGATTATTTTTGAGGCTATTGTAAATGGAATTGTTTTCATACATTATTTTTCAGTTTGTTCATTATTAGTGTATAGAAATGCTGATGATTTTTCTATGTTGATTTTATACCCTGCTACCTTGCTTTAGCTATTGATAGTGTCTAGAAGCTTCTGAGTAGAGTTTTTTGGGTCTTTAAGGTATAGGATCATGTCATCTGCAAATAGGGATATTTTGAGAGTTTCTTTACCTATTTGTATTCCTTCTTCTTGCCTCATTGCTCTGGCTAGGAATTCCAGTACTATGTTGAATAGGAGTGGAGATAGTGGGCATCCTTGTCTGGTTCCTGATCTTAGAGGGAATGGTTTCAGTTTTTTTCCATTAAGTATAATGCTGGCTGTAAGTTTGTCATATATAGTTTTTATCATGTTGAGGTACTTTCCTTCTATTCATAGTTTTCTTAGAGCTTTTATCATGAAATGGTGTTGGATCTTATCAAAGGCTTTTTTCTGCATCTATTGAGATGATCAAGTGGTTTTTGTCTTTGCTTCTGTTAATGTGGTTTATTACATTTATTGATTTTCGTATGTTGAACCACCCCTGCATCCCTGGGATGAGGCCTACTTGGTCGTGGTGAATAATCTTTTTGATGTATTGTTGAATTCCTCTTGGCTCAGTTTTCGATGATTATATGTATCTAGATATCTGTCCATTTCTTTAAGATTTTCAAATTTATTTGAATATAGGTTCTTGAAGTAATCTTTGATGATTTCCTGGACTTCCATGGTGTTTGTTGCTATCTCCCCTTTAGCATTCCTGATTCTTCTAATTTGGGTTTTTTCTCTCCTCATTTTAGTCAGGTTTGCCAGGGGTCTATTGATCTTGTTTATTTTTTCAAAGAACCAACTTTTTGTCTCATTAATTCTTTGTATGGTTTTTTTGGTTTCTATTTTGTAGATTTCAGCTCTTATTTTTATTATTTCTCTCCTATTTGTTTTGGGATTTGCTTGTTCTTGTTTTTCTAGGAGTTTGAGATGTATCATTAGGTCATTGATTTGGGAACTTTCAGTCTTTTTGATATATGCACTCATGGCTATAAACTTTCCTCTCAGGACTGCGTTTGTTGTGTTCCATAGGTTCCGGTAGGTTGTGTGTTCATTTTCATTGACTTCCAGGAACTTTTTAATTTCCTCTTTTATTTCATCAATGACCCATTGTTCATTAATGAGTTATTTAGTTTCCAGATGTTTGCATGTTTTTTGTCTTTACTTTTGTTGTTGCATTCTAGTTTTACTGCATTGTGATCAGATAGTATGCATGGTATAATTTCTATTTTCTTGTATTTGCTGAGGCTTGCTTTGTGCCCTAGGATATGATCTATTTTGGAGAAGGTTCCATGGGTTGCTGAAAAGAATGTATATTGTGTAGAAGTTGGATGAAATGTTCTGTAGACATCAAGTAGGTCTATTTGATGTATTGTATATTTTAGATCTTGGATTTCTTCATTGATTTTTGGTTTGGATGACCTATCTATTAGTGATGAGGTGTTAAAGTCTCCCACAACCACTGCGCTGGAGTTAATATATGCTTTTAGGTCTTTCAGGGTATGTTTGATGAAATTGGGTGCGTTGATATTGGGTGCATACAAGTTGATAATATTTCCTTTTGGTCTATTTCCCCTTTTATTAGTATGGAATGTCCTTCTTTATCTTGTTTGATCAATGTAGGTTTGAAGTCTACTTTGTCAGAGATAAGTATTGCTACTCCTGCCTGTTTTCGGGGGCCATTGGCTTGGTAAAACTTCTTCCAGCCTTTCATCCTAAGCCTATGCTTATTTCTGTCAGTGAGATGGGTCTCCTGTAAGCAACAAATTGTTGGATCTTCCTTTTTAATCCATTTCATCAAGCGGTGCCTTTTGATGGGTGAATTAAGTCTGTTAACATTAAGCGTTAGTACTGATAGGTATGTGGTGATTCCTGTCATTTAGTTGTCTTAGTTGTTTAATGATTTGATTGTGTGTACCTAAGTTCATGTTACTCTCTACTTTCTTGCTTTTTCTTTTCCCGTGGTTTGGTGCTGCCTGTCTTTTCATGGTTAAGTTGGGTTTCACTTTCTGTGTGCAGAATCCCTTGAAGAATCTTTTGTAATGGTGGCTTTGTGGTCACATATTGTTTTAGTTTCTGCTCATCGTGGAAGACTTTTATTGCTCCATCTATTTTGAATGATAGTTTTGCTGGGTAGAGTATCCTGGGGTTGAAGTTATTTTCATTCAGTGCCCAGAAGATCTCACCCCATGCTCTTCTTGCTTTTAATGTTTCTGTTGAGAAGTCTGCTGTGATTTTGATGAGTTTACCTTTGTATGTTATTTGTTTTTTCTCTCTTACAGCCTTCAATATTCTTTCCCTGGTTTCTGAACTTGTTGTTTTAATGATGATATGTCTGGTCTGTTTGGTGTCCTGGAGGCCTCTTGCATCTGTATGGGAATATCTTTCTCTAGATTTGGGAACTTTTCTGTTATTATTTTGTTGAATATATTATGCATTCCCTTTGCTTGCACCTCTTCTCCTTCTTCAATACCCATGATTCTCAAGTTTGGTCTTTTGATGGAGTCGGTGAGTTCTTGCATTTTCTTTTCACAGGCATTGAGTTGTTTAATTAATAGTTCTTTGGTTTTTCCTTTAATTACCATTTTATCTTCAAGTTCTGAGATTCTGTCTTCTGTTTGTTCTATTCTGCTGGATTGGCCTTCTGTTTTGTTTTGCAGTTCTGTTTCATTCTTTTTTCTGAGGTTTTCCATGTCCTGGGTGGTTTCCTCTTTAATGTTGTCTATTTTTGTTCTGAGTTCATTTATCTCTTTAAAAATCGTGTTCTCTGTTTCACTTTGGTGTTTATACAGTGCTTCTATGGTTTCCTTTATTTCTTCTTTTGCTTTTTCAAATTCTCTATTTTTGTTGTCTTGGAATTTCTTGAGTGTCTCCTGTACATTTTTGTTGACCCTATACAGTATCATCTCTATAAAATTCTCATTGAGTACCTGTAGTATGTCTTCTTTTAAATTATTCTTGTGAGCTTCATTGGGTTCTTTGGCATAGTTTATCTTCATTTTGTTGGAGTCTGGATCTGAGTATCTGTTTTCTTCATTTCCCTCTGGTTCCTGTACTAAATTTTTGCTGTGGGGAAACTGGTTTCCCTGTTTTTTCTGTCTTCCCATCATTGCCCTTGGTGTTGTTATTTTCCCTGTACCGTGTGCAATTAAGTTTTTTCTGTCTTATAATAATAGCACTATTGATATTTAGAATGGAAGGGTGAGAGGGGATGGAAAGCAAAGAAGTTAAAGGAAAAGGAAAAGACAAATAATCAAGTAGAAAGAAAAAAAACAAACAAACAAACAAAAAAGTTTCAAAGATATAAACAGAGACAGTGTACTAATCAACCATAAGCTGAAAAGGCATTAGAGAGACATAGAGAGGATTGAAAATAAAAAATAAAAAGAATAAAGATAAGAATAAAAAGAAAAAATAAGTAAATGAAAGAAAAAATATATGTAAATAAAATAAAATAAAACAAAATGAAAAATAGAAAATAAAAAAACCCTCCAAGTTTAAATGAAATGAAGTTTCAGTCTTAATAATTTTGTTGTCTGTCTCAGCCTCCAATCCTGGAGGTGGTGCCTCAGATGTTGTTCTGTAGTTGTCTCATCAAAGGGGACGTAAACAGTAGATCAAAACTGCACACACACAAAAACCCACAAAGTGTCCCAAGTTCAAATGCAATACAGTTTCAGTAAGTTTTTCAGCATGCAGGTGTAGTTTGGTTGTTTTCTCATCAAAGGTAGGGAGAGAGAAAAAAAAGTCTGGAGACAGGTCTGTGAATGGCTGTCTGCATCTGTGGCTTGCCTGCCCACTGCTGTCAGCCTGCTGTTGCTGGAGGTTTTATTTATGCAGATCTCTGGGGTGAGCTTAGCACTCACCTGGTCCTGCAGGTTTTGTTTACTCAGAGTTCTCCTGTGTGCGAGCCTCTGCTACAAGCTTTCCCCTTTCCAAGCACACTGGGGGAGGTGACACTGCACCCGCTTTCTCAGGCCAGCATGTTTGTTTACAGTGTTTGTTTACAGCTCACGTGGGAAGTGGGTCTTCCCCCCTCTCCTGTGGAGTTTTCCTCCCTCCGCCACTCTCACAAACTTTCCCACTCCTGGTTGCTGGGTGTTGCCCCCACTCCTGTCGGAGCCTCTCCAGTTAGGCCTGGCTTGTTTATTTACAGTTCCGGGAAGGATTCCCCTTCCCTGCTCTTCAGCATTCAGTGTGCCCCATCCTCTTTGCAACGTGTCTTTATTGTTCTTATTGCTTATTACTCAGTTTCTCTTTTTTCCCTGGGTTGGAGTTGGTCTGTCCAAGGGGCTATGCTGTTCTTGCCCAGGGTTGTCTGTGGAAGTACCACGTACTGCTTAGCTCACCTTGTCCGCGTCTTCCCAAGCCGTCTGGGTGTGGGTGACTGGCGGCCTGGGGGCCCTTCTGGTTTCCCCATTTAGCATGAAGTGGAGATTCTCTGCACAGGCTGGAGGTGTGGAGGGGTCAAAGTTTTGCCTCTTCCTGGTGGTTTTGCCTGCAAGGTGTGTCTCCAGCATCTCTCCAAGATTTCACTATAGGAGGCACGCTTTCTGCTTCCTCCTAGCCGCCATCTTGTAATTCCTGTTTTTACATTTACTCACATGTGTATACATTGGTTGGGCCACTTCCCCCTACCTCCTTCCAGGCAGAACCTGTTCTGCCCTCTTGTTCTCTGATGCTGTTGAAGAGAAAACATAAGAGATAATAAGAAGGATAGCATTTTTTGCTAGTTTGAGATAAAGATAGCTATACAGAGAGATTCCTAGCATTGCTTCCATGCACATGTGTATTGCAACCCACATTGGTTTATCTCTACTAGACCTTTTCACTACTTCCTAGTTCTCTTTCCATAGTGGCCTCTGCCAGTTTCAGATTACTATATTTGCTCCTCTACAGTGAGCACATCAGCCACATTCAAGTTTTAGGTTTTCTTCCCTTTCTCTGTTCCTCCCATGTGTGTTCTCCCCTTATTATGTGACCCAGGTCCAATAATATTACTGCATTTGTTTTAGGCCTATAATCTACATATGAGGGAGAACTTGCTATTTTTGGCCTTCTGAGCCTGGCTAACTTCACTTACGATGATGTTCTCCAGTTCTATCCATTTACCTGTGAATGACAGAATTTTATCCTTCTTTGTGGCTGAGTAAAATTTCATTGTGTATAAATACCACATTTTCTTAATCCATTCATCAGTATTGGAGCATATTAGCTGTTTACATAGCTTGGCTATTGTGAATAGTGCTGCAATAAACATGGGTGTACAGGTGCCTCTGGAGTAACCTGAGTCACATTCCTTTGGGTATATCCCTAGGAATGGGATTGTTGGATCATATGGCAGACCTATGATTAATTTTTAAAGAAGCCTCCATATTGTTTTCCAAAGTGGTTGCATTAGCTTACATTCCCACAAGCAGTGTATGAGGGTTCCTTTTCCCCCACATCCTCACTAACATTTGCTGTTGGTGGTGTTCTTGATGATTGCTATTCTAACAGGGGTGAGGTGGAATCTTAGTGTGGTTTTGATTTGAATTTCCTTTATGGCCAGGAATGAGCATTTTTTTTGTGTGTTTTTTGGCCATTTGGACTTCTTCCTTTGAAAAAGTTCTGTTTAGTTCAGTTGCCTATTTCTTTTTGGGTCATTAATTTGGGGGAAGTTTAGTTTTTTGAGTTCCCTGTATGTTCTGGTTGTCAGTCTCTTGTCTGATGTATAGATAGCAAAGATTTTCTCCCATTTTGTGGGTAGTCTCTTTAATTTAGAGACCATTTCTTTTGTTGTGCAGAAGCTTTTTAATTTGTTGGTGTATAGAAAGGCTACTGATTTTTGTAAGTTGATTTTGTATCCTGCAATAATGCTGAAGCTGTTTATGGTATCTAGGAGTTTTTGGATGAAGTTTTTTGAGTCTTTGAGGTACAGGATCATGTTTGTTACAAGTAAGGATACTTTGACTATTTCTTTACCTATTTGTTTTCCTTTTATTTCTTCTTCTGGCCTTATGGCTCTGGCTAGAAATTCCAGTACTATGTTGAATAGAAGTGGGAAGAGTGGGCATCCTTTTCTCATTCCTGACTTTAGGAGAAATGGTTTCAGTTTTTCCCCATTAACTATGATGTTGGCTATAGGCTTGTCATATATAGCCTTTATAATGTTGAGGTACATTTCTTCTATTCCTAGTTTTCTTAGAGCTTTTATCATGAAATGATTTTGAATCTTATCAAAGGCTTTTTCTGCATCTATTGAGATGATCAAGTAGTTTTTGTCTTTGCTTCTATAGTATGCTGCATTTCATTTATTGATTTATGCATTTGAACCAACTCTGCATCCCTGGGATGCAGCTGACTTGGTTGTGGTGAATTATCTTTCTGATGTGTTGTTGAATTTGGTTTGCCATTATTTTATTGAGGATTCTTGAATCAATTTTCCTTCAGGAGATTGGCCTGTAGTTCTCTTTTTGGATGTGTGTTTGGCTGTTTTGGGATGAGTATAACTCTAGCTTCATAGAATGAGTTAGGCAGTGTTCCTTCCCTTTGTATTTCATGGAAAATTTAAGGAGTGTTGGTATTACTTCTTCTTTAAAGATCTGATAGAATTCAGCAGCAAATCAGTCAGATCCTGAACTTTTCTTTTTTGGAGACTCTTTATTGCTGCTTCTATTTCATTATATGTTATAGATCTGTTTTGGTAGTTAATATCCTCTTGGTTCAGTTTTGGATGGTCATAAGTATCTAGAAATTTGTCCATTTCTTCAAGATTTTCAAGTTTATTGGAATATAGATTCTCAAAGTAGTCTCTGGTGATTGCTTGGAATCCCTGGTATTTGTTGTTATCTCTCCTTTTTCATTTCTGATTTTACTAATTTGGTTCTTTTCCCTCCTGATTTTAGTCAGATTTGCCAGGAGCTTGTAGATCTTGTTTGTTTTTTCAAAGAATCAGCTTTTTGTTTCATTGATTTTTTTTTTTGTATTTTTTATTTTAGTCTTTATTGCATTAATTTCAGCCCTTGTTTTAATGATTTCTCTTTCTGGTTGTTTTAGGTTTTGCTTGTTCCTGTTTTTCTAGGAATTTGAGATGTAGCATTAGGTCATTTATTTGAGATCTTTCTGTCCTTCGAATATATGCACTCATGGCTATAAACTTTCCTTTTAGGACTGCCTTTGCTGTGTCCCATGGGTTCTGGTAGGTTGTGTTTTCATTTTCATTAACTTCAAGGAACTTTTTTATTTCCTCTCTTATTTCTTATATAACCCACTGATAATTGAGTAATGTGTTATTCAGCCTCCAATTATTTGTGTATTTTATGCTGTTGTTTTGTTGTTGAGTTCTACTTTTATGCATTGTGATCAGATACAATGCATGGGATTATTTCTATTTTCTTATATTTGCCGAGGCTTGCTTTGTGCCCTAAGATATCATCAGTTTTGGAGAAGGTTCCATATGCTGCTGAGAAGAATGCATATTGTACTATTGTCAGATGAATTATTCTGTAGATATCAGTTAGGTCCAATTGATCTGTGTCATTTAGTTCTAGGATTTGTGTTGATTTTTTGTTCAGGTGACCAATCTATTGGTGATAGAGGGGTATTAAAATCTCCCACTACCACTGTGTTGGAGTCTATATGTGGTTTTAAGTCCTTTAGTGTATGTTTGATGAAATTGGGTGCACTGACATTGGTGCATATAGTTTGATAATCATTATTTCCTTTTGATGTATTGCCCCTTTTATTAGTATGAAGTGTCCTTCTTTGTCTTGTTTGACCAATGTATGTTTGAAGTCTACTTTATCTGATATAAGTATTGTTACTGCTGCCTGTTTTCGGGGGCCATTGGCTTAGTGAATCTTCTTCTAGCCTTTCACCCTGAGCCAGTGTTTATTTCTGTCAATAAGGTGGGTCTTTTGCAAACAACAGATTGTCCAGTCTTCATTTTTAATCCAGTTTGGCAAAGGATGTCTTTTGATGGGGCAGTTGAGTCCATTGATGTTCAGTGTTAATATTGATAGGTATATGGTAATTCCTGCCATTTAGTTGTTTAGGGATCTGGTTGTGTGCAGCTGAATCAATGCTATTCTCTTATACTTGTCTTTTCTTCTCCTATGGTTTGATACTTCCCATACTCTCCTTGTTTTGTTTGCTTTTATCTTCTATGTGCAGAATTCCCTGTAGAATCTGGTGGCTTGGTTGTCATATTTTTTTAGTTTCTGTTTATCATGAAAGATTTTTATTGCTCCATCAATGATGGTTTTGCTGGGTACATTGTACTAGGGCCAAAATTATTTTCATTTAGTGCCTGAAATACCTCACTCCATGTCCTTCTTGCTTTTAAGTATTCTGTTGAGAAATCTGTCATTTTGATGGATTAACCTTTCTACATTATTCGTTTTTTTCTCTTACAGCCTTCGATATTCTTTCTCTGTTCTCTGTGCTTGTTGTTTTAATGATAATATGTTGTGGGGTAGTTTTATTTTGGTCCAGTCTGTTTGGTGTCCTGTAGGCTTCTTGTACCTGAAAGGGCAATTCTTTCTTGAGGTTTGGGAAATTTTCTGTTATTATTTTGTTGAATGTATTACATATCCCTCTGGTTTATACCTCTTCTCCTTCTTCAATGCCCATGATTCTCAGGTTTGGTCTTTTGATAGAGTCACTGAGTTCTTGAATATTCCTTTCATAGCTCTTGAGTTGTTTGGCTAAAATTTCTTCTGTTTTTTCTTTAATTTCTATTTTGTCTTTGATTTCTATTTTGTCTTTGATCTCTGAGATTCTGTCTTCTACTTGTTATAGTCCAGTGGAATGGCCTATCACTGTGTTTTTTGTTTGACTAAAAGGACTTTTTATTTCCAAGATTTCTGTTTGATTCTTTTTTCTGAGGTTTTCTATATCTTTGTTCAACTTCTCTTTTATATTTTGTGTTGTCAACCTTAATTCATGTGTCTCTTTTTTATAGTGTCCTGTGTTTCATTTTGGTGTTTGTTGAAGTTCTTTCTGAGTTTATTTATTTATTTCTGTGTCTTCTCATGTTCTTTATTTTTGGTGTCTTAAAATTTCTTGAGTGGAGCTTGTATATTCTGAATAACCATGTCTGATATGTTCTTTATGAATTTCTCAGTGATTTCTTCCAAGATTTCCTCTTTGGGGTTTTTTTTGTGGGTGTCACTAGGCTCCTTAGTGACATTTATCATTGTTTTGTTGGGGTCATTTCCTTTATTTCCCACAGAATCCTGTTTTGAATTATTTTTTTGAGGAGAGTGGTTTCCATCCCTTCTTCTTCTTCTTATCACTCCGCTTAGTGCTGTATAACTATGTTCTTGATAGGCTAGTTGGTGGTTTTAATTGCCTGTTTTCTTTCCCTTGATTTAATTTTTGTGTTGTGGCTGACTGTTGTTTGCTAGGTTGATGTGCTCTTTCTGTCTCTGGGCTGGAGGTATAATTTAGCAATAACAGATTCACAGGTTAAATGCCAAACCAGTTGTTTACATATTGTATAGAAAATACCTAGGTGATAATATCTATAAACAGTGGGAGTTGGAGGGGTTAATGATTATTAGGCTAGATATAGAAATTTGGGTGATTGGTAAAGGTGGCACTAAAAAGGGGGAAAGGGATGGGTGGGTGGGTGGAGGAAGAGGAATGGGGGCTGCTGTGTTTTGTGGCCCTTATGAGTGTTTGGGTGTATTTCTTTTGTTGTAGTAGAGGGTGCTTGTGTCAGGTATTGCAGGGGGCTGGGGTTGTACAGTTGGTACAGTAGGCTAGTAAGTGGGTGGTGAGTATGTAGGAGGGAGGGTTAGTGTGGTGACAGGTTGGGGAAGGTTAGGAGGGGGAGGTGAAGACAGGGAAGAGTGGATGAGAAGAGACAGAGTAGTTGGGAAGGAGAACAATGGATTCTAGCACAGGAAAAGGAAAAAAGTGAAGGGGATAAGAATAGGAATAAGGAAATAGTGATATTGAAGTTAATAATACAGGAAAAACAAAACACAACAAAAAACACTGGGTACAGGAACAACAAAAAGTTTGACTTTTGGTAAAAGTTCTGGAGTTATTCCTCAGATGTCCAATCCTGGTATTGGTGTACAGAATTGTATTTGGTCTCATCAGGTGACCGGCTTGTAGTAGTATTTGGTTCCTTCTGTCCACAGGGTTAGTTGCAATTGGCAGGTGAGGTATGTCTGCCAGTTCATGCAGGGTGGTCAGAGCTGTTGTTGTTTCCACCAGGCAGCAGCTTCATTGCAACTCTGTTTGGTCAGCTCCTTCCCGAGCAAGGTGTGGCAGTTCAGTTTTGAATAATGTCTCTGTCCTATGAGATCAGCTCTGGGATCTACCACCTGCCCCACTTTGGCATGTTGGCTTGTTGTTCCCCCCTCCCCCCGGCTCTCAGCCTTTGTGCCTCTCCCAACCTCTGCTGGGTGGTAGCAGCTCCTCTGAGAGTTTGAATTGTTACCCCATTCTCACTCTCAGCCTTTGTTGCTTTACCTGTGTTTGTTCACTGAGAGTTTGACTCGTTTCCCCATCCGCATTCTCCAGGGCATGTTCAGCATTCCACCGCTTCTGCTGTTGATGTTAGATTACAGATTGCTGTCTATGCTTTTCAATTTTGTTGGGGGGTATGGTTCAGTCTGCCAAGTGGCTTTGCTGGATTATGTTCCTAGGGAATGGGAAGGGGAGTTATGCATGATGTGTGGTACTCCCCTGTTTATTCTGGAGACTCATACAAGCAGCTTTGAAACCAGCTGGTAGGGAAAAAATGGCATGTCAGGAGGCTTTCCATGGGTTAGAGGTCCAGGATATTGCAGAGTTTGATTCTGATTGATTCTGTCTTCTGCTTTTTGGGAGAAGGAGAAAAAGAAAAGACAGGAGGAGAGAGAGAGAGAGAAGGAGATGACTAGGAGGCTTCTTTCCCAGGACCAGACATGACTTGCTGGCTGTGCCATGTGGGATTTTTGTGGCTGTTATGTGCAATTAAAGGCTGATTTAAGGGTCAATCTTTTAATTTTATGTGTACTTAATGTGTTGGCAGTTATTATCTGGGCTAGGATCAGAATTACCCAAGTGTAGCTCCGACATCTCAAGGTGGTTTCTGGAGTTATGGAGCTTAGGATTTCTGATTACCTGCCCTAACCATCATCTTGGATCCTCCCTTAGTGTAGTTTTGGTTTGTATTTCCTTTATGGATAATGGTGTTGAACATTGCTTCATGTGTTTATTTGCTATTTTTATTTCTTCTTTTGAGAACTGTCTATTCAGTTTGCCCATTTATTAATTAGATTATTTGTTCTTTTGCTGTTTAGGTTTTTTTCTTTTTTTTTTAGCTCTGTATATTCTGGATATAAATACCTTATCTGTTGGATAGCTAGCAAAAATTTTCTCTCATTCTGTGATTTGCCTCTTGATTCTGTTAACTATTTCTTTTGATGTGCAGAAACTTTAATTTGATGCAGTCCCATTTGCCAATCCTTGCTTTTATGTCCTGGGCAATTGGAGTCTTATTCAGAAAATAATTACCTACACCTATGTCTTCCAGAGTTTTCCCCATTTTTTTCCTGTAGTAATTTCAATGTTTCAGGTATAACATTAAGAGCATTATCCATTTAGAGTTGATTTTTATAAAGGGTGCAAGATAGGGATCTAGTTTGTCTTCTGCATGTAGATTACCAGTTTTCCTAGCACCATTTGTTACTGTCTTTTCTCCAGTATATCTTTAGCACATTTGTCAAAGTTCAGATGGCTGTAGTTGTGTGGGTTTATTTCTTGGTCTTTTATTTTTGTGCCAGTACCATGTTTTTGTTACTATGACTCTATAATATTAGTTGAATTCTGGTATTGTGATGCCTTTAGCATTGCTTTTTTTGCTCAGGATTGCTTTTGATAGTCACAGTCTATCAATTTGAATATGAATTTTAGGAGAGATTTTTCTATTTCTGTAAAGGATGACATTGGGATTTTGGTGGGCATTGCATTGAATCTGGCTCTGGGCTTTCAGAAGTCTTCTACACCTGGGACTCTAGCAACAGACCCAGCAAGGTGGGCCCTGCTCTCCTTATATCTTCAGATTCAGAGGTAAAACAGGAAAAAGGGGAAGTGACCTGGTTAGTCTAGTCACTTGCTAGGCCACAAGATTAGAGATTCATGTAGCCATAGCTTAGTATCCAAAGAGTTCAGTGTTAAGTTACAGTGTCTGCCAAGTGCAAGCACCAAAAGATCCAAATGTGTCTTTTCAGATGGGCAGAGTATAGTTGATGATGGGCAATGCAGTTGAGGGTCCAGGAAAGATGTAATTCTGGAGAGGTCTGTTGATTGGTGGTAGGGGTCAAGCATGGGCTGGGAATCAGGAATGGTGCCAGGGGAAGGATAAAGAAAAATGAGTCACTGTATCATTATCTGAGAATGAGGCACATGAGTATAGAGGTGTAGGAAACTTAACCTTGGAAATCAAGAAGAGCCACCTTTCCAGAAGAGAGCAACAACTCAGACTCAACTCAGAAACCTCTTTATCTGGATCCATGGCTCTAACTGAAATGAAAGGGTGTTGACAAGCTATGTCTCTAACAAATATCTCATGGGCAGGGAAACCTGGTAAGTCAGGGGGTGGGAAATGAGAGAGGAAACACTATAATAGTGTCATGTGTTTCTTTGTGGCTACCATCTAGGGGGACAACTTGACACTGCAGTACTGGCTAAATTTATGCCAGTAAGTCCATACAGAAACCAAAGTAAGGGCACAACTGGAGCCAGAAAAAGCTGGAAGGATAAGGAATTTGATGGTTCATTTAAAATGTTATCATGTTTTTCTTTTTTTGGAGGTAGTGGTGATTGAACTCATGGCCTCACACTTGCTAGTTAGGTACTCTAGCACTTGAGCCATTCCATCAGCCCTTTTTGCATTATTTTTGAGATAGGATCTTGCTTTATGTCTGTCTGGGTCAGTCTAGACTGTGATCCTCTCATTTGTGCTTCCCCATGTAGCTGGAGGAACAGGTGTGTATCACTATACCCAGCCACTGGTTGAAAGAGGGTCTCCTGAACTTTTTGCCTGGGCTGGTCTTGAACTAAGATCTTCTTGGTCTCTGCCTCCCAAATAGCTAGGTTGACAGGCTAGAACCACTTTGCCTGGCTAATGATTTGCTTAATTAAAAAAAAAACACAGTAAAATCAATAATAGATCAATAATAAACAAAACTATAGAACAAGGTATAATGTATAAAACAACAATAATGAAACAAAAACAGAAAACCATAAACAAACATAAAAACAGGCATTTGTTGAATGCCCATCATGTGCCCAGAGGAGCAAAGACAAGTCTTAAGCAGCTCTTACCTGGGAGATGCTTGGCTTACTCCATGGCCAATAGAATGATTGCAAATTCTTAGAGGACAGGTACCATATTTTCCTCTGAATTCCCACACACTGGGCTCCAAACAGTCTACTGATCCTATTCTTTGCCTGTTTACCACATCTTAAGTTCATTGATGCAGAGACTTAAAACACTTGGTCCTGTACTCTAAGAAAAGTTAACAATTTCGTAGTACTTATGATAGACTGGGCCCTTCCCTAGGATTTTATGTGTTTAAATCACAATGATGAAATGAGGTACTTTTACTCTTCCTGACTTACAGGGGGTTAAGAAATTTGCACTTGGAGAGATCTAGTAGGTAGGAAGCCAGGGTTTGAATCCACACAGTCTGTTTTAGAGTACAGATGCTTAACAGTTATGCTTTGTGCTCTCTGTGACAAGTGAAAGGAGAGTATATTCTCTATGAATGCAGAATTTATAATCAGCTTCTGGAAGACAAAGCCTAACTACTGAGAACAACAGTGGATGATGGCCTGTGTAATGTAGTGCTACAGGCCATAAAAGCTGAAGAGGTTCAAGAGAATGAATTTTGCAGTAGGGACAGTGAGTCTTGGAAAGTGAACAGGATTTGAAAGCTAGGAATGCAATAGAAGGCAGGAGTGTGTCCCATGGGCGAAGCACCAGTGATACTCCTCTTGCAATGGAGCACCTTCTAACGGCTGCTGCTTTGCCAGGCTTGGGGTCCTGGAGGAGGGCTCAGGGACAGCTAGAAATCCTTTCTCTTTTTCAACCTCGAGGACAAAAATGTTTCTGGCTAGCATCTTTTATTTGTGCAGCACAATTTTTGAAAATCTAAAAAGTAACCTACAGGGTCTTAACAGTTTACAAAAGGCAAATCTTTTCTGTAAAATTTTCAAAAGTTGGTTAGGACTATTAAAAATTCTAAATATTTGTTTTTGATAAAAAAATAAAAAAGATTGGTATCTGTAATATGCCTGGTAGTTTTTCTTCTCCCTTGATCTCTAAGAAATTATTCAAGGACCAAAGTAATTACTACACCGGGGATTATGCATTATTAAAAACACATTCAAGCCTCCTTTATTCTAATGTAAACTAGAGACACTTAACAATTGTGGGAAAGAAAGATGAAGTCTATGTCCTAATGAAGCCAAAGCATTTGATCAGTTTGATTCACTGAGGAGAAAACAGGCCAAAGTTAATATTACAGTATTAAAGTGTACACACACACACACAGCCTAACCCTCTCCCCCCACAAAAGAAGAAAAGTAACATTTATAAAGTAATTCTCACAGGCTGGGATTTCTATTAGTCTTTCATGCCCTATCAACTTTCTTAGCCACAATGAGAAAGGTATTTGTGCCTCTTTTTTACAGATGAGAAAACTGTGGCACTTGAAAGGCACTCTTTCCCAAATCAGTCATAGAGATGACAAAGTATCCAGATTTTCTGATTCATTACCCCATGTTCCTAATAAAAGCCCTTGGTCTGGTTCCTAAGAGCTGTGTGGAGAAACTCAGAGTGGAAGACTCCCATCCAGGTCTACTTCAAGACTGCTGGATCTAGATTCTTACAGGCCCTTGAAGCCCTGCTTTAGGTACTAAGAGAAACCCACAGTGGCCTGTGGTGTGTGGTGACACACACGCATGGAAGATTAGCATATGATTTTTCAATACTGCCCTTGGATTTTATTTCTAATGTTGATAATAGCAGCTTACATTTATTGTACACTATGTTTCATATAATGATTCTAAGAACTTTATATGTATTATCTCATTTAACTCACAAAAACCATAGAGATTCTCTTATTATCCATTTTACAAACAAGGAAATTGAGCCATGGAGAAATTAAGGAACTTTCCATGGACAATACAAGGAAATGGTTTAGCCTCGAATCAAACCCAGACTAAGACTTTGAGGCTTTTACATGTGTGTTTATGTGTGTGTGCGTGTACATGTGTGTGTGCACATGTGTGTGTTGAGACAGGACCGCCATATTACCCACACTGGCCTTGAACTAGAAATCCTTCTATCTCTACCTCCTGAGCGTGAGATCAACAACCATGCACCGCTATGCCTGGCTCCTTGCATTGTTTTATGTGAATTTCCTGAACACTAAAATTATTTGGAGCACTAAAATATAATTTTTTGTTGATCTGTTTGTATTTCTTTATAATATAAAATTTATCCTTTGACATATGAATACACTACATTTTAGTTATTTCTTCCCTACAAATAAATATGAAAGTTCTTTCCTTATTATAAAGAGAATACAACAGACATCCTTAAACATGTCTCCTTGTAAGCTGGGTATAACAGTACATGCCTGTCATCTCAACTGCTCAGGAGGTTGAGACAGGATTTTGAGTTCGAGGTCAGCCTTGGCAGAGTTAATGAGACACTAGCTTGAAAACAAAATAAATGGTAGTGCAAAGGTCCCAGTAACCAGTTCCCCAAAAGAAACCCCAAAGCAATCTCCTTTTATACATTGGCATGTAAAATATATGTGTTCATTTGAAGTAGCAGGTTTATGATATGATACATTCATCAGATTCTAATTTCATATATGTATTTGGTTCTATACATGGACTCTCAATTATTTTCTTTTGACTTTGTCTAATGTATTTGTTTATTCTTGTGCCAGACACATTGTTTTAGTTATTTTAGCATTACAATTTTTCATATCTTGTAGGGCATTTATTTCTAATTTTTCATATTTTTGTAATTTCTGTGTATTTAATTTTATAGATAATCTTAAATTGTTGATATAGTCCAGGTTTATTTTGTTATCACCTTAGTTTTATACTTTAATTGGAGGATAATTGATTCTCTAAAACCTGGATTCTTTCCAACAAGAGCGTTGCTTAGCTTTCTATTTATTAAAAAAATCCTCTTGGTCTGGGGGTATAGCGTGGTGGTAGGACCATTTGCTTAGTATGTACTAGGCCCTGGGTTTGATCTTGCTCTTGAATTCTTGCTGTCAGACCAGAACATTTAGCAGCTTGGGGTCTGGACCCAGGTCTTCTTTTTCTTGAGACAGCTTCACCTCCTCTCCCAGAATTTTTTCATTGGCTGGAAGTAAAGCTCATTTCAAGGAACAGGCTATAGACAAACAGGATCAATGGAAAGAACATCTTCAATTCCTCTTATAGCTGAAATAAGATATACGGTGCCCATTGTGTCTTACGGATTGGGTGAGAGGGAGAGAGTCAACCCTAGGGCCGACTGTGCACACTCCCATGGCCCTCTGCAGGGCTGGATGCACGATCTCTGCCAGTTGTAACTCTCTGCAAACTCAGAGCTCCTGGATATTGTCTTGTGTCTCACATGGCTAACAGTACAGTCAGCCCCAAATAATGACGTTCCACTTGGTGATGGTGGTCCTATTTACAATGGAGGGAAAAAATTCTTACTGCTTATGATGATGTAATGTCTTAGTGTGAGGCAACACTCACATGTTTGTGGTGATGCTAGTGTTGACAAATTCACTGTGTTGCCAGTGAAATAATTAGGATCAGTACATAATATTTGAAAATGGTAATAAGCAACTATGTTACTAGGTTATGTATGAGCTATACTATACTTTTTATTGAAAGTTTAGAATGTACCGCTTATTTTTTAAAGTTTACTGAAGAACTGAATGCTGTTACAACAGTACCTCCTCATCCACATAGTGTTTTACCAAATCTTTTGATTGCATTCAGATGTCACATTGAGTGATTGATCCAGTGTAAGTTTGAGTGAGTGCACTCTGATGTTCACATAACCATGAGGTTGCTCAGAATACATCTCCATTGTTAAATGATACACAACTGTGTTTCAATACTTTGGAAAAAGTGTTTAGGACATGTTGGATATAGGGAATTGGAGATTTTGGTGACAAAAGGAAAAAGTAAATTGGGATAGTTATTAGGCCTTCAAAATTCAAGACCAGCTATATTGACTTGAGATGTTCTAGCAGCTCTTTCTAAGAGGACTTCTAAGCATGATAAGACTTTGTTTTCTGTTTTGTTTTTAACATACACTTCCATCCTCTAGGGAATATTTTCAATATCATAATTCTAACAGTCTCCCAAAGTTTAGATCCTGATACCTCTCTTTTCTAATACAAAACAGAAAATTTAAAGATCAAACAATTAACAACTGTCACTTAACCATTCAAAGTGTCACTTTCTTCATCTGTAAAAATGGAAATAATAATAGTACTTTCCTTATAAATCTTTAAGAACTAAATAAATCAATCTATGTGAAAAGATACTTTTCTCATTGCCTTACTGCTCTGCATATAATAAAAATGCATAATAATTTATGCTGTTTCTTAATAAGACAGTAGACCTTGGGATCTGAGGACATATGGTTCCAAGAACCATATTGAGGAAAAACCATTCATGCTTAGGATGTAAAGAATTCAGTTCTGTACCATGGATGCTTGCTTCATTTTTCCCACAGCACTGCTCAACTTCGGGTAAAGACATGCCACCTTTTAGCAAAACTCAAATGCTTTCTTTATCACTTCAATTAAGCACATTCACTGTAACCTGCTTTGGGGGCACCATTTGCTTTTTGGGAAGCAGATTTTCATAATAAGGACAAGGAAACATTTAGCAGATTGCACAATGATTTAAACACAATGATATGGGACTGACACAGCTTCTTTGCATCAACAGAACTACAGAATGCATGCATGGGAATTTAAAATTTTGTTTTGGAAATTTGTTTTGATTTAAAAAAATTGATTGTGTTTGGTCAAAATTGCGTGTAATAAACCCATGAATAAGATGGGCTTACTGTGTTAAGTGTCGCTATAAAAATTTTATATGGACCTTTTTAGTAAACAAAATCTGGTCTGTGAACCACAGTAACTATACCCTGGTATTAACCTAACAGTAAGAGACTGTGTCCATTGTGATTCTTCTGTAGCTATATCCTTTGGCTAGGCCCAAAGTACATGAATTAGCTGAATTTTATATGACAAGTCTAGGCCATCCTTTTCAGTATTTGTAGACAAATGTACTGAATCTAGTTTTAAAATCTTTTCTATTTTGACTATCTGTGTCTTCACTTTTGTGCTATTAAGGAACTTTATCCACTATTTTAGAACAGATTGGAATAATTGGTAATAATAAAATTATCAGAGCTAAATAGTATATCTGTTTATATATGATATGCTCACCCATGGGGAACTGAACAATCACAATTATATTTACTACATGGTGTCAACTTAATCATGAAAAAACAAAACAAAACCAACAAAACCCAAGGTTTCCCTTTATCTCAGGGAAGTGGCAGATGTTAATTGTAAAGGTTTGTTTATTTTTTTAACCATAGTTTAGATTAGTTTTGCTACTTTATCACAGTTTTAATATTACATAAAATGGAAAAAAAGCATGCATGAAAATATTGTTTATGAATATGGGCAACTCTAGATGCATTTTTTATTAGCATGGAACATTTGGCTTTGCATCTGGTAGTATGGAGAATAATGAATACAGATCTGCACCATAGAGACTTCTGGATTATTTTATAATTCCAATGGTTTCAGTAACTGTCACCACTTTTCAGACAACTGGATATTTGTGAATTGTTTAACTCTCACCAATAGCATTTTATTTATATAACTTCCTTTCTCCCTCTTTCCCTCCTTTCTTTTTTTCTGCTAGGTAGGCACTCTATCACTTGAGCCACACTTCCAGCACCACTATTCATTTAACTTCTTGAAGTTAGATATTATTTGATCTAGTTTGGGTTCTAAAAATACATGAGAAATAAATGCAAGAAAAGTGTTAGAAAACAAATTTGTGAGTCTTTTATTTCATGGCTGTTGCTCTTTTAAAAGGTGAGTCAAATTTCGGGAGTTTGTTATGGTTGCCATAAAACCCAAACTTTGGAATACTACTGGCTTGTTTTCTGTTGGCTTCATGTCCTCTGCCTGATGTCTGGTGGGATGAATGTGATCCCTCAGTAGAAGCTAATGTATAAACTAATTAATCTAAATTGTCCTTTATGATTTTTGAAGTAGTTCATAATTGTGATAACTAACATTGATATTTTCTAAGTATGTCTTAGAACTCTTCTACCTAATTTGAATTTTATCCAGGCACTCTGTTTGAAAAGAATTGGATAGAAAAAGATGACTTGGATTTTAGTACAAAACCCACTAGAGAGCCTTTGGGAAGTTCATTTGTGCATTGCATCTTCTGACACTCACTCAGCAGGCAAATTTGCACAGAAAAGAGCCGTGTCTAATAGGACTGTCGGATTCCATTTATTTTTTTGTTACCATCTTGCAGTGTTGTTTTTGGCATACAATTTTATAAGTCAGCAGTCTTGGAAACACCAAAATACTGACACACAAAGCAAGAACCCAGGATAATCCTGTGTAAGTCATTTCAAGTTTATACTAAACACTGACATTTCCTAAGCTAATTTGGGTTTTTGTCTTTGACTTTAACTAGAAAGAGTTAAGGAAGGCTGTTTCATTTCTTGTTTATAGGTTCTATTTTGTTTTAGTCCTAAAAGTTAAGTGTCTTCATTTTTTATTTAGTTTTATTACTACTTGTTCAACATTTATTCTTCTTCCAAAAATGAGTTTTGCGTACTTTATTTTTTGATTGTAATATGTGGTTTTGTGCTAGTCAAATAATAGGAATTTTATAAGAGATTTTGGCTGAGAACCCTAGGAAGCAGACTGTCTAAGGATTCTAGATTCTGTTTTCTGAAATCCCAAAGTAGTGCTCTTAAAACAACTGTCACCAAGTTTTTTTGATCATATGCTTTATTTCTAAAATGTTTCAGCCCTAACTCACTGATGGTGGCAGACTTATCATCCAGGAGTTTCCAAGTAGGGTTGGGGACATTGCAACAATCTTTCTAGGATCCACAAGCCAAATGTGGTCTGGCCTGTGCTTCTGCTTCTTGTTAAGTGAGTGAATTCATCTGTCTGCCAGTATTATAATAGAGCATTTATATTCTCCATCACAGGCAAGTATTAAAAGGATAAAGTAACTTCAATGACATACCACTTCATACCCATTAGGGATGGCTATTACAAACAAAACCAGGGTGTAGAGGAACCAAGGATGAAGAAGAATCAGAACTCTGCTTATTGTTCATGGGACTGTAAAATGGTACTGTCAATATGACAAACAATTTAGACCTTCCAAAAAATTAAAAACAGAGCTGGACATGATGATTCACACCTGCAACCCCTGCTTCTCAGCAGGCAGAGATTGGGAGGATCAGTTCAAGGCCAATCCCTGGCAAAAAGTTAGTGAGACCTTGTCTCAATTAATAAGATGGCTGTGGGGATATATACCTGTGTTCCCAGTTACAGAAGAGGCCATAGGCAGGAGAATTTCCGTCTAAGGCCAGCAACAGGCAAAATCAGGAGAACTGGTCTGAAAAGTATTTAAAATGAAAAAAGGGCTAGGGGTACCACTCAACTGGTAGAGTGCCTGCCTAGCAAATGCAAGGCCCTGAGTTCAAACCCCAGTACAGCCCCTGAATTTTTAAACAGAATTACTATATGATTCAGCAGTTTCACTTCTAGATGAATACCCACCAGAACTGAAGTAGGGTCTTGAAGAGGGATTTGTAGTCATGTTCATAGCAGCAATGTTACAGCCGAAAGCTAGAAACAACCCAAGTGTCCATTGACAGAGGAATCACACTAGGGCTTGAGTGTATGTATCACTCTAAACTTTATGTATAAACTTATCCAGCTAGATGGAATGGTGAGGTGGAGCTCTCTGGACGTGAAGAGGCCATGAATACAGAGTTCACCCCACCTTTCCATCTCTTCAGCCATGTGAGGACATATCATCTGTACCTTTGAAGGATTCAGTAACAAAGTGCTACCTTGGAAACAGAGATGGGCCTTCATTAGACACCCAAAATGTGGGCACTTGATATTGGACTTACAGCCTTCAGAGCTCTCTATTTAGATTATTATTACTCTTAGTTATTTAGTTATAGTAGCATGACTGAACTAAGACAAAATGGATAAACAAAACATGATATGTACATAAAATGGAATATTATTCAGACTTATAAAGGATGCATGCTACAACATGAATGAAGCTTGAGGACATTAAGTGAAACAGGAAGTCACAAAAAGACAAATACTATACGATTCCACTCATTTAGATAACTGTAGTATTCATATTCATAGAGAAGGGAAGTATGGTGGTGGTTTCCAAGGGGTGGGAGGGGAGTGAAATAGGAATTGTTGCTTACTGGGTGGAGTTTCAGTTTTACAACAGGAAAAGAGTTGTGGAGATGGTTGTACAACCATGCGAGTAGAATATGTGTTACAGTATTGTACCATACCCTTAAGTGGATAAGATGGTAAATTTTATATGTATTTTTTCCACGATTTGTTAAAAAATGAATTTGGAGATAAATGTAAATTCTTAACATTTTATCCTGACTCAGGCGAACCTTTTTTTGTCACTCATTCTGGAGAAATTGGTTTTAAGGTATGTGAATAAGCAATGATAAACACAGAGCCATACTACTCCATGGAAGGATGCAATTCCTGCCAAGGGAGTGTGTTCTGTAGACCATCCACCTGATAGTCACTCTAGGACCTATGTGAGCTGTAGACAGTCCTCTGACTAAGATGATGTTATTCCAAAACAGCCTGCATCTGTACCTGGAAGTCAGGGATGCCCTGAAAAAGAGAGCCCATCTCTCTCAGCCTATGTGACACACTCATGACCACTGTTCCAGATGCTCTACTGGGCGGTCAAGGCCTGCATTGCAGTTTTATTTCTTTTCCTGCCCAAATATACTTCTGGCTCCTTTTTCACAGGTGAAAAGTAAAGATTTTATACCCAAATTCCATCTCAGCATCTGAGTCTGTAAAACCCAGCTGTACCAAATATCCAACAAATATTGTTGATACTATCAACAATATTAGACCCAGATTCCCTAACTTCAGACAAGAATGAACTATCTTTTAAGTTACTTAGTAAGGTGATGAAGGCCATCTCATTTGAAGAATAAAATAAATTATATCTATGAATAGGTAAAGTGAGGCCTTTCCTGATTAAGAAACACACACACACGTGCAAGCACACACACACACACACACACACATGCACACACACACACACACATACCAAGCAAACAACAAAAATTATGCTACAAAATGAGTAGAAGCTTCTATTCTGTAAAAGTTATAGCCTTTGTAATTCAGGTAAACCTATTTCGTTAAAAGCAAATGTGATCAGACATTTTGTATGCTTCCTTCAGTATAATCCTCCCACATTGTAACAGTAGATAGATCCATAGGCCCAAAGGAAAAAGACAATGAATAGGTTAATCCATTATCAAACCAGTTCACAGCTGTGTAGAGGGGAAGATAAATGGTAAATTAGCCCTAAAATAACAAAGTGGAGCTACTAGGCAGCTGAATATATAGTTAGTTACCTGTTAAATATGGCTATACTCTTTTTATCTTTATTCATTTATTCATATGTGCATACATTGTTTGTGCCATTTCTCCCCTGTCCCTACCCTCTCTCTTCCCACTCCCCTCACTTCTAGGCAGAACCTTTCCTACCCTTTTCTCCAATTCTGTTGAAGAGTAGACATAAGCAATAATAAGAAAGACAAAGCATATTTGCTAGTTGAGACAAGGATAGCTATACAGAGAGATTCCTAGCATTGCTTCCATGCACAAGTGTGTTCAACCCGAATTGATTCGTCTCTACCTGACCTCTTCACTACTTCCTGGTCACCTTCCTATATTGACCACTGTCATTTTAAGGTTACTGTATTAGCTCCTCTGCAGTGGGGACATCAAACACTTTCAAGTTTTGGGTTTCCTACTTATTCCCATTTCTCCTGTGTATGTGCTTTCCCCTTAGCTTGTGATCCAAGTTCGACAACACTATTACATTAGATCTGAAGTCCACATATGAGGGAGAACATATGGTTTTTGGTCTTCTGAGCCTGGCTAACTTCACTCAAGATGATGTTCTCCAGTTGCATCCATTTACTTGCGAATGATAAGATTTCATTCTTCTTCCTGACTGAATAAAATTCCATTGTATATAAATACCACATTTTCTTAATCCATTCCCCAATAGTGGGGCATCCTGGCTGTTTCCATAACTTGGTTATTGTGAATAGTGCTTCAATAAACACGGGTGTGCAAGTGCCTCTGGAGTAACCTGAGTCAGATTCCTTTGGGTATATCCCCAAGAGTGGTATTGCTGGATCATATGGCAGATCTGTGTTTAGATTTTTAAGAAGCCTTGGTATTGTTTTCCAGAGTGGTTGTACTAGCTTACATTCCCACCAGCAGTGTATGAGGGTTCCTTTTGCTTCCACATCCTCACCAACACTTGTTGTTTGTGGTGTTTTTTGATGATAGTTATTCTAACAGGGGTGAGGTGAAATCTTTTTGATTTGCATTTCCCTTATGGCCAGAGATGGTGAACATTTTCTCATGTGTTTTTGACTATTTGAATTTCTTCTTTTGAAAAAGTTCTGTTTCTTCAGTTGCCCATTTCTTTATTGGTTCATTGATTTTGGGGGAGTTTAGTTTTTTGAGCTCCCTGTATATTCTAGTTATCAGTACTTTGTCTGGTGTATAGCTGGCAAATATTTTCTCCCACTTTGTGGGTGGTCTCTTTAGTTTAGAGACCATTTATTTTGTTGTGCAGAAACTTTTTAATTTTATGTAGTCCTATTTGTCCATCCTCTCTCTCAGTTGCTGAGCTGCTGTGGTTCTATTGAGGAAGTCCTTGCCTATACCTATTGCTTCCACAGTATTCCCTGCTCTTTCCTTTACTAACTTCAGAGTTTCGGGTCTGATATTAAGGTCCTTGATGCATTTTGAGTTGATATTAGTACAGTGTGATAAGCATGGATCGACTTTCAGTTTCTTGCAGGCAAATAACCACTTTTTCCAGAAGCGTTTGTTCAAGAAGCTGTCTTTTCTCCACTGTATGTCTTTGGTGACTTTGTCAAAAATAAGGTGGGCAAAGCTGTGTGGTTTCATATCCAGGTCCTCTATTCTGTTCTACTGGTCTTCTTACTGATTTTTGTGCCAGTATCATGCTTTTTTTATTGCTATTGCTTTGTAATATATTTTGAATTCAGGTATTGTGATACCTCCAGCATTGCTCTTTTTGCTGAGTATTGCCTTGGCTATTCATGGTCTCTTGTTTCCAAATGAATTTTAGGGTAGATTTTTCAATCTCTGTGATGAATGTCATTGGGATTTTGATGGGAATTGCATTAAACATATAGATTGCTTTTGGTAGTATAGCCATTTTTACTATGTTGACTCTACCAATCCATGAGCACGGGAGATCTCTCCATCTTCTATAGTCTTCCTTGATCTCTTTCTTTAGGGATTTGTAGTTCTCCTTGTAGAGGTCATTCACATCCTTTGTTAAGATTACTCTTAGATATTTGATTTTTTTTTAGGCTATTGTAAATAGAATTGTTTCCATTTATTCTTTCTCAGGATGTTCACTATTGGTGTATAGAAAGGCTACTGATTTTTGTATGTTTGTTTTGTATCCTGCCACCTTGCTGTAGCTGTTTATGATATTTAGGAGTTTTTGGGGTCTTTAAGGTACAAGATCATATCGTCTGCAAATAGGGATATTTTGACAGTTTTTTTTCCTATTAGTATTCCTTTTATTTCTTCTTCTTGCCTAATTGCTCTGGCTAGGAATTCCAGGACTATGTTGAATAGGAGTGGGAATAGTGGGCACCCTTGTCTCATACTGATTTTAGGGGAAATTGTTTTAGTTTTTCTCCACTAACTATGATGTTGACTATAGGTTTGTCATATATAGGCTTTATAATGTTGAGGTACATTCCTTCTATTCCTAGTTTTCTTAGAACTTTTATCATGAAGTGGTGTTGAATCTTGTCGAAGGCTTTTTCTGCATCTATTGAGATGATCAAGTGGTTTTTGTCTTTACTTCTATTAATGTGCTGTATTACATTTATAGATTTGCATATGTTGAACCTCCCTTGCATCCCTGGGATGAAGCCAGCTTGTTCATGGTGAATGATCTTTCTGATATGTTGTTGGATTTGGTTTGCCATTATTTTATTGAGGATTTTTGCATAAATGTTCATTAAGGAGATTGGCCTATAGTTCTCCTTTTTGGAGGTGTCTTTGTCTGGTTTTGGAATGAGTGTAATTCTGGCTTTATGGAATGAGTTAGGCAGTGTTCCTTCCCTTTCTATTTTGTGGAGAAGTTTAAGGAGAATTGGTATTAGATCTTCTTTAAAGGTCTGATAGAATTCAGCAGAGAATCCATCAGGTCCTGGACTTCACTGCTGCTTCAATTTCATTTTGTGTTATAGATCTGTTTAGGTGGTTAATATCCTCTTGGTTCAGTTTTGGATGGTTATAAGTATCTAGAAATTTGTCCATTTCTTCAAGATTTTCAAATTTATTGGAATATAGGTTCTCAAAGTAGTTTCTGGTGATTCTGTGGATTTCTGTGGTGTTGTTTTCTCCCCTTTTGCATTTCTGATTTTTTTGATTTGGGATTTTTCTCTCCTCATTTTAGTCAGATTTGCCAGGGGTCTGTCAATCTTCATTTTTTCAAAAACCAGCTTTATGTGTCATTGATTCTTTGTATGGTTTTTTGTTTCTATTTCATTAATTTTGGCCCTCATTTTATTATTTCTCTCCTTCTGTGTGTTTTCGGTTTTCCTTGTTCTTGTTTTTCTAGGAGTTTGTGTTGTAGCATTAAGTCATTTATTTAAGATCTTTCTGTCCCTGTAATATATGCACTCATGGCTATAAACTTTTCTCTTAGGACTGCCTTTGCTGTGTCCCATAGGTTCTGGTAGGTCGTGTTTTCATTTTTGTTAACTTCCAGGAACCTTTTAATTTTCTCTTTTATTTCATCAATGACCCACTGATCATTGAACAATGTGTTGTTCAGCTTCCAATTGTTTGCATATTTTCTGCTGTTGTTTTTGTTGTTGAGTTCTAGTTTTAATGCATTGTGATAGAATGCATGGATTATTTCTATTTTCTTATATTTGCTGAGGCTTGCTTTGTGCGCTAGGATATGATCTATTTTGGAGAAGGTTCTGTGGGCTGCCAAGAAGAATGTATATTGTGTAGAATTTGGCTGAAATATTTTGCAGACATCAGCTAGGTCCATTTGATCTATGGTGTGATTTAGATCTAAGATTTCTCTACTGATTTTTTGTTTAGATGACCTATCTATTGGTTATATAGGGGTATTAAAGTCTCCCACTACCACTATGTTGGAGTCTATATATGGTTTTAGGTCCTTCAGAGTATGTTTGATGAAATTGGGTGCACTGACATTGGGTGCATATAGGTTGATAATTATTATTTTCTGTTGGTGTAGTTCTTTTATTATTATGGAGTGTCCTTCTTTATCTCACCTGATCAGTGTAAGTTTGAAGTCTACTTTGTCTTAGATAAGTGTTGCACTCATGCTTGTTTTGGGGGGCCATTAGCTTGGTAAATCTTCTTCCAGCCTTTCACCCTAAGCCAGTGTTTGCTTCTGTCAGTGAGGTGGGTCTCCTATAAACAACAGATTGTTGGATCTCCCTTCTTAATCCAGTTTGGCAAACAGTGTCTTTTGATGGGGGAGTTATGTCTGTTAACACCCAGTGTTAATATTGATAGGTATATGGTGATTCCTGTCACTTACTTGTTTTTATTGTTAAGGGTTTGATTGTGTGCAGCTGAATCAATGTTACTCTTTGATTCCTTATCTTTTCTTCTCCTATGGTTTGATACTGACTGTCCTCTCATAGTTTTGTTTGCTTTCATTTTCTGTATACAGAATTCTTTGGAGAATCTTTGTAGTGTTGGTTTGATGGTCATATATTGTTTTAGTTTCTGCTTATCATGGAAGACTTTTATTGCTCTGTTTTCAATGATAGTTTTGCTGGGTAGAGTATCCTAGGGTTGAAGTTATTTTTATTCGGTGCCTGGAATACCTCCTCCATGCCCTTCTTGCTTTTTAGGTTTCTGTTGAGAAATCTGCTGTCATTTTGATGGGTTTATCTTTATGTGTTATTTGTTTTTTCTCTCTTACAGCCTTCAATATTCTTTCTCTGTTCTCTGTGCTTGTTGCTTTAATAATAATATGTCGTGGGGTAGTTCTATTTTTGTCAACTCTGTTTGCTCTCCTGGAAGCTTCCTGTACCCGAATGAGCATAACTCTCTCTAGATTTGGGAAATTTTCTGTGATTATTTTGTTGAATATATTATGAATCCCTTTATCTTGGACTGCTTCTCCTTCTTCAATGCCCATGATTCTCAGGTGTGGCCTTTTGATGGAGTCGGTGAGTTCTCTCATATTCCTTTCACAGGTCTTGAGTTGTTTGACTAATAGCTCTTCAGTTTTTCCTTTAATTTCCACTTCATTTCAAGTTCTGAGATTCTGTCTTCCAGTTGTTCTAGTCTGCTGGAGTGGCCTTCCATTGTGTTTTGTATTTCTGGTTTATTCTTTTTTCTGAGGTTTTCCATATCATTGGTCACTTCCTCTTTAATATTGTCCATTTTAGCCTTTAATTCATTTATCTTTCTATTTATAGCATTCTCTATTTCACTTTGGTGTTTATTTAAGGCTCCTATGAGTTCATTTATTTGTTTCTGTGTCTTCCCATATTCTTTATTTTTGGTGTCTTAAAATTTCTTGAGTGCCTTTTGTATGTTATGGTTGACCATGCCCATTAATATCTCCGTGAAATTCTCAGTGATTACTTTAAGGATTTCTTCTTTGAGGATGCTTTTTTGGATATCGTTGGGTTCCTTGGTGTCATTTGTCTTTGTTTTGTTGGCGTCCTGAACTGAGTATCCATTTTCTTCATTTCCCTCTGAATCCTGTATTAAATTGTTTTGGGGGGAGAATGGTTTCCATCCCTATTTCTCCTTCCCATTGCTCCACTTGGTACTGTGCAACTATTTTCTTGACAGGCTAGTTAGTGGTTTCAGTCACCTTTTTTCTTTCCCTTGGTCTAATTTTGTTTTGTGGCTGTATTGCATGTTTAGCTAAGTGTGTGTGTGTGCTATTTCTGTCCCAGATCTGGGTGTAATTTAGTATTAACTAGTTCACAATAATAAAACTAACAAAACAAAACAGTGAATTGTCAGCTGGCCCCCTGCTGTTAACGTGTTGTAATGGTTCAGTTTGTTTTTCAATTTGGCAGAGCCATTTGACTTTGGGTGCTGCTCACTGGCTCAGGAGATGAGTTTTGTGGTCTGCTATCTGCCCTACTTCAGGCAATGGCTTATCACCTGCCTGCTGTCGGCCCTCCTGCTTTTCCAGCTCCTTGCTCCCCCCTTCTCCAGTGTGCTTTCAGATTTCCCGCCCCCTCTGCTGTGTGCTAGTTTTCAGTTTGTTGTTTATTGTTCAATCTTTTTTTTTTTTTTTTTGCAGGGGAAGTTAGGTTAGTCTGCCCAGGGGGTTATGCTGGTTTATCCCAGGGGTGGCTGGGGGAATACTGCCTGATGCGTGAGGCTTGGCACTCACTTGTTTGGTCTGCTGAATGTCTCCCAAGCAGATTTGTTGCTGGCATCTAGTGGCAGTGGCAGCCCTCTTGTTTTCTCAGTGTAACATGATGTGGAGAAGCTTTATATGGGCTGGGGGTTCAGGGTGTCAAAGTTTTGATTCTCCGTGGTGTTTTATTTCCACCAAGTGTGACTCCAGTGTTTCAGTAGGTTTTTGATTCATGGAGCTCATGTTGTCTGCTTCTGCACTGTAGTCACCATCTTGGATCCTCCCTCAGTTTTGTGGTAGCAAATGACAGCCTTCAGAAGTTCATACAGCCTTTTAGGAGACAAATAGGACTTTCTTTGGCAGGAACTTTCAGAGTGTTCAGTGTCCTCCCTAAGGTTCCTCCTGAGTATGACAATTCACAGGGAGAAATAGGGTGTGGAAGAATCACCTGAACATCTTGGACACAGGAAACACCTGGAGAGTATTCCAGGATAGCGGCAGATATAGCTATACCCTTGAGGAATTACAGTCCTTCCCCTCATTCTTCTGGGTGTCTCTGTGAATACCCCTGAGATCCTAGAAGTTCTATGAGGCATCTGAGCAATCTTTCCAAACTTCGTCTCTGCTAATGCAAAAATTAGTCTAATTCTAATTAATTTGCCAATGTCCAAATTAGTCTTTACTAATGTGAAAAAATAGCTTGTGAATTTTGAGTCTGTGTTTATACACAAACAAGAATGAAAGACATTATAATATATTTAACTCCTCCCTCATTTTGTCTTTAATTATATGGATATTATACAACTTTCCACATGTGGAACATTCTTAAACATAAATATATTTAAAATTTTTATCCCATAGTCAGAGACAAATTGTGTGTGATCATGGAAGAAAGAAGAGATGTAGAGATGTGAAATAATTTGCAATGCTAAATTAATTATATTTCCATTTGGCTTTTGAATGAGATAAAAAATAATTCCCCCAAGTATTTCCATACTGTGATAATGAGAGCTAATATGTGGTGAACATATATAATGTGCACTGTGTGCTTTACCAGGATTATCTCCATTTTTCCTCATAACAACCTGCAAAGAATGAATTATAAAAATACTCATTTTGCAATAAGGAGAGAGAGTGTACCTGAATTAAACCACCTGCCTAGACTTACCACAGGAAAGACATGGAAGAACTGGCTATCTGCAGAGTGGGACTCATATCACCTACCTGCTGCACAGCATGTGGCAAACAAACAAATAACTTATTTAATTTTTGTTTGGTTTAATTAAATGTTCTGAATCACAGAATCATTATTTTGAACTGGTGGATTTTAATTAGAAAATAATAAGATACTTAAATCGACTTTTAATATTTTTTCCATTAAAAATATTTTGGGGGATTGGGGCATATAGTTCAGTGGTAGGGTATGTGCTTAGTGTGTGTGAGACCCTGGATTGGATCCCAGCCCATAAAACCAAAAATCACACACACACACGCACATGCACACCCACACACATGCACACACACACATGCACACACCCACACATGTGCACACACACACACATGTGTCCACACACACACACACACACACAGCAGTTTTATTTAAAGAGCAAAACAGTCTAGTGAAAATCAATGAATAGCTTGTTGGATGACTCTGCTAAAAGGGAAAATAGTAGAATATCAATATGTTTGATAATCTAATTTCCTATACTAAGGAGGTGATGTTTCTAACTTCCTTGACTTTGAAATCCACCCAACTTGAAGTTTCATTTTGGAGCATAATAAAGGCAAATGCAAACACCACCAACAACAGGTGTTGGCGAGGATTTGGGGAAAAAGGAACCCTCTTACACTGTTGGTGGGAATGTAAACTAGTACAACCACTCTGGAAAAAAATTTGGAGACTACTTAAAAAGCTAACCATTGATCTACCATTTGATCCAGCAATACCACTCTTAGGGATATACCCAAAAGACTGTGACACAGGTTACTCCAGAGGTACCTGCACACCCATGTTTATTGCAGCACTATTCCCAATAGCCAAATTATGGAAACAGCCAAGATGCCCCACCACTGACGAATGGATTAAGAAAATGTGGTATCTATACACAATGGAATTTTGCCATGAAGAAGAATGAAATGTTATTATTTGCTGGTAAATGGATGGAATTGGAGAACATCATTCTGAGTGAGGTTAGCCTGGCCCAAAAGACCAAAAATCGTATGTTTTCCCTCATATGTGGACATTAGATCAAGGGCAAACACAACAAGGGGATTGAACTTTGAGCGCATGATAAAAGCGAGAGCACACAAGGGAGGGGTGAGGATAGGTAAGACACCTAAAAAATTAGCTCGCATTTGTTGCCCTTAACGCAGAGAAACTAAAGCAGATACCTTAAAGCAACTGAGGCCAATAGGAAAAGGGGACCAGGAACTAGAGAAAAGGTTAGATCAAAAAGAATTAACCTAGAAGGTAACACACACGCACAGGAAATCAATGTGAGTCAACTCCCTGTATAGCTATCCTTATCTCAACCAGCAAAAACCCTTGTTCCTTCCTATTATTGCTTATACTCTCTCTACAACAAAATTAGAAATAAGGGCAAAATAGTTTCTGCTAGGTATTGAGGGGGTGGGGGGGAGAGGGAGGGGGCAGATGGGTGGTAAGGGAGGGGGTGGGGGCAGGGGGGAGAAATGACCCAAGCCTTGTATGCACATATGAATAATAAAATAATGATAATAATAAAAAAAGAAATTAAATTAAAAACAAAAAAATAAAAAATAAAGGCAAATGCAAGTGTGTTGCCTAGCTTGCCTCTTTTACTCTTATGGCTATGGCAGATGGTACTAATAGATCTTGGCACTAGTATAGCCTATCAGGTATCCATTTCAGCACAACCCAGGAGGCAGTCATTACCAAATGACTACAGGAAAACTCAGTGTGAGCCCCTATCCCTCTTTGTAGTTCTCTAGCACTTGAGGGGCTGCAGGCATGGAGTTCAAGGTACAGCTCTGTGCCAATGGAGCATTTATAATGGGTGACTTTGTGAACACCCCCAAATAGTCCTGGTTTTCTCTTAAACTTTCCACTCAGGGTTGTGGCATTAAGAAGAGACGTTGTAAGAAGAGAATTATTCTCTTGTGTTTTCATGGATCCTTAGCAGGTACCTGAAGAGTTAAAATGATAATACAGGCTCATTTGATAAGAGTTTAATATTTTGGTCTTCTTGCTAATAAGTTTCTTATATAAAACATCTTCCCCACATTCAAATCTTGTCATTATACATTTATATGACAGACATGTGTTAGGTGATTTTTGTCATCTAACAGTGACAGAATCATTGTCTCTGGGAACAACACTAATTGCAATGTTGGTTTCTTCATAACCTCAT
Organism: Castor canadensis; assembly: GCF_047511655.1. NCBI lineage: Eukaryota > Metazoa > Chordata > Mammalia > Rodentia > Castoridae > Castor > Castor canadensis. Next base: position 128,928,836 of record NC_133388.1, on the reverse strand, counting down.
AGGCTAAAGAGGGCAGTTATTTTGGGACAAACCTTTTGGCAAGTCTCAGATAACAACTCATCTGGGGTTCCTTTGCTTATGAGTAGGAATAAACCTGTGGCTTATGACAAAATAAAAATAAATTTTCTCAGCAGGAAATAGTTATTACCAATTTTATGAAGCAGAGTTCTGCTTGCTGTTCTGTCCAGGATAATACCATGTAAATTTGAATAAAATACCATGGCTTTGGTTTTAAGTGTTCATATGTGAAATACTGATTTAATCTGTCCCTAACTTAAAAAGTGAGATGTATAAAACTGGAAAATGTCTTATCAAGTTCACAGACAGGTAATACACAATTAGAGACTCTAAACAATAACATTGCAGGGATATAGAGTACACACTGGTCAGTTATTTTCAATTTGCGGTAGGGTTGATGCCTTTAATTAGCAAAGTACATTTAAACATATGTTCATATATACACTTAAATGCAACATGTCTTTTTTTAAATTATAAACTGAAAGCAATGAAATCCCTGGGGATTTATCAAAATGATCTCTTCCCACAATCCATTGTGTATAAACTCCTAGCACACATGGACATGTCTGTCCCATTCATTCCTGGCTTCTAAAGTGATTAGTACCATGTCTGGCTTATATTTGGAGCCTAAGAAATATTTGTTGACTAAGTGACTGAACAAATTTTTTGAAAAGTATTGCAACTGAACAAAAGCTCTTGTCTTGGGGTTTTTTCATAATTTATTAGTTTTAGTTCCTGAGCAAATTAATATTTAAAATTCATATTTAAATTCCATTCATAAAATGGAATCCTACATAGAAATGAAAAGGAGCAAACTTGCTACATACAACAACATGGATGACTTTTCAAAGATAGAATTTCAGCAAGTCCACTGTATGATTCCATTTTATAAAGCTCTTCAGCAGACAATACTGATTTATGTGTTAGGAGTGAAAATAATGGCTACTTTTAGGGGATGATAGTCTAGGAGGGAGCATAAGGGAGACTCAAGAGAGAGGGAATGAATGCTCTATCTTGATCTAAGCAGTGGTTAATGAGTCTCTCTGTATTTAAGACTTCATCTAGCTGTACACTTAAGATTTGTCAACTTTATGTAAGGCACACATTAATAAGAAAGAAAAACAAATCAGATTTATTGAATCAATAAAGACTTGCTGATGCTAAGCACTGATTATTGTTGGTATAATACTGAAGGTGATCTCAAAAAAGCTTATATAATGGAAAATCAAATCCTGATCAAGCTCTTATTTAGTCATAAGTATGGACACCCTCCTGCATTCCCCAAAATGTCCTGGTTTCTGTGATAATTAATGTACATAACAAATCATTCTCAAAGCTTAGTGGCAGGGAACAAGTTTCACACAGCTCTTGACATTATGGGTTAGAGATTCATTCAGAGCTCAGCTGGGCTCTTACTCAATCAGCAGATAAGCTAGTCTGGAGGGTTTGAAGATACTCCACTCAGGAGCTCCACTGCTGCGAAGACTGGATTCAGTTGCAGAGTTGACTCAGGTGCCTATGTGTGGACTTTTCAGAATGGAGGTCTCAAGGCAGCCACACCTCTACCTGGATGGCTAGGTGGAAACTGTGTGAGCTTTTAGGACATGGCCTTGGAAGTCATGTTTCTCTTCTGCTTCTCTCTGTTTGGAAGTTGCTCATGTTCAAAAGGAGGGACACAAACTCCATCTCCCAGGGGGAGGATTGTTAAAAAATTTGCAGCCATTTTTTAAAAATCTCAATGTCTTACTTGGTTTTTACTCCAAAGAGCCTTTTTACTAAATCTACATTCTCAACATCCTTTGCTCTTTCTCCCTTCTTGGCATAACAATCTCACAGCCTCTCATCTGTACTATTAGCTAATACTCTTAATTGATTCCCTATTTTCATCTTCATGTTGTCTTACTGGTTGGTAACTAATGCCCAGCTCTGTGTCTATTAGATTTTTGCTTTAAAAAAATCCTAGCAAATCTCTCTTTTTCACTAACTAAAACCCAAACTCCTTTGCCTGCTATTCAAAGTTCTGTATCACCTGATTCTAACCCAAGTTTCCAAGTTTATCTTTAGCGAACTTTAATGCTCAGTCTTTACAATCCCCCTCTAGGATTCACCCTTCACAGTCTCAGTGGATGATGTATCATTGCCTCAGTCTGAAATGTGCCCACTTATCTGCCATCTACTTACAACCCATGTCTAACAGTTCTGCCAAGTCCTGTTAAGATGCTTCCCTCATAATAATTCATTGGTTCCTTTCTTATGTTACTTTTAGAGGTAGTGTAAGTGGAGTAGCTAAAATTAAGGTCCTGAAACTCTGTGATCTTTAGAAAGTTTCTGCCCTTTTTTGGACCTCAGTTTTATTTTCTATAAAGTAGATTAATAATAGTACCTATCTCATAGGCATTGTGAAGTTCAAATATGTTATTAAATATATAACATTGAGGATAGAGTTTGGTAATCAGTAAGCTCTAAATAAGTGTTAGAAATCACTATATTATTACCATCATAATTCTCAGTTGTATGTGTTTCCTCCCCACCCACCATTAGATTATAAATTTGTTTATTTGAGGCTAATACAACTAATGAAGTCATGGTGTTTTGGAATGAGTGGGAGTTTTTAAGTCAGGTGTTAACTAAGTTAAACGCTTGAGTTCAGCCCAGCAACTCATTCATTAACTGTGAGCCCATGGCCAAGTGACTTTCTGTATCTTACGTTTTCATATGTAAAGATTGCATAATAATTCCTAACTGGGTTGTCACAGAGACCTAATGAATCTGATTTGTAAACTGCCCGTGTTCCCTCAAATGTCTCTGATAATGATGAGTATAGTTATGATGTTCAAATGATAACTGACAATTTCTGGAATCCCCTCTACTTAGGATGATACATAAGTTAGTAAGTGTTCTTTTGTATGTTCTAATGCCATCATAAGCATGGTTTTCCCTAATTAGGATAATATCATGTTTAATTAATCCTTTTACATCATTTGCTATAAACTGCTGATGTGTTTAAATTTTAACCTATATAGGTTTGCTTCATCTCTTAAAATGATTACATGGTACTTCTTTTTACATGTGTGCCATAGTTAATTTAATTGATGTCTTATAAATATATATAAGGGTTTCCTAAATTTCCCATCATATACTACACAATGAACAAGTGAATTATATTTATGCCTTTCTATACCTACTTTATTATTTCTTTAACATAAATGATTGGAGGTAAAATTGCTTGAATGAAGGAAACATACTTAAAGATTTTTATACATACAAGCAGATTGCCCCCGATTGATTGTTTCTTTGATTACTTTCATTAATATGGTCTGAATGTGTCCCCCCAACACTGACTTGTATATTGAAATCTAATCACCAGTGTAATGTCGTTAAGAGTTAGGAGAGGTGATTTAATCCTGAAATCAGAGCCCTTGAAAATGGTATTGGTGCCCTTTGAAAATAGACCCAGCAGAGTTCTCTGCCTCTTCTACCATGTGAGGACACGAAACATTGGTTGGGTGTGGTGGTGTGCACCTGTCATGCAAGCGATGGCAGGAAGTATAAAATAAGAAGATTGTAGTTCAGGCTGGCCTGGGCAAAAAAGCAAAATTCTATCTACAAAATAACCAGAGCAAAAGGGGCTGGAGGCATGGCTCAAGTGATAGAGCACCTGCATCACAAGTATGAAGCCCTGAGTTTAAACCAGTACTACAAAAAAAAGGGGTGGGGGTGGGGGGGAAAAAGATTAAATATTAACGAAAAAGATCAGGAGGGAGAGAGTTACTAGTGATTGGAAATTAAAAATTATGTTTAGAAATTCCTTTGATTTTTTTTCCCTATTGGCATTTCCAGAATATGATGGATTCAAAGTATCTGAGCACTGCCCCACAGTAAAAGAGAAGAAGGAAAAAGGCAGATGAGGAGGGTCCTAGAGGCTATCAGTCTGGCTCAGAAGTGACTTCTGGTTGCTGTCCAAATCTGCCTCTTCTCATTTCATCTCACTGTTGTTTACCAACCAGATGTAGAAAACTCTGCCCAGTCAGTTGGTTAGAAAAGACTTGATAAGGATGGCCATAGGTATTTCCAGGAAAATCACTAGGGGCAAAAGTGAGGGAAAATGCATGGTGATGCTTATTGGAAGACTTAGAGGGTCCTATGAAAGAAACAAGGTACAGCACAAATACAGCTGACCATCCATATTTTATGAGTTCTACATCCACAGATTCAACAAATTGCAGTTTAAAAAGATTTGAGAAAAAGTGTCAATATTGAATATGTATAGACTACTATTTGTTGTCAATATTCCCTAAACAATATAGTCTAATAACTATTTACAGAGCATTTACATTGCATTAGTTGTTATAAGTAATGTTGATATGATTTAAAGTACACAGGAAGAGGTGGGTAGGTTATATACAAGTACTATGCTGTTCTGTGTGAGGGACTTGAGCATCCACAGATTTCAGTATTTGTGGAGAGTCCTAAAACCAATCCTCAATGGATACCAAGAGACAGCTGTATTGATTTACATGCTGCTTTTAAAACACAGGAGTTATGAAATTATTTTATAAATAATAAAAACTAGAAAGTTTTCAACATGAGAAGAATCAAAAGTTTAAAAAGCAAAATATTCTGAATTCTTAAACCATTATATGCCACTTTAAATGAGTGTGAATCTCGATATCCCAAAGAATTATATCCTAGGTAATAAAAATGGCACTTACCATTTTACAGTTCAGAAGCTCCCATTCAGCCTTCAAATATGTTTTGTTTGATCCATACAACATAGGCCAGACAGTGTATGTAAAAATTTTAGTAGTTACTAAAATTTATAATTGCAGATAGAGTGGCTATGAACCAGCTATATTTTCTTGTCCCTGAATACTCAGCAAGATGGCATTTCTCAGCTTCCAATTACAGAGTGTAAGTCCGTGAGACAGAGGCTTAGCTCATGAAATAAATGTAAACCAACATTATGGGCCTCTGCTCCATCTCTGTCCCATAAAAGCTACTATGTCAAGCCTTTCCTGCTCTTTGCATTTTTGTTTCACTGAAAGACAGTGTGGAACAGTGTCTCTTTGCCTACCCTTCTCTGCCCTTCCCTGCCCTATCCTGGAACAAGATTGTGTGAGCAAGAAATAAACTTGTTATGTTTGATCCATTATGTATGTTGGGTTTCACCTGATTCAACAGTTAGCTGACCCTAACTAATGTGTTCTGTAAACCGCTAATATGGCATGATTCACTCCCTATTATCTCTTATACCCCAATGTGTCACCCACTTCTATTTCCTCTCTAAAAATTAAGAGTTTTTTTAATATGGCACTTTATTGTTTCCTAGGCACATCACCTTCTTTATTTCTCCAGTCTCTCAACAATTCCATTAGCTGTTTGTCAAACTGGATACCACTGTTCATTCAAAGGATGTGGGTAGAATACCCACCAGGAAGGGAGTAAAGGTTGAAAGTATAAATGAGCTTGAGGAGGACTGAGGTAATTTCAGGGAGAATATATCCATGCTACTCAGAAATTTTTAAGCAAAGCAGGACTTTTAAGGGACTTTAAACAGCAGGGTCTCAAAATAATAGAGTCCCAAAGCTTCACTGGACACCACCAGAAACTTAATCCTGAGCTGGTGGCCATGGCCAAGTAAGCATGGCTCTTTTGTGTGCTCCTTTCCTTGTGTTTCACTTCCAAGCATGGCTTAGCACACAAAGCCAGGAACTCTGAGAACATACAAAAGAAACATAAGACATGAGTTCTATCCGTATTAATTTCCAGTATGTAACTTTTAATTGTACCACCCATAACTTTCAATATCCAGGGAGGCAATTTCTTACTGATGTATAGGATGCTATTTTGTAGAGATCTGAAACATGGCCAGAGTTGCAAAATTAATACTGAGATCCAGGGAGAAGTGAGCAAAGATTTCTATTGTGGGGTAAAGCAAGGGCTTGTGCTAGAATACAGGAAAACCCATGGATGTCCCAGCAATATGAGCCATCTCATGACTCAGAGAGTGATCTGAGTTTGCAGCAAAGGATATAATCTAAACAATTTTAAACATGTAGCATGAAGTAAACTCATTTCCTGGTGTTTACTTTTAGTTGATAATTCAGTTTCTTAGAGTCTCCAGCCATCAGGGAAAAATTAGAACAACTTATTAAGATAGAGAAAATAAGGTGATTTTTTTCCCCTTTTTAACAATTTGTGTGAACGCTTTAGCAAAAATTTTTAAATGGAAGAAAAAGTCTGGGCATGTTTCTACAAAATCATCTAGGATTTTAAGAACTGTAGAGAAGATTTATACTGTAAGAAGATTTACATGGATGTTCCTGGACTTAAAATGGGGTTATGTCCCAGTAGACCCATTGTAATTTTAAAATGTTCTAAGTTTTGAAAATGCACTGAATATACTCAACTGCTTAAGCATTAGAGCTTAGCCACACAGGACAGGAGAGTTTGGTTGTTTCCCCTCATGATCACATGCCTGTCTGGCAGCTGTAGCTCTCTGGCTCTGCCCAATGTCACAACAGAGGATTGTACCAGGGAGAAGATCCTTATTCAAAATTTGAAAAACACCTTCTACTGAATGGATATTGCCTTCACACTATCATAAAGTTGAAAAGATGTAAGTCGAACCATCATAAGATAGGGACTATTTGCATGTAAGTCTTCCATCAATGATTGACTTGAAAAATTTGGATGCTTTCACTCAAATGCATAGCCATTTTCTTGCTTGGCCCTCTTATTTCTGTAACATTTTACCAAAAACTGGGAAAAAATTAAATGAATGATAATTGGCAGATATGTGGGAAAATTTCATAAATGTTACTTTTCCTGGAATTTCTGTAACTAAATCTTCTTAGACTATAACACATTCTATGTGCTGGATTAACTAAGAATTAATGGATTTAATTTCTTCCAGTCATTACTTTTGATGAAGTTTCAAGCAATAAAATCAATTTTGTTAGATTCCTAAATTCCATATATTCACTCTCTCTCTCTATATATATATATATCCATTAATTCTATATCAACTTAAAAATAAAAGAATGCCAGATATGAGGCAAAACACTAAGAAAATTTTACAGAAAACAAAATGCAGTTGTTCCTTACAACACAATTGGGAAGCACAGTGCTCATTTTAGACAAAACCAACAAAGACACAGTCCAGAATGGAGAAGCAGCTTTAATACACCAACATACCTGAAAAATTAATTTAGACATAAAATCAAATTTCCTGGTGCAGTCCCATTGTAATCATACAGCTACCCCAGGGAGATCTTGAAATTCTTCTAGATAATCACTCACAAAATGTTCAGCATAATTGGTGGAGCATATAAACCGTGTGAGGGACTAATGAGCCAGAAAATATGTTGATTCTACAGATTCTCTCCTTTGGATTCAGGAGGCCTTGGATTTATGCCTTCAGGGGTGTATTTCAGACAAACAGAACCAATAGAATGTGGGACAGGGACAGGGAGGGGGAGAGATATGAGAGGAGGAGAAATGGAGTGAGGGAAGGAGGGAGGGAGAGAGGCTTACTTTAAGGAATTGGCTTACATGGTTCTGAAAGCTGGCAAATCAAAATCTAATTTTGCAGGGCAGTATAGTAGGTTAGAGACCAGGGGAATAGGTGACGTTGTAGTCTGGAATCCAAAGACTGTCTGGAGACAGAACTCCTCCCCCCTGAAGGGACCTCAGTCTTTTTCTCTTAGAGTCTTCACCTAATTAGGGGAGGCCTGTCCACATTATGGAGAGCAATCTGCTTGTATCAGAAAGTCTACTGATTTAAGTGTCAATCACAACAAACATCCTCATAGTAACATCCAGACTGGTGTTTGATTGAAAAGTGAGTATTACAGCCTACCCAAATTGGCCTATAAAATTAACCACGACAGGGATATAACTTTCCTTCAAGCAGACAGTTACCAAGTGAATAGGAAAAGGCACTGGTACCTTCAGGGTTTGCCTCTGTAGGAAATATGAATATTCTGGAGGCAGGCAACCATGTCCCTAACTTCTCTAACTGGACAGCTTAAGAGAAACAGAGTTAGAATATGAGTGCTAGAGAATTATTAGAGGAAATTATTTTTTCTCTGCCTGGTAGAACATGAATTATAATATCAGAATTAAAGCACACTGTTCTGGGGTAAAGTTGAAGACACTGGACATCTAGGAAGAGAAGAAAGGTCATTAGAAGTGAACATTAAGGAGCTTCATCATTGTGTTAAATCAATGCTACTGATAGTTAGGGCCAGGCACAATTTATGATGAGTCAAACAGAGGATCAGTGACTTTCTTCAGTCTTCAATCTATGTAGTTATGGTGAAGCAATTTGCTTTAAAATGTGCACATACATGCACAAATTAAAATATTGGAACTTTAAGTAAATTGTCTTCTACACATCCAGGGAAATAAACAGAATTGTGAGATAATTCCAATCTTCTTCAGAAGTTAAAATTTTCCTCTTTAAGCCCAAAGCCTGAACCCAATGCCAAAACCAAATAAGCTACTGATGACTAGGCTGGAATAAGTATGAGTGAAGATGACTCTCGCTTTTTCTAATCCCATGAAGACAAATAGGGAAGCTGGAGAAGGGATGGTTGTATTTAAAAACAATTTAGCGAGAGACAGTCTAGGCTGTCTTCCCTAGAGAAGAACTCCCATTTGCTTCTGCCTTTCCAACACGGTGTATTGAAAGGGCAGCATTATACAAGCTTTAACTCCACTAGAAATAAATAGGTATATCACATTTGGACTCTTGACTCCTCACACATTACTAGTTAGGTGAGGCCAAAAGAGTGGGATTTATGCATTAGAATGGAGGTGAATTGCTGAAAATGACTTGCTATTTAAAAATAGTGAAGAGATGACCTATATTTAATTTATGCCTTAATTCTCTTTGATTCACACTGATATTTTTGGTTCTGATGTAAACAGGCTATTTGTTTTCATAGTTATGATGATCTGGGGAACTCTTTAGATCATTCATTCATTGATTCCTCTCAATAACAAAAAGTAGTCAATTCAATCTAGGATAGGTATGGCACAATGAATATTCATTGTGCCAAGAACATGTACCTCATTGGTAGAGAAACTTTTCTGAGATTACACAGAAAGATTAGAAAGATCATTTCAAGGAGGTAGCTTGTGGTCATGATAGCAGTGTTGGTTACGTCTTAGACTGTTTGCAAAGGTTTCAATGTGCCATCCAGGAAAATAATGGAGATGGAAATCACTGAAATGTCAAATGGTGAAGGAACAGGAGAAGGAATAGGAATTATCAGGGGATCTGGATAATGGGTGGTGTAGAGATATAGGGGGCGAAGAAGAAAGAAATACTTAGAGAATTCTAGAAGGACCAGCAGTCCACCAAGCTGAATGATGCAAAAGCTATGACAGAAATGAAGTTCAACATTCACTTTGCCTTTGTTAAACAAGGGCATTTTATATGTGGGGCACACTGCTATATTCTAGCAATACAAAGAAATTATAAGAGCTATTTATCATCACAAAACTTACAAGGTGGTGCAGGAGAGAGATGTTAATAGTCTAGGTACATGAGGTAAATGATCTCTTATTATTATATGCTGGGATAAAAGAGAGAAAGAACCAGGAAGAGTAGGAATGATGAAAGGTTTCTTGGAGAAGGTAGCACTGAGCTATATGTTGATGAGAATGTTCATGTTGAAAAGGGAGATATGGACATTACATACTGATGAATAACATGACTAAAGGAGCAGAGGCATGAAATTGTGGATCTTGGGAAAGACAGTTAAGCATGGCTCAAGAACATGAGTATTTGGAGCTGAAAAGTTCAGGACAGCACAGAGTCATGTGTATGTGTTACACAGTTTGAATTTCATGTGCAGGAAGTAAGGTGTCATTGAAAGATTTTTAAGCAGGGATTTGAATTTTTCTTATTTTATAAAGATCTCCTAGGGGACATGAAAGGATGGATCAGAGTGAAGGGATAGTTCATATGAGGATCATTTGCCTACTATAAAGGTTCAAATTAGGGGAAAAAAGAGAGAGAGAATCAGAGCCGCGGCAGCAATGGTGGAACAGAAGGAAATAACTGATCAAGAAAGCCTTCAGAAGGACAAAATGATACATTTTAGTGACTATTTTCCTGTAGTTGATGACAAAGAAAAGGCTTGTTGATGGTGACTTCCATGTTTGGGTTTAGGATCAATGAGAAGAGAGTGAAGTTTGTGGCCATGTCATTCATTGAGATGGGGCCTATGAGGAAACGAGTAGATGCAGGGAGAATGCCCATGATGAGTTCAGTTTTGTCCATGTGACAGGAAGATTACCATTGCATTTGTGGATTGTAAAGTTCTTTGGTGAAGAGAGAAGACAGATGAAAGACAAAGGAGAAGAGAAAATGAATAGAAACTTTGGAAGGGCAAGGACTGTATTGTCTTTGTCCAGTTTATTATATATTTCCAGCATTTAAGGTAGTTCCTTCCACATTGTAACTATCTGTAAATCTTAAATTGAATCAAGAAAGAAAGAGTTTAGTAGATGTTAATTTTTAACATTTTAGGAAGTGGGCTCAATCTTACCAGAAAGAATAGCTTAAATTTCATACAACCTATAAGAAATCCACAGGATCACTATGGTATAATCTTTTAAGAATCACTGTCAGGAAATAAAATCACCTAAATGCAATTTGGAGATTTAAAAGAATAAACATGGAGAGGATCTAAGATGGTGACTAAGGTATGGAAACAGATAGAGTGACTCCACACCCTCCCTGAGATGCTGGAGCCACACTTGGCAGAAACAAAGCACCAACTAGAATCAAACTTCTGACACCCTGAACCCTAGCTGGTGGAAAGCTTCCCCATAACATGTTACACTGAGAAAACTTGAGGGCTGCCACCACTGCTGGCTCCAAACTGCCTGTGAGACATTTGACAGCCTAAACAGGTGAGCACCATGCATCATGTGAAATTCCCCCAGCCACTCCTGGGAAAAACCAGCACAGCCCCTGGAAAGACTGACCCTCCCCCCCCAAAAAATAAGACTGAACAACAAACAGTGAACTGTAATGTAGCACAACAGTACAGGGGGTGGGAACACTGAAAGTGTACCAGAGAAAGGGGGAGGGTCAAGGAACGAATCTCAGCAAGAACAATCAGTAAACAAATGCTGGAAAGGCAGGAAGGCAGAGTTGGTGGGTGATGAGCCACTTCCCAAAGCAGGGCAGGTAATGTATCACAGAAATCATCTCCTGAGCCAAACAGCACCCAAAGTCAAACCTCACAGCAAAATGGAAAAAGGAACCCTCTTACACTGTTGGTGGGAATGTAAGCTAGTACAACCACTCTGGAAAAAAATTTGGAGGCTACTTAAAAAGCTAAACATTGATCTACCCATTTGATCCAGCAATACCACTCTTGGGGATATACCCAAAAGACTGTGACACAGGTTACTCCAGAGGCACCTGCACACCCATGTTTATTGCGGCACTATTCACAATAGCCAAGTTATGGAAACAGCCAAGATGCCCCACTACTGATGAATGGATCAAGAAAATGTGGTATTTATACACAATGGAATTTTATGCAGCCATGAAGAAGAACAAAATGTTATCATTCACTGGTAAATGGATAGAATTGGAGAACATCATTCTGAAGTGAGGTTAGCCTGGCCCAAAAGACCAAAAATCGTATGTTCTCCCTTATATGTGGACATTAGATCAAGGGCAAACACAACAAGGGAATTGGACTTTGAGCACATGATAAAAGCGAGAGCACACAAGGGAGGTAAGTCACCTAAAAAACTAGATAACATTTGTTGCCCTCAATGGAGAGAAACTAAAGCAGATACCTTAAAGCAACTGAGGCCAATAGGAAAAGGGGACCAGGAACTAGAGAAAAGGTTAGATTAAGAAGAATTAACCTATTATTGCTTATACTCTCTCTTCAACAAAACTAGAGATAAAGGCAAAATAGTTTCTGCCAGGTATCGAGGGGGTGGGGAGGAGAGGGAGGGGGCGGGGGGGGTAAGGGAGGAGGTGGGGGCAGGGGGTAGAAATGACCCAAACACTGTATGCACATATGAATAAAAAAAAATTCATTCTAGGAAGCAAAAATAAAGAGTACTTGAATCACAAAAAATAAAAGAAAAAAAAAGAAAAACAGCAAACCATCATAACGCACTGACAATAGGAGGGGCTGACAGAACACTGACCCTGCCCCAGAGAAAGGGGGCGGGGCAGAAAACTAAGCCCCCAGGGCAGAAATCCTAGTAAATAAGCACAGCAAAAAGCCACCTCCAAAGCAGGACAACTAGTGAATTACGGAGCTGATCTCCTAAGCCTGAGGGCAGCATTCAAACTTAAACTGCCATACTTCACTAGGGGAGGAGCTAACCAAGTAGCTGCAACTGAAGCATATCACAGCCATCAGCTGAGGAAATCAGTATCTCTGAACAACCTGCATGATCTGGCAAAGCTATTTCACCTCACAATTTCAATTTAACTGGTAGACAGAAGAACAAAACATTACTCACAAGCCAACCACCTGGCAAGACCATGTCAGAGCTTCTGCTTATACGCCAATACTAGGATTAGATGCTGGAGGAGTAACTCCAGAACTTAAACTAAGACTGAAATTCTATTGTTCCTGAACCGGTTTTTTTCTTTTTTGTTTGTTTGTTTGTTTTTTCCCATTGATTTCTTTGTTTTGTTTGTTTCTTTGTTTTGTTATTGTGGGTTTTCTAATTTTATTTTTATTCCTATTATCTTTTATTCTTTCTATATTATCAACTTTACCATCATCATCTTCTCATCCCTACTCTCACCCCCTTCACTCTCCCTCCTTCTCCTGTGCTAAAATCCATTGCTCTCCTTCCCAACAACTCATTCTGCCCTTTCTCACTCACTCTCCTCCTCCAGCCCTCACTTTCCCCTCCCTTTCTCCCCCGACCTATCACCAGACTACCCCTCCTTCCAAAACACTCATCACCTGCTGACCAACCTACTACACCAACTTTACAGAACCTCAAACCCCTGCAATCCCTAACACAAGCACCCTCTACTACAACTGAAATACACCCAAACACACACAAGGACCACAAAAACCAGCAGCCCCTGCACTGCTTCCCCCACTGATCCACCCCACTTCCTACCTCCCCCTTTAGTGCCACCCTGTCAAACTCCCCAAATTTCTATAGCTAGCCTTACAAACATTAACCCTCCCAACTCCCACTGCTTATAGATATTATCACCAAGAGGTCTTCTATATAGCGTATAAACTACTGGTTGGGTATTAAACCTATGAATTAGTTATTACTAAATTATACCAAGATCAGGGACAGAAATACCACACTGACCTAGCTAAAAGCCCAAGACAGCCACAAAACAAAAATTAAATCAAGGGAAAGAAAATAGATGACTAAAACCACCAAATAGACTATCAAGAAAATAGATGCACAGTACCAAGTGGAGCAATGGGAAGAAGAAAAAGGGATGGAAATCATTCTCCCCCCAAAATAATTTAATACAGGATTCAAATGGAAATGAAGAAAACAGATACCCAGTTCCAGACTCCAACAAAACAAAGACAAATGACACCAAAGAATCCAACGATGTCCATAAGAACATCCTTAAAGAAGAAATCCTACAAGTAATCACTGAGAATTTCATGGAGATGATACTAGACATGGTTAACCAAAACATATAAGGGTCACTCAAGAAATTTTAAGACACCCAAAATAAATAATATGAGAAGACACAGAAACAAATAAATGAGCTCATAGGAGCCTTAAATAAATACCAAAGTGAAACAGAGAACAGTATAAATAGAGAGATAAATGAATTAAAGATGAAAATAGACAATATTAAAGAGAAAGTGACCAATAATAGGGAAAACCACAGAAAAAAGAATGAAACAGAAACACAAAACACAATGAAAGTCCACTCCAGCAGACAAGAACAAGCTGATGACAAATCTCAGAACTTGAAGATGAAATGGAAATTAAAGGAAAAACTCAAGACCTGTGAAAGGAATATGTAAGAACTCACTGACTCCATCAAAACACCAAACCTGAGAATCATGGGCATTGAAGAAGAGGTCCAAGCAAAAGGGATTCATAATATATTTAATAAAACAATAAAGAAAATTTCCCAAATCTAGAGAAAGTTATGCTCATTCAGATACAGGAAGCCTCCAGGACACCAAACAGACTTGACCAAAATCGAACTTCCCCATGACATATCATCATTAAAACAACAAGCACAGAGAACAGAGAAAGAATACTGAGGGATGTAAGAGAGAAAAAACAAATAACATACAAAAGTAAACACATCAAAATGACAGCAAATTTCTCAACAGAAACCTTAAAAGCAAAAGGGCATGGAGTGAGGTATTCCGGGCACTGAATGAAAATAACTTCAAACTTCAACCCTAGGGATACTCTACTCAGCAAAACTATCATTCAAAACAGATAGAGCAATAAAAGTCTTCCATGATGAGCAGAAACTAAAACAATATATAACCATCAAACCATCACTACAAAAGATTCTCTAAGGAATTCTGCACACAGAAAATGAAAGCAAACAAAACCACGAGAGGACAGGCAGCATCAAACCATAGAAGAAAAGACAAGGAATCAGAGAGTAACATTGATTCAGCTGCACACAATCAAACCCTTAAACAACAACAACAACTAAATGACAGGAATCACCACATACCTACCAATATTAACACTGAATGTCAGTGGATCAACTCCCCATCAAAAGACACTGTTTGCCAAACTGGATTAAAAAGGAAGATCCAACAATCTGTTGTTTACAGGAGACCCACTTCATTGACAGAAACAAACTCTGGCTTAGGGTGAAAGGCTGGAAGAAGATTTACAAAGCCAATGGCCCTCAAAAACAGGCAGGAGTGCAACACTTATCTCAGACAAAGTAGACCTCCAACTTACACTGACCAAATGAGATAAAGAAGGACACTCCATACTAATAAAAGGGGAACTACACCAAAAGGAAATAATGATTATCAATATATATACACCCAATTTCATCAACATACACTAAAAGACTTTAAAGCACATATAGATTCCAATACAGTGGTAGTAGGAGAATTTAATATCCCCTCATCACCAATAGATAGGTCATCCAAACAAAAAAATCAATAAAGAAATTCTAGAACTAAATCACACCATAGATCAAATGGACCTAGCTGATGTCTATAGAATATTTCATCCAACATCTGCACAATATACATTCTTCTCAGCATCCCATGGAACGTTCTCCAAAGCAAGCCTTAGCAAATATAAGAAAATAGAAATAATCCCATGCATTCTATCTGATCACAATGCATTAAATCTAGAACTCAATTACAAAAACAACAGCAGAAAATTTGCAAACAATTGGAAGCTGAACAATGATCAGTGGGTCACTGATGAAGTAAAAGAAGAAATTGAAATATTCATGGAAGTTAATGAAAATGAAAACATGACCTACAGGAACCTATGGGACACAGCAAAGGCAGAGGAAACTTTATAGCCATGTATTAAAAGGTCAGAAAGATCTCAAATCAATGATCTAATGCTACATCTCAAACTCCTAGAAAAACAAGAACAAGCAAAACCCAAAACATGCAGGAGAGAAATAATAAAAATAAGGGCCAAAATTAATGAAATAGAGACCAAAAAACCAAACAAAGAATGAATGACACAAAAAGCTGGCTCTTTGGAAAAATAAAGAAGATTGACAGACCCCTGGCAAATCTGACTAAAATGAGGAGAGAAAAATCCCAAATCAGTAAAATCAGAAATGCAAAAAGGGAGATAACAACAAAAACCAAGGAAATCCAGGGTATCACCAGAGACCTATATTCCAAAAAATTTGCAAATCTTGAAGA
Source organism: Castor canadensis (assembly GCF_047511655.1). NCBI lineage: Eukaryota > Metazoa > Chordata > Mammalia > Rodentia > Castoridae > Castor > Castor canadensis. The sequence continues at coordinate 128,912,943 of NC_133388.1, read as the reverse complement.
AATGGACAAATTTCTATACTTATGTCCATCCAAAATTGAATCACCTGAATAGATCTATAACACATACTGAAATTGAAGCAGCAATAAAGAGTCTCCAAAAAAGAAAAGTCCAGGACCCCATGGATTCTTTGCTGAATTCTATCAGACCTTTAGAGAAAAACTAATACCAACTCTCCTTAAACTGTTCCATGAAATAAAAAGGGAAGGAATACTGCCTAACTCATTGCATAAAGCCAGTATTGCACTCATCCCAAACCAGACAAAGACACATGCAAAAAGGAGAAGGATAGGCCAATCTCCTTAAGGAACCTCAACGCAAAAATCCTCAATAAAATAATGGCAAACTGAATCTAACAACATATCAGAAAGATCATTCACTGTGACCAAGTCGGCTTCATCCTAGGGATGCAGGGGTGGTTCAACATATGCAAATCTATAAACACAATACAGCACATTAATAGAAACAAAGACAAAAACCACTTGATCATCTCAAAAGATGCAGAAAAGCCTTTGATAAGATTCAATACCACTTCATGATAAAAGCTCTCAGAAAACTAGGAGTAGAAGGAATGTAAATAAAGGTTATATATGACAAACTTATAGCCAACATCATACTTAATGGGGAAAAACTGAAACAATTTCCCCTAAAATCAGGAATGAGGCAAGGGTGCCCACTCTCTACACTCCTATTCAATATAGTCCTGGAATTCCTAGCCAGATCAATAAGGCAAGAAAAAGAAATAAAAGGAATACAAATAGGTAAAGAAACAGTCAAAATATCCCTATTTGCAGACAACATGATCCTATACCTCAAAGACTCAGAAAACAATACCCCAAAACTCCTAAATACCATAAACAGCTACAGCAAGGTGGCAGGATACAAAATCAACTTACAGAAATCATTAGCTTTTCTACACACCAATAATGAACAAACTGAGAAAGAATATATGGAAACAATACTGTTTACAATAGACTCAATAAAAAAAATCAAATACCTAGGAGTAAACTTAACAATGAATGTGAATGACCTGTACAAGGAGAACTACAAACCTCTGAAGAAAGAGATTGAGGAAGACTGCAGAAGGTGGAAAGATCTCCCATGCTCATGGATTGGTAGACTCAACATAGTAAAAATGGCTATACTACCAAATGCAGTCCACATGTTCAACACAATTCCCATCAAAATCCCAAAGACATTTATCACCCAGATTGAAAAATCTATCCTAAAGTTAATTTGGAAACACAAGAGACCACAAATAGCCAAAGCAATACTCAGCAAAAAGAGCAATGCTGGAGGTATCACAATACTTGACTTCAAAGTATATTTCAGAGCCATAGCAATAAAAACAGCAGGTACTGGCACAAAAACAGATATGAAAACCAGTGGAACAGAATAGAGGACCCAGATATGAATCCACACAGCCATGCTCATCTTGTTTTTGACAAAGGTGCCAAAAACATACAATGGAAAATAGCCTCTTCAACAAATGTTTCTGGGAAAAGTGGTTATCTGCCTGAAAAAAACTGAAACTAGATCCATGTTTATCACACTGTACTAGTATCAACTCAAAATGGATCAAGGACCTGAATATTAGACCCAAAACTCTGAAGCTAGTACAGAAAAGAGCAGGGAATACCTTAGAAGCAATAGGTATAGGCAAGCACTTCCTCAGTAGAACCCCAGAAGCTCAGCAACGAAGAGAAAGGATGGACAAATGGGACTACATGAAATTAAAAAGTTTCTGCACAGCAAACAAAATAAATGGTCTCTAAACTGAAGCGACCACCCACAGAGTGGAAGAAAATATGTGCTAGCTATACATCAGACAAAGGACTGCTAACCAGAATATATAGGGAGCTCAAAAAACTAAAATCCACCAAAATCAATGAACCAATGAAGAAATGGGCAACTGAACTGAACAGAATTTTTTCAAAGGAAGAAATCCAGATGTCCAAAAAACACATGAAAAAATGCTCACCATCTCTGGCCATAAAGGAAATGCAAATCAAAACCACATTAAGATTCTACTTCACCCCTGTTAGAATAGCTATCATCAAAAACATCACCACCAACAACAAATGTTGGTGAGGATGTGGGGAAAACAGAACCCTCATACACTGCTGGTGGGAATGTAAGCTAGTACAACCACTCTGGAAAACAATATAGAGGCTTTTTAAAAAACTAAACATAGATCTGACAATGATCCAGCAATCCCACTCCTTGGGATATACCCAAAGGAATGCGATTCAGGTTATTCCAACGAATGGATTAAGAAAATGTGGTATTTATACACAATGGAATTTTACTCAGCCATGAAGAAAAGTGAAATCTCATCATTCTCAAGTGAATGGATAGAACTGGAGAACATCATTCTGAGTGAGGTTAGCCAGGCTCAGAAAACCAAAAATCCAAAGTCCCTCATATGTGGACTTTAGACCTAAAACAAATGCAGTAATATTATTGGACACGGGTCACATGCTAAGGGGAGAACACATACAGGAGTATTAAATAGGGAAAGGTAGGAAACCCAAAACTTGAAAGTGTTTGATGTGCTCACTGTAGAGGAGCTAATATAATAACCTTAAAACAACAGAGGCTACTATGGGAAGGTGACTGGGTAGTAGTGATGTAGAGATGAATCAATTCAGATTGTAATACACTTGTGCCTGGAAGCAATGCTAGGAATCTCTCTGTATAGCTATCCTTATCTCAAACTAGCAAAAATGCTATGTCTTTCTTATTATTGCTTATGTCTTCTCTTCAACAAAATTAGAAGAGGGCAGAATAGTTTCTGCCTGGGCACGAAGGGGGTGGGGGTAAGATGGAGGGGGTGGGGGGCTGGAGAGAGAGATGGCCCAAACAATGTATGCACATATGAGTAAATGAATAAAAAAGATAAAATCATAACAAAATAAAAGAATGAGCATCTGGTAATTTTTTTTAGCCCATTGTTAGTAGTAAAATACAATAAATAGATTTGGCGTTGTTCTTAACAAATAAAGGGTTGATACAGATTCACTCCCTAAGAGCTCACATGGGCCACTTGTGAACACTTTTTTTTAATTAATATGCTTAGAAGGTGGCCTTCACTTTAACGTGAAAGTAACTCAATTCTCCATACTTGAGCAAACTTGTAATTGTCTTGGAATAATTCCTAGTATTGAAAAGCCCTCTATGAAGAGCAGATGTTTTTAAGGAAAAAATTTTGTATCCATATAAACCTTTTTATCCTCTATAGTAGAGGTTTTAGCTATAAAAGAATAGTAGAAAAATCATCAACTGAGTTATGTTTACTTTGTAGGATCCCTAGAGAAGGTGGGTGCATAAAACATCATCTGCAGAGTAGAATTAACAGACTTTTTGATAGAAATTTCCTTAGTGTTACCTGGGATTATTTTGTCTCACGAAATCTCACGAGATACCATCCCAGAAAGACATAGCTACTTAATTCTTTAATAAGTAGGTAAATGAATTTGGTGAATATTTTTATTTTCTTAGGTTGGGGAAAACACAAGGTTTCCAGATGGAAGTCTGAAACATGGGCCCAGCTTGTAGACTGTGGAGTCAGGTGTAAAGAGGTCAGGACCAAGGCTACCTGGTTTCAAACAGCAAAATATGCAACAGGAAGCAGAATTTGTGAGCCTCACTCTCTTCTCTGTCATTAGTGATCTGCTGTGTCTCAGCAAGGGATTCCTGCTAAATGGAAAGGAAAATCTAAAGAGAAGCCTCTGCTCGTTCCTCTATGTGTCTCTAGTAAGAATGCTAGTTCTGTGAGGGCAGGAATTACACCTTCAATTTAAATACCTCTTGCCAGATATAGCAAGGAAGCAGGGGTCACCTTCAGGAGAGAAGTCCCCAGAAGGGGGAAATTGCTGACGATTTTATTTTACCTCATTGTGGTTTGAGGTATATATTAATATTATCAAAATGACTGAGGAGATCTACCTGTGATGTGCTTATTGTGTACTGGGGACTTGTAGATTCATCTAGGGAAGAATCTACCAGTTGTGAACAAGAATAAGAAAATAGGTTTATTTTCTTTTTCTTAAACTCCTGGCTGAGTCACATTGACTTTTTCCTTTTTCTTTTTCAAATTCAAGGTAATTCTTTCAAATTTCAAAGTCCATCTTCCCAAGTTTATTCTCCTTATCAAAGAAACTAATCAAGTTGATTGAAAGCATCAGGCTATGACTCAAATCACTAATGAGCTCTCTGGGTTGCTTGGGGCTGGGTGTGTATCCCTTGGTGTTGGACATAAGGAAAAGTATGTGATGTGTAGATAAACACTCCTGGGTGATAAGAGCCTCACAATTAAGTCCATGAGTGATCAGGAACAGATGTTTCCCTCAGGCAACTGCTCTTTTCAGAATCCTTGGATTGGCTGTATCTAGGCATGGTTTGCTGTCACCTTGGCAGCAACTTGTAGCAAATGGCCATATGTGACCCACCTGCACGGACAGGAATCCCATCTGGCACCTTCTAATCTTTCTTTGGGTTTAGCCTGCTGCTATGGAAATCCTTGGGTTTTTTTTTTGCTAAGTGGTTGGAAACTAACCACCTCAGGAACACTTACAGGAAGCCTCAAAGGAAAGATGCCAGATCATTCTGCTTTCTTCCGGTGGATGCCTTTTCCAGTCCTCCTCTCATTCTGTAGTCAGGCACACCATGGATCATACCTTACAGGTATTCAAATAACTTATGAGTGATAACAATAATTGTGGGAGCAACTGATTTTTCTCTATTTGTAAGCATTCTACCTCACCACTTGCCCCTGTAACTACTGGGTTCTAGTCGTTGAACAATCAAGAGATCTGTTGACCTCCATTTCCCTGTGCATTTCAGAAAATAGACACTTTGTGGGCACAAGCACAACCAAATGGCACTTGAACTTCCTTTTCTAGAACTCACAACCACTGCCTGCTGACATTTTCCTTATTCCACCTCTAATCTCCAGTCATAAATTTTAGACAGTTCTGAAACAGCAATGGTCCCTGGAGCAGCCAAAATTCTCTTTCACTCAACCATTTGAGAGCTATATAGATGGATCCCCATCAGGTTCAAAAGCATAACATTTTCTCCTGATTTATGAAGGAGAAAGAAACACAGAGAAGCTTTGGATTTTCTTTGTTCCTAAATGTCATGCACAGGTTCCCCAAGGAGTGTAAACCTTGTGCTTTTCTTGCTACTCCCTTAGTGAAGACAGGATTATGAGTTACCATGAGGCTGCTTCCCACACCTTGTCAATACCCACCAAGGCTTCTGTGATGAGAATCAGAACTGTAGGGTGCATAGTTCCTGTCTGGCATTGTAAATTTACTACTTGTAGGGAAACTGTCTCCCCTTGTTCTCACTGCCCACTTTTGCAACACTAGAATTGTGAGTGTATTGGGACCAAGATATCACCTTAACTCTAAGTCATAGGATAAAATAAAACATAAGTTAGAAATTACTCATAGCCACATAATTTATGTTGAAAGAGATTGCAAAAACAGTCCTTTTCAGAATATAGAATTATAGAATATTATCCTAACATGACATTAATGCTGTATGGTTGAAAAAGTCTGCTGCTGAAAGCAATAGCGTGTGAAAAGATTACTCTCGAGAGCAGGTTTCTCTGCTTCTCAGATCACTGTTCCAGAAGGTTTGCTTCATTTACCTTGATGATAGCTAATATTTTTACTTTACCCCTTCAATAGGATTTGCACTGTTAACATTGCAAAATCAGGATCAGTATTTTACAGGCTACCATCTTGGTTGTATAGCACAATAGATTGAGAAACTGACTTGAATGAAATGCATTTCCTTTCTGCAATTTGTAAATAGTATATCTTCCTGCCAAGTGGATGAAAAAAAAATTAGCTCTGTTTTCAATGGGTTACTAGAGGAGTTGGTAGAATGCCAGGAGAGTAAAGAGGAGAAATGCACAATTCTTTAAAATTTTTTGTTCAGAACTCCCTTTACCTTCTCTATTTCTGTTTTTTTTTTTTTTTGAGACTAGGGTTCAAGTGAAAGTTAAACAGCAAAAAGAAAGAGATAGCCTACAAAACCTGAGTCTTTAAACCTGAATCCCTACAATCCTTCAAAAATAGGAGGAAAATCAGTCTTTATAACTAAAAATAAGCTGCCTGCAACCATGCATTGCTGAGAGAAGGAGAATGTTGGATTTGCAAGATGAAACCATGGCCATCTTGGCATGTGGACTGGCACTCAGTGAATGTGAGTCTCTGGGCTGCCAGCAGTCCTTTTTCAGCACTATGAATATGCAGATATTTTGATTTATGTCCATTTTCATGTTGCATTTTTGTTCTGTTTTTCTTATAGTGAAATGAATTGTATGTGGGGAATACTCTGAAAAAATACTGAAATGTTGGAAGTTTTAATACAAATCAAGGCTTATAAGAATGGAACTCCCAAGTTCTGCCGAATGGTATTCAAGGAATTATATTACTGTTGCGTGACAGATCCGTGTATACCCTAAGCTTGTTGCAGACACCTCTCTGCAGAAAATGTTCTTCCTGTTTCTACTGGGCTGTCAGGTCAGGTTTGGTATGCACCCAGGAATCCACCTGGTTTCTAATGATAGATACAGCTTGGAGTACGCCTCATTGACTCAGGATGGGAGGAGGCAGGGGTCAGCAGTCAGCAGCTCTAGCCTTGACTGGGGCCACTAGGTAGGTTCTGGGCTATTTCATTGAGTCTGATTCTCACAAGGTCCTTGTCATTTCAATAGCCATTCTGGCAGTTTGAGATTCAAGATCTCCATTTGTTGAGTGGAGACATTCAGGAAACCACATGTGTTTATAGACAGAGGCTGGACACAGCTTTGAAGTCTTGCTGTGAGTGAGTTTTTCTATTTCTGGAGTTTGAAGTTTCTTGGGCACATCTCTAAGAGCTGATTCTGAACATATCCCTAAATTAGAGATCCCATTCGGTGCATCAGATCATGGATTTGGAGATTTGCTGTACTATGCAGTGAGGGGTCTCCATTTTGCATCTCTTACATGTTAGTTTCTCTTCATGCCATGAATCAAATATAGAGATTAAAAACTACTGGGACAGATGAGTTCAATTCCTATACCACTCATGGAGGGAAGTTAAAAATCCTGAGCCACCCTGAATAGCTGGGGAAAGGGCCTGTGAGCATGAGGGAAGGTTTTGCATCAGAGACAATATCCTGCAGGTCCATGTTAATGCCTCACCTGTTTAGCTCTCGTTCATATTCCCTTTAGGGCTTCAAGATAGACCACACTCTTGTGTAGCAAATCCTAAGTAATAATTTCTGATTCCTTGAATTTCATTCACCTAGTTTCAATTTCACTACTAATGTACTATGGTTCATAATTTAAAAGGAAGGATTTATGTGCATATAATAATTTCAAAAGGGGACTTAGTATCTATTATTCCATAGAGTCTTTCTGCCCTTGAGCTCACAGGCCTTTGTAGATGATAAGAAACTACATCTTGAAGGGTATTTTTGTTACTTGTCCAGAGGACTTCCTTTTCGATCAGCTTATCAAACTGTGAAACTTTTGTCCAATCAGAAGCCCAAGGGAAACTCTAAAGCAAGATTCTTTACACACATCTGTGTGAAAAAAGAAAGGTCAAATATGAGAAGGATTTCCCTTCCTGGCAGTACTCAGCAAAGACTTGAACTAGAAGCAAAGTCTTCAGTAGAGAAATGCATTAGGATTAGAATCTGGGAATACAGAACCATCCTCTGATGTTTGATAACCAAAACCCACTGGGGTTTTTTTATGCTCCTGTCAGACCTCCATAAAGGAACTTTTCCTCCTTTGCACCATCAGCAGTTCAGTTAGGTCTCCCCAACAAGCAGGTAGATGATAATAAATGAACAGGTTTTCTTTATTTTTTTGCCAGAGATGACTAATTTCATGTTAGATTTTTGGAAAAAAGAAGCATTTTAAAAATATGGCTTTTCACATGGAAGGAAAAAATTGTAAATGTCTTTATTAAAATAAGTTAAGTGATTACATGCTCATTGGTAGGACAAAGCCCACAAACCGTGGGCTGGTTGTGGCTGTGTCTTCCTTTGAGTATTGCATGACTGGAGGTTGGCCGCTGAATGTCCCTCATCAACTCATCCCAGAAAGAGATATGCCTTGCTCACCTCAGGGGACTTGTGTAACACATCTTCTTTTATTTATTACTACTCACTTTTTCCTCCAAGAAGAGGAACCGTGCATTGTCTTAGGTTGGGTTTCCTAGGAAACAGCCTCTGGAATGGAGATAATTGTGTGAGAACATGGTTAGAGATCACTCTGGGGATGGGCCCTCATGGAAGACAGGGAAGAAGGAAAGGAGAGAAGGATGACCCCATGCTTTCACCAAAGAGGTGAAAGAAAGTAAATTAGGCTTTATTCCAGCCACATATTCTGATCCCTGGAGGTGTACTGCCCAGCATAGCATCTTTCTTGGGTTGAGAGAATTCCCAGAGGGAGTCTTGGCTAAGAGACTGGTAGCTGACACTCCCAGCAGATGGGGAATGAGCACCTATGTTCTGATGGGGGCCATCCATGTGTCATGCTATAGCATCCACTGTACTTACGGGCTTAGCCATAACTGTGTGCAAAAGCTGGTGCAGCTCTTTCCCATGGGACTCTGCTTCCTACTGGTATGGTTTGGTCCCCAAAGTACCATGTATTTGGTCCCTGGGGTGGCATTATTGAGAGGTAGTAGAGCCTGTAGAATATTTGGCCTCAAAGGAGCCCCTTAGGTCATTGATGGCATGCCCTCTAAGAGGATTGTGGGAGCTCTGCTTCTTCTGCATTCTTACTCAATCTTCTTAAGTCCTTGGCTTGTGATGTGAGTGGTTTTGCTCTGCCATGCACTCTAGTCATGATATGCAGCCTTGCCAGAGGATCAGAGCAAGGGTACCACTTGGTTATGGGCTGGAAACTTCAGAATTGTGAACCCAAATAAACCTTTTCTCTTCACTAGTTAACTACCTCAGGTATTTATTTATAGTGATGGAAAGCTAAAACATCTACCAACATATTTGTTTGGTTGACTTGGATATTAGGGTTTCCCATGTTATGTGTGTGTGTGTGTGTGTGTGTGTGTGCGTGCCATGTATCATCTATGTATATTACAATAGCAACATGCTCTATATATATACCCAGGAGAGCTGTATTGATATACTCAGGACTTTGTAGGTTTTTATGGATGTCCACAGGAGATGCTTTTGAAATAAGGCTTTTTTTAAAAGTGTCTGATTTAAAAGTCATCTGCCAGGTCTGGATATGGTCTTAAGTATCACAGAGTACAAAGCCCTGGCTGCCTATGTGCCTGCAGTCAGATGATGACAAAGGAATCATGTTCCCTTGGAGAGTAGCTTGTGACCACTCTGTGGATCTTGGCCAGTAAGATGTGTTCTTAAACCAGAGAAACACATGCCTTTCGAGGAATCTTGGCCCAGGGACTGTGGCCCAGAGAACTGGCAGATACAACAGGGCTATCATGCAGCTCTGTGTGATGAAAACTTGAGGCCCAAAAGCTGTTGGAAGTGATGATGAAATCCTGATGTTGATGAACACATTTCCAAAGGTGATTCACATACACAGTGCTCTGAATTTGTATAGTGACATGACATTTCATTATTTTCTAAGGTATTGTTTTCAACCCCAAGGTGGAGGATTCAATGTAATGTAATTTTCAATGTAATTTTATGAATAAGTAAATTGAGGCTGTATGAGGTTAAACCAGTTGCCTATGGACCATCTGGGTTTGCTCAAGATGGTACTATTAACTCTGTCATTCCAATGTACCTGTTGTCATTTGTACAAATTTCAAGACTTTAATAAAACACAATCTAGTTTTTGAGCCCAGGTTTCTTAATGCTGAATCCATCTCCTGGGCTTTCTCTAACATCTTGCAAGTGGTTTTAGAAAGTTATAGCTTGTGAAATGCATATGGGCTATCAAATTTAGAAAAGTACCTCTATACCCAGCCGTGTCCATGACTCTGCCCAAAATTCTACCCTTTGTGTTCTGTATTTCGGCTTTCACCACACACTGGCACAACAAAACAAACATTGATTATACTGTCCACCAAACAATTTTTCTCAAATATATATATGATCACAAAAATTAGGCCCAAAATGAACCCTGACTGAAGGCAGAGAAAAGCAAGTTTTTATTAGATTAAGAGGCTCTCTTGCATTCTTTTTTAGACTCAGGGCACTTGAGCTTGTGTTGATTTTTTATAACCAAGTTACACTTTCTGGTGAGTAGATTAGCAGTTTAGATTGTGAACCTCATCTTTAACCCTCTGCCCCATGAGATATTTGGTCTTTTCCTAAGTCACGGCAGTGTGGATACAGCTTCATCTAACAATCTATGTTTTTTTTCTGGCTGTTGGCAGCTCTTGACAGCAGTGGTAAGTGTGAGGTTGGCATTTGGAGAGTATCTGAACAGTGAGAAATGTACTAGCATTGGATGCATCCTGAGCCAGTTGTCCAGATAGGACAGACAACACTCAAAGCCATCTGCATCTCACCCCCAAACAGCTATTAGTGTTATCAAACCTCTTTGATTTGATGGGTATAAAAGCAATGATGGAGTATAATATTAGTTTAATATTACATAATTTGATTGGATCAACAGTCAGAAGTCTATACATAGTAGGAATTAGGACACACTTTCTTAAACACCTCTTTAAAGAACTAAGGTTCACCTTTGCACTAAGCATTAATTTATATTTTTCATAAAAATGTATTCCCCAAGGCAATACTGAGCAAAAAGAGCAATGTTGGAGGTATCACAATACCTGACTTCAAACTATACTGCAGAGCCATGGCAATAAAAACAGTTACGAAGACCAGTGGAACAGAATAGAAGACCCAGATATGAATCCATGCAGCTATGCCCACCTGATTTTTGACAAAGGTGCCAAAAATATATAATGGAGAAAAGACAGCCTCTTCAACAAATGTTGCTGGGAAAACTGGATATCTACTTGTAGAAAACTGAAACTAGATCAATGTCTGTCACTCTGTACAAATATTGACTCAAAGTGCATTAAGGACCTTAATATAAGTCCTAAAACATTGAAACTAGTGCAGGAAAGAGCAGGGAATACACTGGAAGCATTAGGCATAGGCAATGCTTTCCTCAATAGAACTCAAATGGCTCAGCAACTAAGAGAAAGAATTGACAAATGGAACTACATAAAACTAAAAAGCTTCTGCACGACAAAGGAAATGGTCTCTAAATTGAAGAGGCCACTCAAAGAATGGGTGAAAATCTTGTCAGTATATATCTGACAAGGGATTGATAACCAGAATATACAGGGGACTCAAAAACTAAACTCCCCAAAATGAATGACCCAATGAAGAAATGGGAAAAAGAATTGAACAGAGCTTTTTTAAAGGAAGAAGTCCAAATGGCTAAAAAACACTTGAAGAAATGCTCACCATCACTGGCTATAAAGGAAATGAGAATCAAAACCATGTAAGATTCCATCTCACTCATGTTACAGTGGCTACCATCAAAAACACAAACAACAACAACAAATGTTGGTGAGGATGTGGGGAAAAAAATGAACCCTCACACACTGCTGGTGGAAGTGTAAATTAGTACAACTATTATGGAAAACATTATAGAGGCTCTTCAAAAAACTAAAAATAGAACTGCCACATGATCCAGAAATTCCACTTGGGAAATAGCCAAAGGAATTTAAGTCAGGTAAAAACAAAGACACCTGCACACCCATGATTATTGCAGTATTAGTCACAATAGCAAAGCAATGAACAGCCAAGATGCCTTACAACTGATGAATGGATTAAGAAAATGTGGTATTTACATACAATGGAATTTTACTCAGCCACAAGGAAGATTGATATTTTGTCATTTGCAAGTAAATGGATGGAACTGGAGAACATCATCTTAAGTGAAGTTAGCTAGGTTCAGAAGGCCAAAAGCTGCATGTATTCTGTCATATGTGGAATATAGACCTAATACAAATACAGCAAAACTTTGAAAAACAGGTCACGCTAAGGGGAGGTCCCATACAAAAGAGAAGGTGGATATGGTTAATGTACTCTCTATATGATAATGAATATAGAATTTTTAAACTGGTTGAAACCACCATAAGAAGGGACTAAAGGTAGAAAGAAGAAAAAATAGAGGAGATGAGCCAAATTGGGCTATAATACATATATGCATGGAAGTACCACAAGGAAACTCCGTGTAGATATCTTAAACAAGCAAAAATGTAATTTTCTTCTTCTTTTTTTCTTATACAAAATCGGAGAATAAGAGGCCAGAACAGGTCTTGCCTGGGGGTTAGGTACTGGTGGGAGGGAGGAGGAGGTGGGGAAATGGTGAAGAAGGATGAATATTGTGCAAATATTGTGTATACATGTATGTAAATGGAAAAGGTATCTGTTGAAAGTATTCCAGGAAGAGGGGAAGAGAGGGATGAAGGAGAATGGTGGAAAGGGTAAATTCAAGTATGGCATATTGTAAGAACTTTTGTAAATGCAACAATGTACTCCCACCAAGCATAACAATAAAAAAAGGCATTCCCTCAATCCCCTGTTAATAGTGTAAACAAAGAAACTTTCTGCTTAGAACTTAGTTTGGAATAATTTAAGTAGTTTTAAAGCACCATTAATTTCTAAAAACAACCTTAGAATCCTGTCATTCCATAGTTTTTCCATCATGTGGTTAAAGGAAGAAAGAGAGATTTGTTTTTCTAAGTAACTTTTTACCTACTGGGGGTGGAGGAGAAAGAAGGGATGGAGAGAGAAGAGGAGTGGAAGAGAGGGGATAAAAGGGAAGAGAGAGGGAGGGAAAAACTAGAGTTTCTTACATGTGAGAAAACAACAAAGGCTCTTTTGAGCTTTCACTGTTATCAAAACACACAGCTTGAGAAGAAGGGTTTTTTTTTGTTGTTTATTATTTTCTGGCCTGGATGGGAGTCCAACCCAGAGTCTTCCAATGCTGGGCAAGCAACTCCACCCTTGAGCTTGATCCCCAACCCTAAAATGCACAGCTAAATTAGAGGATTAGAATGCTCTAGTAGAAAAATTAACAAGCATACCAAAAGAAAAATCCAAAGTCCAGGAAGCCAATCCCAACATATCAGTAGTCACCCTTTTTTTGAGGTTCTGAAATGAACAGAAATCATCACTCTTCTATAAAATCACTGGTATCATTGGTATCATTTCGGTTTTCAAGTGTCATTTTCCTGTGGAGCCACACCTGACAGGCTTCTTACCTGAATTACTCAGGGCTGGGAAAAATCTAAACTATTTCATGCACCACCTTTTCCCTATCCCAGTTTGAGAAAGTTTCTGTCTTCAGTGGCACTCTTCGGACTTTCTTTTTCTCCTCCCTCCTTATTTTCAGACAGGAATGTGTAGTTATGTGCCATTCTGATGTGACTTTTTGGATGGATTCAATTTGATGAGGCCATTTTGAAAAGAAACATTTTAATAGGGCTTAAAAACAACATAAAACCTCAAGTTCTTAATATGACCAGATAACATGTGCAATCAACATTTTCATTCAATTCATGTATTTCTGGTGCCAAACAGAGGAAAGACTCAGGAACGGAGTGGTACTTGAATGAATGTATTAACCTGGTTTTTAATTATCATAGCAAAAAACCTTATTGAGCTCATAGTTTTGGAGGTTCAAGGGAGTGCCATCAGCTCTGGTGAGAAGCTCATGGTGGATGGTGTCATATTTCTGGCATTATGCGTGTGAGGAAGCAATCACATTTCAGATAGGAAGTCAGAGCAAAATTTAGGAAGGGGGCCCTCAAGAACTACTTAATCCCTTGTGAGGGCAGGGCCTCCAGTGACTGAATGACCGCCTACTAGTTTCCACCAGCACGTGAACTCTTGGGGGAAAAACCACACCCAAACCTTAGCAGTTGATAACAAAGATTATTTTTTATATTTTAGTCACCTGTTTTGATATTACTCCTTCAAAAAATCTTTTTTTTCCCCCCAAATGCCTGGCTTTGGAACAAGTTGTTTTAGAGACAAAAGAATAATATGCCTAAGAAATGATGGCATAAAAAGTTCCAAACTAGTTGTGAGATTCCTCCGCACCTTTTGATGTGGGTTTCTGTTCTGGCATCTTTTTGCCATATTATTATGAAGACAAGCCTTTATAGCATTCAGCATGCTGTGAAGCACATAGCAAGAACTTCTAAAATCAGAGTACAACTCTTCTTGGGATAGAAAGATAGTGACCTGGAAAATTTCCTGCCATTCTCTTCTTCAGCCAGCCACAGTTTATGAGAGAAAAATGTAATATTGTCACACAAGAAATGTCAGAGAATAAACAGAAACTCTGATGATCAAAGCCACAATTAGGTTTTGGAGGTCTCTCTTTATTATTAATTGCAGTAATAGCATATGCCATGTCATCTGAAACCTCACTTATTTCTAAAGATCTGGAAAGATGTGTTTGCTCAAACCTTCTCTCCAAATCCCGTGGAGATCCAAAACCCTCCCATGCCTCCTCTGGGCTGTGGGTGACAGAATGATCCTTTTTCTCTGGGGCCCTCATATTTCAGGTCCCAACATTTGCTGAATGTGGGCAGACTTTTTATTATCTTCTCACTTTATGTGTGCTGTTACTCTTTCGCATTGTGCTAACCTACGAATATAACTGAGATCCTTCCATGATATTTACAAAAACGTATAAACTCTTATGGGAATAAAATATTTTCATAAAACTGTAGGGCAAGAAGGTTAGGGATTGGGGAAGAATTTAAACATTTAATCTCAAAATGGAAATTATGTCAGATGTGTTGCTCCTGAACTTAAAGGCTCCCAGCTTATCTGGAATTTGAGATGAAAATTGAGAAAATTCTAGCATATTTAAAATATAGAGTCAATAATAGCTAATAATAAAATGAAGTCCAGTGTAGACATCACCCCCACTTACTGAAACGTAACGAGGTCATACCTTATGGATACATTTTTAAGGAAATAAAACACTGTAGATATAGATGATGTTCCTGTACAAAGCTCTCCCACACAGAGAAATCTGCTCCAGAAACTCAGTCCTCATTCTCATTCCTTTTTATACACTTCTTTCACATATATATGTAGCCTATTGATTACATGTGTACTATTATTGCGGTACACACTTTCAACTTTACATAATTGACATGATTTTGTACATAACATTCTTTAATATGCTTTTTCACTCCACATTGATGCATTGTTGCTCTGGGTCATTTTTGAGTAGTTCTATCATATTCCATTGTAAGAATATTCCACAATTAATCCATCTTCCTGCCAATGAACATTCACTTTGTTTACAGTCTTAGCCATCACACACAGTGGTGCAATGGACCATCTTTTAATTTTTCCTAAAACACATGTGTAGTAGTGTCCTTAAGAAATATCCCTAAAATCAGGACTGACTGCTTCATCTCTCCCAGAGAGTCATGTCACTTGCTGTTTCTCCAAGCTTTTCCTTTTTCATTTCTCTTTCTCACTCCTTTTGGTGTAAAATATCTTTTTCAACTCAAAATCACCTGCACTTTTCTTCTGGCTGAGCAATTCAGCTCTTTCTAGTTCTCAAATTCAGTTGGTGGTTTATCTTTATGAATGCAATTTCATTAATAGGCTTCTGAAGGACAAAGTGCAGAGCAAAACAAAACCAAATCTTCTTTTAATAGGGCTCAGCTCTTTTAGGCACAAAAATTTGGATGTCTCCATTACTTTTGAAAGGACTCCTTAGGATGAAATCTTCATACATCTCTTGGTCTAGGAAACCATCTGGTGCTTTTGAGATTTTGTCTGTAAAATAAAATGTACCATTCACTTAACATTTATTTATTACACATTCGTATACCTAGTCCTGTACTTATAGGTACCGAAATGATCACAAAGTCAAATGTGATTTAAGGAACTCTCAATTTACTCAGGGAAGTATACATAGAAGCAAAGTCTTATGTTTAATTTTTTCCAAGTGTGGAAGAGTGCTGTGGAAATATTGGAAAAGAAATATTCAGTTTATTGAGAAGGGAAGTCTTTAGAAAGGAGAAGGCAGTGGAAGCAACAATTGAAAGTTGTAGAGCCTAATATTCTAGTGTGTTTGGGAATTGGCAAGGAATTTGGTCACCAATTTTAGGGCCTTGAAAGGAAAATTGAGAAGGTGGATCGGTGCCAAATTTTGCATGGTTATACACATCAAGCTCAGCTGTTGGAGTTTTAATCTATAATCAAAGGAGGAGCCATAAGGGTTTTAACAACAAAGGCAATATAATAGTAAATCTGGGTTATATAAAAGAAGCTATCTGTAAACTTGGAGACCACTTAGGTCACCGTTGTGATGTTCCAGGGGAAAATGTGGAGAAAGGAAACTAAGGTCCCAGGGGAGGAATGGAGGGATAGTACACAGGGAATTCAAGAGGTAATCAGGATTTAGATCATCAAACACAATAGGCCCATTTTTATGAGAGATCAAAAAAGAGTTGAGGAAGGCTAGGCAGCTCAGGATACTATTTTCTAAGAAAGTGAGATTGGAAAGAGGA